>NC_056527.1:79924133-79938499 GCF_019175285.1 Sceloporus undulatus | reverse complement strand
GTATTTATATTCTGACTTTTCCCTAGGGAATCAAGGCGGATTACAACATAATAACAACATAGTAGCAATAAAACATAGTAGAAATAAAATTACAATTAAAAGAAACAACCCTATATCCCGACCCTGCCCCCAGTCATAAAAACATTAATCAAAAACCATAAAAAGAAATTAAACAAGATAAGTTAAAAGAACATTCCTGTTAGGAAGTCAATAAAATTGTGGGTAAAATATTGGAGGGAGAGAAATGTCTTTTCCTTAAGGGAGAATGGGACCGATGATGTCAGTGGGGGAGGCTAGTCTAAAAAGGCTAATCTGGAAAGGCTTGCCAGAAGAGATCCGTTTTAACAGCCTTTTAAAAGACATCAAGTGTGGTAATGTGATGGATTTCCTTTGGCAGGTCGTTCCAGAGCCTAGGAGTGGCAAATGAGAAGGTCCCCTGGGTCATCGCGGACAATCTGGTCTTCTTTGATTGTAGCAGGTTCTTCCCAGAGGACCTAAGTGTACGGGGTGTATTGTATGGAAGGAGGCGCTCCCACAAATAGTCTGGACCCAGGCCATATATGGCTTTAAAGGTAATAACCAACACCTTGTACTTGCTTGGAAACTAATAGGCAGCCAATGGAGAGATTTTAGTACAGGAGTAATCTGGTCGACTCTAGATGTACCCGTGACCAGCTTGGCTGCCATTTTTTGTAATACTTGGAGTTTCTGAACTTGGCACAAGGGTAGCCCCATGTAGAGCGCATTACAGAAGTCAAGCCAAGAGGTTACCAGTGCATGTACTACTGTTTCTAGGTCACCTGGCTCCAGGAAGGGTCGCAGCTGGTGTATCAGCCGAAGTACCATGATCATAGAATAATTTGTGTTCTGAGAGAGAGAGATTGAGTGAGTGAATAAGAGAAAGAGATAGAGAGAGAGGATCTCTCCGACTCTCTGCTTATCCGTCATAACAACTGCCACTTGTTCATAACTTATATAATTACAATGATTGGGTGAGGCACTGAGGATCAAAGCGACTTTTTAAAAAACATTGATAACATTTAAGAGGAAATTCACACCTACTTACTCAAACAGCAGCACCTTAGTCCAAGAGGATAATAAGTAGTAAAATACTTTATTTCGTAAGTACAAAAGTGAATATGCACCTCAGTGCATTAGAGAACTACTTTTCCACTGGAGCAAATGACTGTTGTTTATGAATCAAACTGAACAATGGTCTAACCCCAATTATTTGTCCCAGCCAGAAGCAGACCCATTGAATCACTGTCAATTTAGAAAGTCAAAACAGGTGTAAAGTAATCCATCCATCTTTCACTTTATTTATATTCCACTTTTCTTTCAGACTGGGACTCTGGGTGATTTAGAAAAGATAGAAAATTACAATAAAAGCATATGCAAAAGTTGAAATTAAAATAGGATTTAAACTAAAACTATTTAAAATATTACTTTAGATTAACTTCCATTGAGCCTTCTCAACCTGGAAATGAGAACTGGATTGAGAACAGAGAGAGAGAGAGAGAGAACAAGCAGAACTTTGGCTCATACCCACCTGAATGCTCTTGTCCCACCCAGCAGTGAAGATTTAGGCCCTATATAGACCAGCGAAAAGCACCGGCCTGTGAACAGAGCCATGGAGCAGCATCCGTACACTGGACATCATTACCCTGCTGCCAGGGCACCATTTTGGCATGCACCAGTCCACACAGTGGACCACCACACCTCTGGTGCTGTGTCCAAATGTTACAGTGCCAAAGTGGTACCATCACACTGCACAGCAGCAGCTATAGTGCCTCTTCAAGGGCGCAAAAAGCAGCCAATTTTTCAGGCTCCTTTTTGTGCTCTACGGAGGCCAGATCGGTGCTGCGGCATGCGGTTGTCGCCACGCCAATCTGGTCAGTAAAGGGGCGGCTGCATGCCACCCCAAAGGGCAATCTATATAGCCCCTAAGTCATTTTGTTCATAAATGTACAGACATTTACATGGAGGTCTTTCAGAGAAATGCTGGTTTTTCATACAACATCTTCACAGCCCCCACAAGGCCTTGGTTCTGTGATGGAAAGACAGACCTTGAACTAGTCGAACCAGGCAAGGAACAGCACTATTGTGCTACTAATTTTGGCAATCTGACTCTTGGAAAATTTCTACAAGGGAAAGAACACATTTGAAAGGGAGGGAGGGACAGTAGGAGGGAGAAGGAGGCCTTTGATGTAATTTCATTGATGGGAAGCCAAGTGTCATGGAGGTCTTGTTTGATTTCTTCTCTCTGTTGCCAGCATTCAGAAGTATGGTGGTATGATGACAAAAAAGTTGCCTTCATAAGATAAAGAAAGGGAGAGGCCAGGTGATTGGAACTCCAGGAATAATAAAACATTCTCTGACACTTTCTTGCTATGGGTCACACTGATAGCAGATGGAGTCATATAAGCTTTCTGATGAGCTTGTAAACTTCGGAAGTCAGTGACCCTGATGCATATTTTTAGATTTTTTTGTTGTTGTTTATCCTATTTGAGAATAGCTTCTTGCCTTCATTTACTATTTCAGATTTTTTCCTTATCCTGTTCTCCTCCAGACTGTCCCCATATTTCTCTGTTTCTCATCTATTGCCAGAACTTTATTTTCCCTCTCTTCTTGTTGTTGCTGACTGCTCTCAAGTTGGGCCCAGCTCATGGTGACCCTGTGAAAGAGACACCCCAAGACTCCTTTTCCTCAACAGCACTCCTCAGGTCTTGCAGGTTCAGTGCTGTGTCCTCCTTGATTATGTCTGTCCATCTAGGATGTGGTCTTTCCAAGCATCACCATCTTTTCTAAGAGAGTTAAAGCTTGATTTGTTTTAGGATCAATTTGCTTGTTCTTTTAAGTCATCCATAGTATCCAAAGAACTCTTATCCAGCACCACCTTAAATGAGTAGATATTCTTCTTGTCAGCTTTCTTTCCCATCCAGCTCTCATGGTATAAACAATCTTAACTTTAGTGTTTAGTTGTATATCTTTGCATGTCAGGATCATAACTGCTCATTCTAAGTCCTATTTTGATGTATAGAGCAGCTGCTTAATCTGGGGCCAGACTGGAGCATTATGCCCTGGATTGGTCCCAGATTGAGCAGATGATGAACACACGCATCAGGCTGAATCTGATGAAATGCCACATCATGCACACAGGCCAGCTGGGCTGACATCACATCAGGCTGATACACATCCAGCCTATTGGGCTGAATTGAACCCAATTCAGCTGTCACACAGCAAAATAATCTGAGGTCACTCGGGGGTTTCCGGAAAACACCGAGATTTTGCCCAATACTTGAATATACTCATTCATAGTTTCTTATTAAACCCACTGGGTGACCTTTCGGCCTCAGAGGGTGGCAATGGCAAACCCTTCTGAATAAAATTGTCAGGAAAACCTTCTGGTTGAAAGATCTTTTGGTGGTGTTGTGTGTCTTCAAGTCACTTCCAACTTATGGCGAACCTATCCTAAGGCCTTGGGGTCACCATAAGTTGGAAATGACTTGAAGGCACACAACAACAACAGAAAATCTTTCTACCAGAATTGGAGTGCACATTTGCTGGAAACCTTTCAAATAGAGGACTGTTAGGTTGGAGCAAATTGGAGTGTGTGTGTGGGGGGGAGACCCTCCCCAAAAGTAGCGATATGTTGTCAGGAGAGCCATTAACACTTTGGGGTGATTACGATTTTTTCACCAGTGTAGAGAAGCCCTTAGTCTTCTTCCGATTTCTAGGCTATACCTTCCACTCTGATTCAAGGTATGAGAAATCTTGAACTATTTTAATTTCTTCATTGTTTACATTTGAATTTATGTCAATCCTCCATGGACTTTTGTTTCCTTAATGTTCAACAGTATGCCTGCCTTAGCCTTTTTTTCGTTGACTTTCCATATTAAGTGTTCCAAGTCTATGTTGTTTTCTGCTAGTACTGTAGAATGGTGTCATCTGCAAATCTTAGATTAGATCTTCACTCCTCTTTCTTTCTGTTTGTATGATGTTTTTGCATACAGGCTGAACAGATCGAATACAGCATTGCCTGACTCCATTTCGGATTGGGAAGAATTCTGTTTCTCCGTATTCTGTTCTTACAGTTGCCTCTTATCCTGAGTAAAGTTTATGATGTTAATATACCTTCCAGTTGACTCCAACTTATAGCAATCCTATTATAGGACTTTATCACACAGGAAAATTGGGGGTTTAAACAGTGAAAATAGTGTGAAAGGAAAAAAAAAACCCAAAATGTGCTTAGATCAAAGAGGTGAGCCTACTCAAAGGAAAGTCTGAATAATTCAAACCAATGATACATTGACACTGTAACAATAATACACTCTGACACTACTTTAAATGCTGTAGCGCCATCTTATGGAATTCTGGGATTTGTAGTTGTTGTTGTGCGCCTTCCAGTCATTTCCAACTTATGGTGACCCCAAGGCCTTAGGACAGGTTCACCATAAGTTGGAAGCGACTTGAAGGCACACAACAACAACAACAACAACAACAACAACAACAACAACAAATCTTTCAACCAGCAGGTTTTCTTGGCAAGTTGGTCAGAGGGGTTTGCCATTGCTACCCTCTGAGGCTGAGAGGTCACCCAATGGGTTTAATAAGAAACTATGAATGAGTATATTCAAGTATTGGCATCTGGTGCACAATGTATCTGACTTTCAGAACAAGCCTTGCAATCACTTATAAACGACTACTTAAAAAACAAAGATCAGCTGGTTTAACCGTTCTTCACCAGGGTTCATGATCATGTAGAAGCTTCTCTATTTGATCAAATGAGCCCAAATAGAAGAAGCTTCCTATTCAGCCTCTCTGCTCCACAGTGTTAAAGATTGAGGGGACAATTTTCAATGCTGAGGTTTGCATGCATGATCAGAGTCCCTCTCCACTTTCAGCCTTCTCATAATGTGATATGTTTAGCATGTATTTGGAAGAGGTGCACTCTACTGTGATGAAAGATGTCTCTTTATCATAGCATGTAATTGTCCTCACCTACATATATTGCATTCAGAGTGCTTTCTTTTGTGATTTGTTACTGGAAAATAAATGCAGGCTTAATTTGCCAGTCTGATTGCTGAGGCATATAACACTGAGAAAACCCCATTGTAAAATAGAAAATATGTTAATTTCAGGGAACACGCATTCTCTTTAACCTATGCTTTGATGCTTAGAGATTTTGAAGCTAACATGAATGCACAGAAGTGTTGGCTACATCCTCCTAAAAATCTGATGGTGAAGCAATGAACTTTGGGACCCCTTTTGGAGGTAATGTTATGATTATCGAACTTAATCACAACTAGTGCAAGGTATGGATATCAAAAGTATCACAGTGACAGCTTTCCAAAAGAAACTGAAGCCTGTGTAACGACTGTAATTGTGAAATGTCTGACTGTTCAGAAATGGGGTACATACACAACAATGCATTGGTTTTATGCTTTCAAATCTGTGTTATCTCATCATGCTGCCCATAATAGTGTCACAAACATGCCACATACATGTATATACAGTATTATAGTTTAGATATCCAGCACACTTCACTTACATTACTTTAGTATGCAAATTTAAATCTAGGTGCTAGCATGAAAAGGAACAGTTACTTGATGACTTGTAAGAGTGAAGCTGACTCTTAAATTGTGTGGGTTGTCTCCTTTAGGATTGTTAAGACATACGTATAGTCAGGGCTTCAATATGTAAGTTGTAAATGTAATTGGTCTCATGACTGGGACTTTTGAAAAAAGGAAACAAGCAAGTATACTATATATAGGATGCTAAGTAGCTTCTCTGTCGGTGGAAGAGCAACAATGACCTGGGTGAAGTGAAATACCAGGTGTTCTGGGTGACTACATGTTAATTTTCCTTGGGAACTGGCTTCACCTGTTTGTTGGCTTGAGTTTTCCCTATGACTGAGAGAACCCTTTTGCTTTGGTTTCACACAGTATCTCCTGATGCTCCTCTGCTCAGCTTTTTTTCACAGTGCAGAGCAGAGAAAGATTTTTGTTCTATTAGCCTTATGCATAGGGCTTGGAAATATAAATTGTGGAAGATGGGGGCGGGTAGTTTATATGGCCACTGGCCATGTTGGTTGAAGGATTCTGGGAGATTTCCACAACTCCTTTTCACTAAAGCCAAATTTGGTGGGTGACAGGGAAGGGTTCAACTTAAGGCCCTGTTTTTTCAAAAGTAACATGATGTTCCATTCATGTAGTGAATGCCTATATACCTCACTGTTTATATTTGTTTTATCACATGATAAGGTGAAGGTGCAGAAGGTGCAGAAGGGCAGCCATACTCAGAATCAGATCTTAAATGTTTGTATATTGTTCCTTACAGAGTTTCAGACTTAAATGTTGAAGATAGATGGTCCCTTCCAAAAAGCCAAGCATCTAGTTCCAGACCTGACCAGGGCAGAGGCTTCATATTCAAACACAAGGGCTGGCGCAGTGTACTTTACACCCTGAAGTACATTCTGGAGTTCTCTAAGATCATGTCATTTGTGCTCAGACCTGTTTTCCCTTATCCCCACTAGCAAAAATTGGATGGCTATGGCCTGTTTTGTACTGGGGCCACAAAACAGTATTGATGAGGGGCGGGCAACTTCTTAAGAAACAGAGGCTGCAGATTTATTTTATTCATTTATTTCAGATAATCCTCCCAAGATCACGGAGGCCACGTACCTCACCTTAGCTTTGTATTTTTGTTTTACCAAAAAATGACACCTGTACCTTCAAGAGAATCAGCATTTCCATGTTTAGGGAGACCTACAGGCTGTTTTAGGCCCAAGAGAGGTCTCATTCAAATCAGGAAGAAAACGGGTACTTGCATGGGTGATGTTTTGAGCAAAGGAGGAGGAAGACAAGGAAAATTAAAATTTGGAGGAGTTCATGGCAGCCTTAAAAATGGATATGGCTGGCCACTTTTAACTCACATGCTAGACTTTAGAGTCCTGTTCTCATTTTCTTTCTGTGCTGGTGCCATTACAACCACTCAGTGCAGTGACACCCCTCCCCATTTTTGCTACAGAAAGAAGCCACATACTAGAAGTGGGCTACTAAGCTTCTGTAGATGCCTTTGGCTGAATGCACATGAAGGCTTAGGATTTTCTTGGGCTTCCTGTAAAGCTGAGGTGGAAAACAATTGGGGGTTATCAGGTTGCTTTGATCTTCCAGAAAGACCCTGAACATTTCACTCCTTTGGAAAAGAAGTCTTGCTTTGCTCTCAAATGTCCCCACAGAGCTCATTTTGCAGTGCTCTGGCCCTCTCTAAGCTATTTTAGGGCCAGGAGAGGCCTTATTTTTCAACCTAGAAGTTGATTTCTGGGTCACATCCTACTGGAAGACAAACCTCTATTGTGCCTAAAAGATCCAAGATGGGGGGAAACATGGAGAAACTGCTTCCTACATCCTCAAAGACCTTTTGGGGAGGTGGAACCTAGAAGCAACCTTATATGATCTTATGGGAGCAAACCTTGGTGATGTTAGAAGGGGCATCCTCTGGTATTGTCATTAATCATCTCCATTGCTGACCATTAATCATACATGAACCTTCAAGCACAGCTGCACAGAATATGCCATTCAAGTATAAAATGAGGAATACACACATGCACGCTTTCTTTTCAAGATAGCACTTTGACATGAGATTCTTCCCTCTTGCCTGAGGAGTGGAGAGGAAGAGCCAGAAACCCTAATTCTATCCCAGACTAAGTTTGATTTTGCTCCTCTAGATTTTGTCCTACGGCTGATGAAAAACATTAGAGATGCCAATCTGATGATTATCTGCATAAACCAATCTAAATATAAAGTAACTCATAGCTTAGTATCTCATGGCTTAGCCTGGCTCCCTTCCTTCACCTGATGGAACCACCATGGGAACCAGGAAGAAATGGGACAAGAACTATGAGTCCTTCCATTGTCTGTCATGCTCCACCTGCCAGACAATGTTTTCAATTCCCCCTCCCAATAATTTGCATTTTGCTCCCACTGTGGCAGTGATAAAGAATTTGGGAAACCTTGATTTCATGAGAAGTGTATATTTGGAGGATATGGTCCAGCTCAGCCATGCTTTTCTTATAGCAAGTAGAAACAAGAAATGTCTGAGAACCCCCTGCTAAAATCCAGAAAGGAAAAACTGAAGCCTCATGCTATCCAGACCTGATCCTGGCTATAGCTGTCATCTTAATTCCATGTAGTAATGAGCCATGAGATGGCATCCAAAAGATGCCCAGTATATCAGAACTCACAGTGGGACAGGTAGTCCTGGCAGGTAGATCCGAAGCCATGTGTCAAGTCAAAGGCTGTATTTATTTCATCTTTGTAACAGATAATAGTGTTGATTTTAATTTATATAAAATTTAAAATTATATTTAATAGATTTAAATTGTTTATTTAAAACATATATTTTCAGGGTGATTTACTAAAAGCACTAACTAATCTCAGCCTATGATGTGTTTTGGTCTTCTCTGCTAGAGTTCAGAAAGTTCAAGTTCCTTAATAGAGTAAGGGAAAGGGGAGAGAGAACTCCAACCTGGGTTTGCATCTTTGTTCTCCTCTACCTTCAGGGATACGTTACATTCTGCATCACAAGAATTGTGGCTACAGCAACATTTTAAGTCACGAATAGGCCAAGTGTGGCCGGTGGCCACATGTGGGCCTCATGACTTTTTTCTTTTGTAGCCTTGTACCCCATTGTAATCCCCAAATGGATACATTCTGAAATCGTGATGGCATATGCTGCCAGCACCCCTTTAACAGAAATATGCACCAATTGGACAAAACAGACCAGCTCAAATATGAAACACCGCTTACTACTATCTGTCAAGTGTGTGTTTGCATCAGCTTAGAAACCTCTGGGTTTTCATTATCATCTACATAGGCCTCTTCCTTCCTTTCCTCACCATCTCCAACATTAATCTTTTGCTGGAAATTTATCATGACTTAAGTTACATTATAAGAATCTCTGACATTTAGACGCTTAATGCTTCAGCAATGTATCATCTTAATGATTGCCGAAATATCATTTCCTTAAAATAAACCCTTAATTCTGATTACGTTTGTCTTATGCACTATTCTTAGGCAACAGAGTGTAATATCTCTTTGTTTACCACTTACATCACCACTATTCTCAAAGATCGTGAGTTTCCCATCTGTACTGCAAATGTTGGAAGTTTACGCGGACTTCGTGTGGACCTAAATATAGAGGAAACTGGGGGTTTGGACCTGCATTGTTTGTGCCAATTTGTAAACAGGATATTAACGAACTGTAAATATCGTCCTAGAAATTTTTCCAGAGCCAAAATAAGCTGTCTGTAAATATTTACAACTTGCTTAAATTGCATAATAGATGGAAGTAATAACGTTGGTTTTAAAATTACGTTTTTCATTTCCTATATTCCAGAGATAAATCCTCTTACCAATCATAAAGGGGACTTTTTTAAAAGAAAAAAAATCCTCAAGGGCTTACTTAACAACATACAGTATTTAGAGGTTCCTTACATCATTTGAACATTGCTTAAGTTTGGCAGGTCAGATATTTCCTATGATAAAGAGCATCTTTGCAGAGGTGAAAAGCTCATTTGGTGACCTGCCCTCTACCTAAGACACACCCCATACATTTAGGAGTCTTTATGTTTCACTTACTTTCCCCCATGACTACTTCCTAAGGCAAGTGGTGAAGTTTGGATGTTACAGCAATGTAAAGAGAAAGCACTTGTTGTGTGTTTTCAAGTCATTCCTAGTGGCCCTAAGGCAAACGTATCATGGGGTTTTCTTGGCAAATTTAGTTCAGAGGGGGTTTGTCATTGTCTTCCTCTGAGGTTGAGAGAGCATGACTTACCCAATATCATTCAGTGGGTTACCATGGCTGAATGAGGATTTGAACCCTGATCAAATCCTCCAGCGACATAATTGAACCCTTATCTCCAGAGTCATAACCCAGTGCTCAAACCACTGCACCATGAAAGGGCAAAGCACAGTGTGCTTGGCCTTGTCTATATGGGCCAAGTAAAACATCCTCCCCATATCTTTTCAGTGCATAGTACTAATAAGGCATGACCCCAAACCTGGCTCTTGTGTGAACAGGTTGGATGACATCTGGCCAGTTCAGCACAAAACATGGAGTATACTCCATTATAATGGATTAAAATAAGTCACCTTTTTGCTCTGTATCTTCCTGGAAGATCTAGAGCCCTAAGTTGCAATGCCAGGCAGCTGTCAGGGACATAGCCAAGCGGGGAGGGTTCTTGGGGCCCGGACCCCCCTTCCATTAGAAAAATGAATGGTGTGTGCTGCTGCGCCACCTCACCCAAGCCCCATTATAATGGTGGCACTTAGTCTGGACCCCCCCCCCCCTTCCTAAAATCCTGGCTATGTCCCTGCAGCTGTGTAAAAGTCCCACTGTGCCACCCAGTATGACCACCGCTGTAGTGCTTTTTTTTCACTCTGGGGTCAGAATGAGGCACCCAGCCATGCAGTCTGATGCTTCTGACCTCACAGCAAGTAATTTACCACTGTGGTGGGTGGCACAGCAGGACTTTTGTGTGAACAGCCTCCAGCATCACAACGGAGGACTCCAGGAAACAGGGAAGATAGGGACAGCTTCAAGGCCAAATACTCCAGGCTGATTCCAGAGTATCCTGATTTCTGCAGACACCACCCTTGTTGTCAAAGGAGAGGAGAATATAAGTCACTACCATTCACTACTTGTTCCCACAATTTGGGGGATAGAGGTGGGGTGGAGAATCAGAGAAACTATATAGTCCTTTTCATCATGTTTTGTGCTGAAAACATACAATGACTTTCAGATGAGAACAGATGCAACATTTTATGGTTCCAATCTTATATCCACTTGCCAGGATGACAGTCCACTAATCTTAATGTGAGATACCTCTGAGTAAGTATACCCAAGAATGCTGTTTAAAAGGTATCCAGGACTGGAAGTGCCCCCACCAAATTCAAAGCAGACATGTCTTTTTGCGCCCTCAGTGTAAGTTATGTTTCAATTGGGCTCAGTTTGAAATGGGGGAAAGCCAGATGTGGAGAGTGCCTATTGACCAGTGCTAGGACATCATTAATGTAGCATGGATGTCCTACATGAAAAGTAGGACACGAACTGAAATAATAAATAATAGTTACCTTCCTTCACTCCTAAAGGATTTTTAATTTTTAAAAAAAATAAGATGGAGGCACACATGTACAGAATGAGTAAAAAAGAATGGTGCAAAACCAAAAAAGAACAGCTTTACATCTGCAATGTTTTTAAAAATCAACCAGTATTTCTCACCTGCTTAACATGCATTGAGACAATGAGAGAGAGATTGCATAGAGGCATGCAGTCCACTTGAAAAACAAGGGAAAGGCTAGGCTGGTGGATGAACTAGTGTTTAACTTGCTGATGTATTTATTAGGTATGATGTAATTATACAGGGAGATCTGTTGTGACCACTGTTAAAATGTCACCTTTCATCCTTGTAATTCTGTGGAATGAGTAGTTCTGCGGCTTCGGAACTAATTGCAAACACTCCTGGTTTCAAATCAATATGGCATTTACTGCATAGTCCTATGTAAGACATTTGATGCAGACTTGTTCCCAAAAAGTTCTTGTGAAAGCAACGTATCCTAATGGTATTTGAAAAGTACTTGTTGAATGTTTTTCTCATAGTAGAATGAGTAATTCTGTTTACAAATTCATTCTGGAAAAGGTATTATGAACTTTAGCATAATGGGCTCTAATTTTTAAATATAGCTCAGATGTTTGCAGTTATTTCAGTTATATCTCATCTTATACATTAAAAAATAAATAAATCTCAAGGTGCCTTAAAAAGGAAATAACAAATTTAGTAACAATTTAAATCAGATGTGAAGTTGAAGGCTTTCATTGATGAAATGTCAATGAAATAAACATCTGGCGAAATGTCAGGAATAAACTCTTCTAGCCCACATAGCCCGAAAAACACACAAAAAACTAATTTAAATCAGAATTTGAAATAGTAACTATGGCCCGATTTAAAAGGCCTTTGCGCTGCCCCCGTCATGTGCTAGGGGATGGCCAAGGATGCAGCGTCCATACTGGCCTCACTCCTAGCACGTGACGGGGATGTCAAAATGGCGGCGCCCTGTACACACGGGCGCTGCCATTTTGACATGATGGATGCGTAGCATCTGCATGTCCCATCATGTTGGCGATATCACGAGTGCACCATTTGTGCACTCAGGCATCGCAAGCGGATGCAAAAAGAACCCGCTTTTTGTGGGTTCTTTTTCCACTGCCAGGAAGCCTTGCCGCCAGGAAGCCACCGGCGGAAATGGTGGGGACGGCAGACTGGTCTGTATCCTGCCTATAAAACCGTAGGTAATGATTTTATAAAGAATGCCTCAGTTACTTTAAATAAGAAGAAATCATTAGAAACACTGCAGACAAGAAGAGTGTTTTTGCCTGGCCCCAGTTCTCTCAGGAAACATTGGGGTGCACAACCTTTGCTACCAGGAGTTTATCACACTGGGGCTAATTTCGGCATTAACGAGAGATTAAAGCACATTTGAAGTAACCTACAAATAAAGTGAGTAATTGCACGAATGATTATCACACGCAATTGTGCAAATAAAGTGATATTGGAAATGCATTGTTGCTGAAATCCCAAAAGTAAAAAGGTGCATGTTAATGCTTCTTTGTGACTACTTTAATGGCGGGTTCTGTGCAATGTTGTGTGAAATCATTTCCCATAATTATGTGATTTTTCTAGAATATTCACAGGATAAACTCCCAATCTGCTTTGGGTGAAAAACTCCCTAGTCTAGGAGCCAATTCCCCTCATCCCCAAGTCTCATTGTGGGTTGCATATGTTTTGCTAAATGAATAGTTAAATAAGAGATGGCCTGAACATTTTTTAAACAAAACAAAAACATCGGACCCTAGTCTCCAAAGTCATAGTCCAGCACTCAAACCACTCTGCCATGCTGGCTCCTCCGCCCTTATACTACCTGTTAATTTCTCCACGTTTCACGAAATGTTTTAGAATTGCTGTTTTTATTCCTTCAAGCTTTTGATTCAGTTTCTTCCTGCTGGTATCTCAGCTTACACTTCTCCTTTGACTTGGAAACAAGTTGCAAACACCTCTTATATCATATCAATATGGTGTTTACTGCACAGTCCTATGCAAGACATTTGATGCCCAGAAGGTAGATATGAAAGCAATGTATCCTAATGGAATTTGAAATGTAGTTAATGCTGGATATTTTTAATTTCACAAAATCTGTCCACATCCCAACTCACTGTGACAGCAGGAAACAACAACAAGGTTGGGGGTAAAGGTGAGGTTTTTTTTTGGTTGCATTTTAAATTATTTTATAAGCCAATTGTAATTGTGGAATAGTATTTAAACACAGATAACAAGAATCATAAAATTCACTGGCGGTGTTTATGTAAGCTATGTTGGTAGGCATCTCAGCACATTCCATGAGGTTGCATCATTCTGGGCCAGGACCACCATTTAAAAGTTTATGGTCAACAAAGGGAGGAGGCCAATTTCCTTAGGATTAAATTCTTTGCTTTATTTGGAACCTGGAGGGCAGGACTGGGTTGGATTATAGACAGATCTGCACTCTTGCTTGCTTGCACCATGTTGCTGTGGCTGCTACTCCTTAGCAAAACACGTGAGAGTCCCAACTAAATTCAGCTACTAGAAGAGAATGTGAGGGAGCTGGATATACAGTCTAGTGCCAATGAGTACAAACTTCAGGCTTATCTACTTTGCGTTGAGTGAGGATGAGGATTAGAACTCTGTGGTGCACCAAGAGCTTGTGGGGAGGGGCATCTTTTTGGAAAAGTTATTTTCAGAGTACTCTCTGAAGTCAAGCTGGGAGGGGAAGCCTAGGATATTTACTCAAAAATGCATTTTTCTAAGCTCTGGTTCACCTGCTACAGTCATGTGCATAACAGTGGCTGGGGCAGACAAATATATACAAAGAATTCAGGTGTCATTTTTGTCGACTCTGTTCATTTTATTTTTGTGTTATTGCTCTTAGGCGCAAATGTGTCCGAAAAGCATCCTGTATTTGTGGGTTTTTTCTACTTTTAAAATCCTGTTTCTGTGTGGGATTTGTCAAGTGTGATAAGGCGTGTAGATTTACCAACTTTCCAGTGATTCCGTGGGTATATTCTAGATGAGAGTACTCATCTAGATACAATACTGTATTTAGGCCCTTCTATGCATCTGTTCCTTCTATGCATCTGGCCCTTCTATGCATCTGAATCATACAATACTGTATTTAGGCCCTTCTATGCATCTGTTCAGAATGATTTCCACTATCTGAGTTACTGTCTGTATTTTCTCTTGTGTTTAAACTTCTGGTGTATCTAAAGGACTT
>NC_056527.1:79900986-79924123 GCF_019175285.1 Sceloporus undulatus | reverse complement strand
TTGGTTCAGGCTTTGCCTCCATAGTTCTGCTACAGAAAATTTAGCTCCTTTGATCCAATGTATGTATTTATAAGAAAGAGGAGAAATCCACCGGGCTTTTGTGTTACTTGAAGTAGTCTGGATATGAAAGGTCATCTCTTTTTGAACTACAAAAATGCGTGAAAGGTGAGTGAGATTACTGGAGGCAACTGCAAAACCTTGCACAATAAGCTTCCTTCGTTCTCTGTAATAACATGTTACCTCTAGGATGATTTGGTCATCATATGCAAACATGGAAGATACAAAAGCACAAGCGAGATAAAGAGGAGTTTGTTCCCCTAACCAGGAGTGAGAAGGTGAGATGGACTTTCCAGTCTCTATCCAGTGGAAGGGAGTCTTCCTGAAGGCTGGGTTCCCAGAGAACTCCTTTGGGGCCAGAGTTTTGACAATTGGGGAACTGGTTTGAGTGCTGGACTAGGAGTCTGAAAGAACAGGGTTCAGATCTCCACTCAGCCATGGAAACCCACTAGGTGACCTTAGGCAAATCACATTCTCTCAGCCTCAGGGGAAGACAAAGGAGTCTATCGCATGGGGCTTTAATCCCACACTAGGTGCAGGATGTAAACACACAGGGATGGATATTATTGCACAGCTCCGTCCCTGGGCAAAATGGATTTTTCTGTTCTTTAAAAGGTCCAGGATAAACCTGGGTTATGTATGGGATGAATACTGCCCAGAGACGGAGCTGCGTGATAGCATCCATCCCTGTGCATTTACATCCTGTGCCCAGCACGGTATTAAAGCCCCGTGAAATAAACTCCAGTGGCAAAACTTCTCTGAACAAATCTTGCCAAGAAAATCCCATGATAAGCCCACTTTAGCATCTCCTTAAATTGAAAACAACTTGAAGACACAGGACCACAAAAAATGATTCCACTCTGTATAGTTATGCCACACTGATTCCAGTTTAACTGCCATGGGCCCCATGATTCTCCATTTCATGAGGAACTTGCTATGTTCTGCCAGAGAGCTCTAATACTGAAGTTCAAGGGAATGCACAAATGAATTCTAAGTATTTCATCAAACTAGACATCATAAGATTACATAGAATGGAAATATGGCAATCAAAGTTGTATAAAACTGCTATAACTGTGCAACATGGATACATCCCAGAGAATTGATCTTTTCTACATGTGTGCCTCCCTCCCTCCCTCCCTCCCTCCTTTCTTTTTCTTGACATGGGGAAATGAGCAGTTTATACCATCTGAGTACCACAGAAGATACTCAGACCTAGAAGATACATCTCCCAGTAGGATGAGATAACTTAAATGGAAGGATGATAATCTGCCTCTGTGTGTAGTGACTGTGTAAAGCAACTGGCATATATTTAAGATGACGTGAAATGGGAATTCTTCAGTGCTCCACACTCCACAATTATAGCTCTTTGATTCCACATGAAACGTCATGGCCCCATCATATGAATTTCTAGGATTTGTCCTTCCAAGAGGTATTTAGAACGCTCTGCCAGAGTAGGTCACTTTCTCCACAGTCATATCCTTTGAGAGCCTGTGAACTGGCTAGTTTTGTCCAGCCTAGTGTTTATAAAAGTTCTGGGATCTTAAGGAGAGTGCCTCTGAACAGCAAAGCTCCTCTCCTGGGTAAATGAAATGTTTACAAATACAGTGTCCTTGCCCTCAAAATGCCTGCCTGTGATACCGGTGTGACCCTAGAGGCATAATGCTGCCTGCCTAAAGGTGCGAGGCAGGGGTTAAGTAATGAAGTTTAACAAAGGAAGACAAGAAGTTTGTTTTCTTCTATGGAGGGGTTTGCTCTCACAAGCAGGAGCTGGAAGATCAAGGGAATGCACTTTGCAAAATAAAGCCAGCCATGATCCTCACTAAGGCTGCTGCCACACTGCAGAATTAATGTATTTTGACATTGCTTTAACTGTCATGGCTCCATTCTATGGAATTCTAGGATTTGTAGTTTGTTGCGGTACCAGAGCTCTCTGACAGAGAAATCTAAACATCTCACAAAACTACAAATTCCAGAATTCCATAGCATTAAGCCATGGCAGTAAAAGCAGTGTCAAATTGCACTGATTCTGCATACAGAGGCAGCATAGCACACTTGTGTTTGCATTCACAGTGAAAACCTTTTAGAGTACAAACAGGCATGGGACTACCAATGCAGCTCACATATGCAACTGACAGGACAACTTGCTTGGAAATTTTTAATGGTTTGGTGGCCTCCAGTAACTTGACCAAATTCTAGTTCAGCTAGAATGGGGTTCTATCTGTACAGTAGGATCGTTGGAAAGCCATCTTTCGATCAGGTTTCCTATGGCAAACAGTAACTATATTTGAAATATTCTTTTGCAGCATCTAGTGGTGGAAAAAAATAGTTTTCTACATGTGACAAACCCAGGATGACACATTCTAAAGAGTCACAGAACCCTTACAGAAAACTGGCTTCTATATTTAGGCAAATCATTCCTCTAAGCAGAATGTAGTCAATCATTAAAAGTAAAATATTTTGAGTACCAGCACTATTGGCCTTGGAACATTTAATTGCCTCCTTTAATTTGCTCTGAAAAGTTGTATTGTGAAGCTCTCCAGCAACGTGTGAGATGATCTCAAGATAACTTTGCGGATCTCATCCACAACAGTCAAGGGAAACTGTAATCTTCTCCACACTGTATGTCAACTGTAAAGGAATGAGAGAACCAAACACCCTAAAGGAGGAATGTAAGGTACTGAAAGTACAAAGGTTGCCTGCCTCTCAGTCACATATCAAAGCAACATATAAACATAAACCTTTCTGTTCAAATAATGTCGGAAAAGCCACAACAGAAAGGGCATGGGGCTTCTTTGTTCCTTCACAACACGTCATATCAGAAGGATGAAATATAATCAAAGGGAAGTATCCTTGTAAATAACATGCAAAGTCCAACTGCAATTTAAGATCACATCATTTTTCAAATGGGAAATGGACAGGATGACAGCCAATAACCCACTTTCATCAGATATGAGTGCAATATTTGTTAGTACAAATTTTGTTAAGGATGGAAACAACAAAGAGGACTGTGATTTGAAATACAACAAGCTGTATTTAAAATATTATCCACCCCTTTGTTGTTGTTAACTGCTGTCAGATCAGCTTTGACTTATGGCAATCTTATGAATGTGAGACCTCCAAGTCACCCTGTCATCAAGAACCCTGCTCAGATCTTGCAGACTTGGGGCTGTGACTTTCTTTATTGAGTTTATCCATCTAGAATTCAGTCTTCCTCTTTTTCTATTGTCTTCTACTTTACAAAGCCTTATTGCCTTTTCTAATGAGTCATGTCTTCCCATGATATATCCACAATACAACAGTCACAGTTTTGTCACCTTGACTTCTAGATTGTTAGCACATCCTACAACCTTCTCACTGGATATGGGGTTTCATATCTAACATTAGGCATGTTTTGAGAGATCATGATAACCTGCAGAAACTAGGCATTTACATGTGTAAGGAGTCACAATGACCTGAAGACATCCATGAGATCTAGGGGCTTATTGCACCGCTAAATAAATCGTCTTACCACTGCCAAATTCAAATTCGGGATACATCTGGATTTTATTGCACATGTTTTTGCTGCCAGCACCACCAAACAGGTACATCCCGGGTTACATCCAGCTGGAATCCGAGTTCAGCTGGCTGATTTTCAAAGCTGGGCACTTCCCGGCTTTGAAAATCAGCTGGCTGAACTCGGATTCTAGCTGGACGTTACCCGGGATGTACCTACCAGGTGGCGGCAGCGGCAAAAACATGTGCGATAAAATCTGGATGTATCCCAAATTTGTATTGAATTCAGCAGAGGTAAGGCGATTTATTTAGCTGTGTGATAAGCCCCCTAAATATATGCAAATCAGTTTTCTGGGCACCTCACATACACCCCCCAGACTCTTTGCATTTCCTCTTGCAAATGGAGACAAAAGGGAGTCCCACTGCAAAGCATTCAGAGACCATACCCTTCATCTCACTTCATGATATCTTCCTATACAAACTTCCTGCCTATTCATCCATCAATGGTTCCAAATCTAATCAATGTTTTTCATTCTGGAGCTAAAGCCATCAGCTCTTCCAGATCTCTTTTGCCAATTCCCTGAGGAAGAGGCTATACTGTGGGCGGGGTAAGGACTGAATATCTGCATGCTCTTACACTGCTGCCCGGACCCCATTTTAGCGTGCCCCCTTCTAGATGCACACCATGATGATTCACCTCTGGCACAGTGTCCAAATGACGTAATGCGGAAGGAGTATCATAATGCCACAACATGGCACTTCTGACACCCCTTCCAGGATGCAAAATAAGGAGCCACTTGAGGCAGCTTCTTTTTGCTCCCTCATGGCCCCAATCCAAGGTGAAAAGGAGCAACGCTGTGCAGACCATCTGTACAGCCCAAAAATCATCAAGGCCTTTGTCACACTAAATGTGATACCAAACACCTCTCAAGGGTATGAAATAGAATACAAATACCCACCACTGCCCTAGCCACTTTGTTCACAGATAAGGGCTCTGATTACAGATCAGGGTTCCTTTCTATTCTCTGTATATAACCCTCAAATGCTGTCTGAGCCACTCTCAGTTTTTCATGAATCTCTTTTCAGGGCTGTTAATTATTGCCATATGTAAATCTTGATTCATCTCTATCCAACCTTCCACACTTTTCTTTCTTTTATACATGATTCTTAAGGTTGTATTGCTTCTTGTACGTTTGTGCACAACCTTGCACATTTCTAAATATAACCCTTCTGTTTACTGAAACTGGAGTGCTCCCTGTAGTTCGTACTGGTACACACAGATGAAAGGATCCCCAAAGTTACTCTCCTCTCACAGGCTTCCTTTTGAGCTATAATTTCCCCAAAATTTCAAGGGGACACTGACACTACTGGTGGAGATGTCCAATATCCCCCCCACCCCCCACCCCCTACACACCTTTTAGTGTAAGAAGATAGAGTTCGAGCTTGATTTGCTCTGGTACCCATATATTTGCCTTTTTAGCAACCCTTAGTGTGTCATAAAAAGCCAGTGTCATAGATATTTGTAGGCTTTTTTTTTTAAATTGGTAGCAAAAATGTAATTGTTGGAAGAGTAGACTTCCTGGTTACTTTTGATACATCTCCTTTTCACTTGCAGGCTAAGAGTGAAAGTTGATCACAAGAAACTGAAAATGCTCCTGCGTTTTCAGTGTGGTTGTGATTAGGCAACAGTTCTTCCACTTCTATTCCTCAATATACTTTTTTTCACCTTTAGTGACGTAGAATCATAGACCTGGTAAGACCTCATGAGTCAGCTAGTCTAGGAACCTGAGACCATACCCTTCTAAAGCATCCCTGACAGATGGTCATGGAACGCCTGTTTAAAAACCTTCACTGAAGGAAAGTCCAGCACCGTCAGAGGTAGACTGTTGCACTGTGAAACAGCTTTTAACACCAGGATGTTCTTCCTAATATTTAGTTAAAAATTTCTTTTAATTTGAGGCCACCAGTTTGAGCCCTATCTTCTGGAGTAGCAGTCCTTTCAGCACTGACCACAATTGCTTGTACTGTAGCATCAGCGAACTCATGTACAAATATTACTGTGTGACTCTTAGAGGAAACCTCAGCCGCAGGCCCGGTTCATCAATACGTCTGAACCATGACAGAGATAGATGAGCGGTTTAAAAAGATTACATGAACAGGAAACAAATCCACTGTGTTGTTCACAGCCAATACGACTATTTCATTTAAATTCACATTTATTTAATCCTGGTATTAACTCAAGCCAAACCAAAGGGGGAGCCCCCTGTTAGAACACAAGAAAAAAATAATGGAAGCACAGCCAAATATTGCTTTCTACTCCACTCTCACTCTATGACTTATTGCAGCTTGTGGGCATAATGATAAGTAGGATAGGGAACACACTGCTCCCTAACTATACTATACAAAGACCCTAGATTTTCCCTTTGCCTTCAGGGGGAATCCCTCACATCTAGTCTGGAAGAGGGGGAAGAAGGGTCTAAAGCAATCTGTCAACTTGTCTGATGTGAGGGACTGGCAGTGCCAGAAATTGGTACTATATTTGTGTTCATTGACTCAATTGTTTCTTTCTATCCTTAAAACTTACTAGGGACCAGTAGCCAATCGTTCAAGGACTGACACCAGTCCATGGACCGCCACTTTGAATAAACACTGGTCTGAAGGATTCAGAAAGACAGTTTGAGAGAGTCGGGGGCTTGACAGACTGCCCCGAATGCATGGTGCAATGCCTCCCCTTTTCTAGCCGGATTGGGTTCATAGCAACCGCACACCGCGACCTTGATCTGGTCTTTCCAGGGTGCAAAAAGCAGCCACAAAAAGTGGCTTGTTTTTGCACCCTGAAAAGGGCGCCATAGCTATGCTATGCTGCGTGCATATGTGGACTGGCGCATGGCATCATGGTGCCCTGGGGGTGGAGTCAGGGTGTGCATCATCTGCCCCAACTCCGCCCCCAGGCCAAACTCTGTCATCTTTAGCTGAGAGCAGTTGGAACATGGAAATTTAGGGCGTCTTCCAGGTTCAGGGGAGTTGAGGAGGAAATGGAGAGAAAGGGAAGAAGAAATAGGTATGTTCAGTACTAGAAATAAGTATGAAATTTCACATTTCATTTTTAACATCTCACTTTCACTAAAACCAGGCGACACCCTAACTGCTTATTAAGCTTAGCTGTGTTCCTTGCTTCTTCCCATGACTTCAAAGTCTAAGCTTGGGTTGCTAGCCATAATTTCACCTGTGTTCTTCCTTCCTTGCTCCATTCCATTTCGTTCTGCTTGATTTCATCCTCTCTGCCTTTCCTGTTGCTGGTTGCTCATCCCTCAGCACTTCCGATCTCTCCAAGTCTTCTTTGCCCAGACTTGATTCCCAGATCCTATCTCTGTCCTCTTCACCACCTACTCTGAAACACTTGCTGTTCCTCATTTGGAGATTCCAGCCTCAATGACTCAAGATCCATACTGTCCTAGGTAATAATCTCATGTTATCCTCTACATCAGAGGTGGGAATGGGTTGGACTTCAGATATTATTGGACTGCAGTCCCCAGCATTCCTCATTATTAGCTATGCTTCTAGGGCTACTAAGACTTGCAATCCAATAACATCTAGATGGCTGCATGATTCCCACTCTTGCTCTACATTGGTACTATCTTTTCTTTGGCCTATACATTGACTTTTGGCCACTCTTCCTTATCTGCTTTCAGTTTTCAGATTATAGGTGGGCATGCTGTTCTGAACAAAGGGCTAAAAGACAGACACATTTCATTTGTTCCAGATATTGCCACAGATAATCTAATTTTCTAGATTGCCAAAGCTGTGGCTGGGGAAGAGGGTGGCATGCACAGAGAATAGTTTCCATTTTGCCTTTCTAGTCCAAAAAGAGAGAGTAAGGACCAACCCACCAGCAGGCAGGTCATACTCTTCCCAGTTATGGTGAAACTGGGCCATAAGGGTTGTGGCTTTCAGAGTGATTAGATAGGCATTTGGAGGTGACTTGCTTTCGGTAGAGTTCCTGTAGTCATCTGCCACCACTGAGAAAAAATGGAAATTTTTGAGGGGTGTTGCCTAAAGAGGAATAAGACATCTCATATGGTTATTCCTTAGAAACACCATGTTTCTGCTCATTATGAGATAGTGTGAAACGTCATACCACTTTCCCTGCTCTCTAAAGCCTGTAAGAGTGTCCCTTTGCTAGCAACATTAACATTATTTTTCCTTCACTGGAGCATCCAGTGCCCTGTTTGTGCCCTGTCAGTGCCCACGGGAGGGAAGTACATGGAAGTGGAAAGTTCTGCTGAACACAAGGCTTTAATGCTACACATAAAAATAAAAAGAATACAATGGGCAGGTTGATTTTAACACAGAATTGGAGAAATCAGGAGGTGCCAAAGATAGACAAGTGGATATTAAAAGTTAACAATATAGTAGAAATGGATAAACTAACTGGCTACTTGAACAATAAAGATCCTGAAGAAAGGGAGGAGAAATGGTCTCAAGTAGTGAAATAGCGTAAAAAAAGAGGGGGGGGGAATGAGTAGGAATGTGTAACTATGAATGGTGGGCAAATTTAGGAGGACTGTTTAGAATTTTGTTTGAAGAAAAATTGCTGAGTCTAGAAGAATAAGGGTGTTTGGAAGGGTAGACCCAAATTGAACTTTTGGGAGGTCATGTCATATGGACATATCTACGGTAAACAGAGTTATTTGTACATGTACAAATAATCACAACTATTGTATATCCTTGTTTTGTAAATCATTGTTTTAATTATGAATTAAAACATTAAAAATAATAAAAATAAAAATAAATGCAAGGCTATCCACTACCCTTTGTATCTAAATCAAAATAAACAACAACTCAGTTATTTCCCCCTTTTTCCAGCCACAGTCCCTTCCCTAGCCATTGGGGAACAGCTCTCTTCTCTTGCTCACCAAGGAGACCTTTCCGAACTCTGCCACTTGACTTTCTCATTCCCTCTGTATCCCCCTCTCCAAGATTACCAGGGTGGCCATCTTCCACCTACCCTCTTCCCACTCATCCTCTGCGCTTGTCCCTCCAGACCTTGGCTCACTCCTCCTGGTCCTGCAAATCCCCCTGGAACTCTTCTCCACTGACCTGGGACCTGCTCTCTTGTCTCTCTTTCTTTCCCTTCTAATGGTACTTCCCTTCTGCTTACTGTCATCTTCCTTCTCTCTGACTCGGGGTCTCAGGACAGTCAGCCTCTCCTGGTGCCTAGTAGACCCTCTTTCCTGGCTGTCATCTCCCATCTTTGTGTGGCCTCTGGGGAGACCTCTCAACCCACTTGAATTCTTTCTGCCTGCAGGGTTTGTCCTCCATTCTCCCTATCTATGACCACCAGTTCTCCTCTTCTCCTCCTGCCTTTCCTGCTTCTGGCTGCCTCTCCTTCTGCCTCCTTGGTCTTGACCTTCTTCCCCATCCCTGGGTTCATCTGTTCTCCTTTTGAATTGCCCACCATCCCCTCTGGCCCTGCCTCTGCCCTCTTTTCCTCCAACCACTCTCCTTTTCCACATCCGCTCTTGACTTTTGGCAGCTCCTTGGAGGGCACACAGTGGCTCCTGGGGCTCATTTTCCTTGTGCCTATCCAGATACATTGGGGCAGACAGGCTAGATGGCACCTGGCACCCCAACACACACACATACACCCCAGTTTGTCACAATCATGAAACAGGAGCTCCAATGAAGAGTTGCTAGTGATGGCTCATGGGGCAAACCGAGGGATGAGGTGTCTTCTCACTCTGCCCACAAGTCATACAGAGAGAGTGCAGTGGATGGCAATATTTGGCTGTGCTTCCATTATTTTTTGTTTCTTATGTTCTAACGGGGAACTCCCTCTGTTGTTTGGCTTGAACTAATACCAGGATTTGAGAAGAAAACAAAGACAATGTATAAAACATTAGGCTGTGAATTGAAGCCCACCAATAAATATGAATTTAAGTGAAATAGCCATATGGGCTGCAAATAATAACACTGTGGATTTGTTTCCTTTCCATGTAATCTTTTAAACCCCACATCTGTCTCTGTCATGATTCAGATGTATTGATGAATCAAGCTTGTGGCCCAGGCTTCCTATAAGAGGCACATGATAATATTGAGTTCTCTGGTGCTAGAGTACAAGCAATTGTGACCAGTGCTGGAGATTCAGAGATGGACAGTACAGGATCAGGATTCAGGAAGTTTAATCATTCTGCTATCTTGAAGGGCTTCCGGTCTCCCAAGGGTCAGCTATGCTTGTGTTGGATTACATAGTTTATATTGTATTTCCCATTTGTCTGAAAGAAGTGCGGCATAGTTGGGGGCACATCTCGGTCTTATGCTCCTGAAATATTTTATTTTAGAGTTTGAGAGAATAGCATTCCACGCTTCTCAGATGATTCCATGCACTAATATTCCCACGTTTCTACATGAGCTTGACTGGAAGGAAACTACTCTGGAGCTCTGACTCATTCAAGCAACATGACAGATTGCTTCTGTCTGCAGAGGCCCTGCCTTGAATGATCCAATCTTACTCAGTACAGTCAGGCAGTATCATATATCTCTAGTAGAGGATGTCTGGGAGGAAACAAAATTTAGGTGATAAATCATGTAGAATTGCAATGGGTATCCTCCTTGGTAACACAGACTTCCGACTTC
Organism: Sceloporus undulatus; assembly: GCF_019175285.1. Lineage (NCBI taxonomy): Eukaryota > Metazoa > Chordata > Lepidosauria > Squamata > Phrynosomatidae > Sceloporus > Sceloporus undulatus. The sequence continues at coordinate 79,913,938 of NC_056527.1, read as the reverse complement.
CAGAATCCTCTTATTATTTGTTCCAGTGCTTCTCAGAGTATATGTTGTAATGGACTGAGAATCTTTCTTTTCCTACTGTGCCTAATGGCTACACTTGCCTTTTGTTTCCTGAGATTTGCCAAGGACCCATAGCCAATGGCACAGGGACCAACCCTGGTCCAGGGACTGCCACCTCAAGGAACACTGATTTAATTGTTTTGTTTCATGGTGCATGCTTAGTGCTTTTTGATGCTCATTGGTCTGACCAATGGGAATTAAAGACGTGAAAATCTACCACCTGAATGTTGCTGCATTTCTCTGAATGCCATAATCATTTTTCCTATCCTTGTCTCATACCAGGTTGCAAGTCATTGTGGTTACTTTTGTATGGAACATTTAACACATTTGCACTGCTGTGCACATTTATTTATTGTTGTTATTTGTCACTTACGGTGATTTCCATGAATGCGAGACCTCCAAGAGATCTTGTTATTAACAGCCCTGCCCAGGTCTTACAAACTTAGGGCTGTCATGTCCTTGACTGAATGAATCCACCTGTGCTGTAGTTTCCTCCCTTTCTTCCTTTCTTCCACTTTAATAAGCATTATCATTTTTTCCAGTTGGTCATTTCATCTTATTTTATGTCCAAAGTACAATAATCTCAGTATAGTCATATTGGCTTCTAGTGAGAGTTCAGACTTTTTTGTTTTTGTTTCTTAATGCATTTTACCTAATTTACATATTATGCCCCATTGACTGAAGTTTGTTTATGCATATATTTTTTTTCAAACTGCAGGCACCAGACCCTGTCTGATCTTGGAAACTAAGCAGGGTCAGCCTTGGTTAGTACTTGAATGGGGGATTGCCAGCAAATACCAGGTGCTGTAGTCTGTATTTCACAGGAAGGAGCTCTGAAGTTGCTGCTAAACTGCAGAAATAAAGCAGTTTGATACCACTTTTATTTCTATGCTTCAGTGCTATGGAATGCAAGGGTTTGTAGTTTGGTGGTGCACCAATGATATCACACAAAACCACAAAAACTATGTAGTTAAACAGTTTTATTTTTGTAGTGTGGCAGCAGCCTAAGAAAACCCTATGAAATTCATGGGGTTGTCGTAAGTTGACAGGTGACTTGAAGGCAAGCATGCGCATGCGCGCACACACAGAGGCACATTGAAAACAATACAAGGCAGGCTTACCCCTTTGACCTCACCTGAGATAACTGCCGCAGTTAGTATCAACCACCACAGCTGCCCAAAACTGGATAAGACAAGTGTGAAATTCCTTGAGGGCACTGCCAGTTTAGAGGAGAGTTCTTCAGAAATATGACCACAGCAGCCACACCTTTTCTTCTACATTTGGAAATTAATCTTTCATGCCTGTCTTCTCTCACTGGAAAAGTTTTTAAAGGCTTCAGATGCTTTACATTTTTTCCCTCCTTACATGAAGAAATATTGTGACTTTTCAGCAACATCAGATCTGTCTAACAGGAAGAAAATCAAGAGGAAGTTGATGATCGTGGTATTTTAAAAACTTACCTTCAGGATCTCCCATTTTCCATAACATCTCCATGGAAAGCAACTTAACAAGACAAGGCTGAACATGGAAATTTTGCAGAAGTCATTTTTTCCCAGTCCAGCACTTTCTTTCACTTTTTGACTTGGTCGGTGAACCATAAACAGTGGACTGGGGAGTAGTGCCTTGATGTCAAATAACTAAGGGCGCTGCTGAATTGGGACTCTTAAGTGTAAGTACATCCCAACAGATGTCTTCTGAAACACAACCAGGTGGGGAGGATGGTCAGGAAGCCAGCAGTAGTCCTCCATCCCCTCCTTCTTGGCTGCCCCCGAGACACAGACAAGGTGGGGGGGGGGAGAGTGCAGGGTGAGCGCTGGCTCCCTGACCATCATCCCCACCTTGGTTGCCTCTCGGGAATCAGTCAAAGTGGGGGGAGAGTGTGGGGCCCCACCAAGGAGGAGAAGGAGAAGGAGAAGGAGAAGGGGAAGGAGAAGGAGAAGGAGAAGGAGAAGAAAGGGCTGCTTTAAACTGGATCTGCCCCCTCCCGGTCATCCATCACATTCAGATTTGAAGCAGCCCTGGAGGCCGAGTGGCTACCCCTAGGGTCTGAAATGGAATCCCTGCCCAGGAGTGGAACAAGCGGTGGCAGTGGTGGCAAGGGTGACTGTTGGAGCAATTGGGGCAGGGTCACACATGAAGCTTGCAAGGAGAGCTTTGAGGGGAGGTTTCTGCCTGATTGACATGCCTCTGGTGAGTCTCTTTTATTTCCAATTACATGCTCTCTTTTACCATATTGACTCTTGTATAAGTTGCCCCAGCTTTTTTGGGTCAATTTTTGGAAGAAACGTTTTGACATATATGTGACATATACAGTAAGTATGATAAAGAAAAGCTTAGATAAGATCTTGGAACTGGTTGCAACCATGCTTACTTAAATCAGACAGACCAAGTGGGGATGTGTGCAGAATCTAATTTCATTCCATGGCTCAATAACCTCGTGTTAGGCCTCTTTCCAAACTACATAGTTGTAACGCTATGATTCCAGTTCAGTTGTCATGATGCCTCCTATAGAATCCTATGACCTGTAGTTGTTTCAGGCACTAGAGCATATGGCACATAATTCTAAATACCTCACCAAACAACAAATCCCAGGATTCCATAGAATGGACATATGGCAATTAAAGTAGTATGCGAGTTCTATATAGTACTAAGGGGGCAAAACAGACTGCCCAGTAAGGGCGGATTGAGACTGCCCTGGTGCTGCTCACCCTGGAGCTTCAGCAACCCATGAGTATGGTCCCAATCTGCTCCCCTATGGCAGATCCCAAGTGGTCTCTGAAAAGCAGCATGTTTTCATACTCCTTTTCAGGGTGACTATTCCATGTTGGGGCAGCTTGGGGGCAGCTTCCATGTGACGTGGGGGCATGCATCATATAATTGCCACCACAACCCCCTCAAGCCATACAAAAGCTGGCTATTTTCACCTGTTTGTTTCAGACCTATGTGTGGAAGAGAACATGGTCCACATTCCTGAAGCACAAGTCTTGTAAAGCATTATCTTTAAAACAGCATCCTGAAGACTGTAAAAAAAAAATTAAGTAATTTGCCAAACAGTGTCAGTTTAACTGGATTTTATTAAAGCTTTCTTGAGGAACAAAAGGTGATTGCACTGGTTACCACTTTTTGCCAGAACCATCCTTTGGAGGGATACAACCCCTGACATCTATTTTCTCTTGGATAAGAAAGATTACACTTAATAAAATGCATTTTGAAAACAACAACAATTTATTCAATTTAATTAATGTTCACAGTAGTGATTATATTATGCTCGTATGAGCTCCCTAGAGACCTCATATTTATCTAGCAAAGATAAATATTTGTCTCTGATTTGAAAACATTCAAAAACCCAGGTGAATCGTGGCAGTCCTGGACTCAGTCAGTTTGAGGCCATTTCATACAAGCTGGATGCTAAAAAACATGCCCATTTTTCTCATTCTGTGTTAAAGCCATAATTCTACCCGCCAGCCATCAGTTTTGCAGTGTTGTCAGTTTGGGTGGTCTGTGCAGAATTGCAAAAGCTAGACAAGTAAAGGTTTCTTTTTCAGATTTTTGTTCTGTAAGAGATCTAACTAGAAATTGAAAAGAAGACATGTTTTAGAGTTAACGACAGTATTACACAACTTAAGAAAAATGTTAAAGACTTTTAACTGTTATTAAAAAGAAAGTCAGCCCTAGGTCACTACAGACAGTATGGCCAAAGACTGAGCCTTGAAGTTTACTTTTCAGTGACTACTTCTCATTGCACAGGTCAAGTGTCCTGCTTACCCATCCCAAAGGCATAGTCTAACATAGCCTATTGCACTGGAGTGTGGTGGTGGACATCAGTTTTTGCCATGCTCAGTTAAGAGGCAACCAATAGTCTGGTTGGCTTCTCAATGTGGACTCAGAGGAAGCAAGGTATCTTGCCCTTAAAATATGTGTTTTGAAATAAAGCAGATCTAAAATTATCAGATTCCATCTGATCTTGGAATCTAATCTGGGTCAGCTCTGGAGAGTACTTGGATGGGAAACCGCCAACGAATACCAGGTACTGTAGGCTATATTTCAGAGAAAGGCAATGAAAAACCACCTCTGAGTTCTCCTTTCTAGGAAAACCTTATGAAATTCATTTGGTCACCATATGTCAACAGGTGACTTGAAGGCACATGCACACACAGAGATACTTTATAAAATTATAATTAAAAACATCAGTTCAATAAAAGAAAAATAAGCAATATAATGCATGCATATGCATGATCCTGGAATTTATTGTCCCAGCAACTGCCAAAAACGTCATGCCAGTTTTGGAATGTCCTGCCTTGGAGTTATAATCAGCCCTGCTTGCCTCTGCATTTAGAAAAGGTATCAATTTCTTTATATTGTTTTTAATATTTTCCTGTTGCTTTTAAATATAGTTTTAGTATATTTATTTTAATGTTTTTATATGGTTTTTATGTGTTGGATACTACTTTGGTAGTTTTTGTAGAAAGATGGCACAGAAATAACTTTTGAAAGAATAATATGTGTGTGTGTGTGTGTGTGTGTGTGTGTGTGTGTGTGTATGCAATACGCTTCTCAAGCAGTAAAATGTTTTGGGCCAGCTTGGGCCACAATCCAGGTGCTGTGCCCTTGGAAGAAGGCAGTGGCCATTGGTGACTTCCACATGAGAAGAGACCTGAATCTAATCTCTGTTTTAGTTTGCTATTCAAGGTACTATACTTGGGAAGAGGCTGTTCAAGAATATTAACTCCTTTATATAAAAAAGAAGAAGTCCTAAATCTCCAAAGACAGTACACTTAAAGACTGAGCCATCAAGCTGCCTTTCCATCCTGTTTTGTGAATTGGATTCAATACTTTGGACAGCTCCTTCAAAGTCTAAATTAAAACCCCGAGAAGCTTCACCATTGCTAACATGGAAGCCACGTTGTTGTTGCTATTGCTGTTGTTAGCTGCCCTTGAATTGATCTCGATTCATGGCAATCCTGTCTGCTCAAGCCCTGTAGTTTCAGGGCCATGTCTTCTTGACTGGGTTTATCCATCTCTTCATCTCTTTCTGACACCTTCACTAGCATTATTGAGTCATGCCAAAGTACAATCACCTCAGTTTAGCCAGGGACGTAGCCAGGATTTTGGGAAGGGGGGGGGCGCTCCAGACTAAGTGCCAACATTATAATGGGGCTTGGGTGCGGTAGTGCAGCAGCACACACCATTCATTTTATCTAACGGAAGGGGGGGTCCGGACCCCAAGAACCTCCCCCTTGGCTACGTCCCTGGTTTAGCCATTTTGGACTCCAGAGAGAGTTCAGGATTGTTGCTCTGTTTAAGGACCCATTTGTAGATCTTTTTAGCCATCCACAGTATCTTTAGCATTCTTCTCCAACACCACATCTCAAATGAGCTTGTCTTCTTTCTATCTGCTTTCTTCATTGTCCAGCTCTGGTATCTGTACATAGTGATGAGAAATACTATGGCTTGAACAATCCTGACCTTAATGTTCAATTTTACATCTTTGCAGTTTAGGATCTTGTCTAGTTCTTTCACAGCTGTGGTCCCCAGTCCTAGTCTCTTAATTTCCTCGCTGTTATCTCTATTATGGTGAATGGTTGATCCAAGGTAGGTGAAATCTTTAACTTTTCCCATTTCCTTGTCATCTAGAAAGCCATACTCTTCAACATTTCACAGATATAAACCAGGACATGTATGGCCAAGCAACACCAGAATGTGGTAAAGACAGAATTCTGGGTTTGGAGAGTTATGACCATGTTCCAGAAGAAGACAACTTAAATATATTTGAATAAAGGTAGGTTGTTGTACCATACTTAATAAAAATAAGACATCCCCTGAAAATAAGCCATAGTGTGTAATTTACACAGGCCTGTTACAGACTGCCAAAATAAAGCTGCTTCAGGTCTTTTTGGAGGTATGCTATTTAAATGATGCATGGGTCCTAAGAGTCTCAAGGTCGCGCCAAAGCCACACTCCATTCCTAAGCACCGGAGTACAGCTTTGGTGCAGCTTCCGGATTCTCAGGATGCATGCATCATTTAAACAGTATACCTCCAAAGAGACCCGAAGCAGCTTTATTTTGGCAGAGTGCTGTACATACAATCAATTAAAAATGAATAAAATAAAATAAAATAAACCTGCCAGAGGCATACATTCTAGGTAAAACAATAGAAGTCAGTACATATGAATACATATTAAAATTCAAAGCAATAAAATATATCAAACATAAAATAAAATAAGGATAGGACAACAGGCATGTAATGTCTGGGAATGCTTCTCTAAACAAAATTGTCTTCAACTCAGCTTTAAAGCAGATTAAAGAGGTGATGAATTGTGCTTGTGCGGGAAGAGGGTTTCATGAGTGGGGGGCAGCAAGTGAAAAGGGATGGATCCGAGCTGGAGAAATGAAAATCCTTGGCTGAGACAGCAGTCCTTGATGGGAGGGTGCAAGTGGGAAGGTAAGGAAAAACTAGCTCTGACAAATAAAGAGGGGCCAGACCATGCAGAGCTTTAAAAGTCCTAAATGCATTGGTGAACAATCAATATGGATATATAATTCACACCCAAGGCATTCAGTTAATGATCTTCGTCATTCAGTTTGTGCACCCAAGTAGTTGACTTCAAAAGAATCTCAAGACAGCACAACTCTGGTTAGAATGAAAAGAATAATCAAAATATACACACAAACAAACAAAATTAAAAAAAATGGTCATCATTGCTTGTTTATTGTAAAAGTTGTTATTGAAAACTCAATAAAAATATAGAGAAAGTAGACTCTGTCCTACAAATGTTTATACCATAATAAGAACAGTCATTACAGTCTCGTGGATTCTTTGTTGTTGTTCTCATGGTGACTGTGTGAGCTACTTGCCTCCACAATGACAAAACGGTTATCTTCCTTGTAAAATATATTGGTGGTTCTCTTTACAGCTTTGCAGTTTGTTGGGTAGTGAACCAGAATGGTGCAGCAGTTTGAGTGCTGAACTAGGACTCTGGGAGACCATGGTTCAAATCTCTCCTCAGCCATGGAAGCCCATTGTGAGACTTAGCACAAGTTACACTTTTTCAGAAGACAGGCAAAGGCAGCCTTCCTCTGAATGAATCTTGCCAAGGAAACTCTAGGACAGTATGACCATAAATTGGAGTTGATCTGAAGACATATAACAGAGACCTTGAAATCTGTAATTCCCAAAAAAGTGGATAGATCCTGGGTTAGGAATGGTCAGAACTAACCTAGCTCTCCAAGAGACTAGGGACTTTTCACACGGGAGGTAAGTGTCATGAAAATGTGATTAGACTGTGGTAATAGCATGATCGGGGGAAAGATGATCACACCCCAACGTGCTTCTCCTGTTCATGTCCTGTGCATAAATTGTAATGGGCATGTCATTGTGAAATGACATCCTTTACCCAATGACACATCAATTACAATTTGCGCATGGGACATGAACGGGAGATGTGCACAGGGGTGTGATCATCTTCTCCCCTGATTGGGTTATTGCCACAATTTAATCATGTTTTAATTCTGCTTGCCTCCTCCGTGTGAAAGAGCCATAGGCCAGCTGAAGCTGTTTTGCTTGCAAATCATTCTCAGCCATGGGTTGTTATGTCAGATTCAAACCTTCTCCAGCACAGGGACACAAGCACTCAGTTGTCACAAAGTTAGGCCAGGATGAAGGTAGACCTAAGTAATCCCAAAATCCTTTGGCTGGTAGTGGTTTGGGTTCAATACAGCTTCAGCTACGGTTGCCAGGTGAATCATGGGTCAAGGCTCCTGCCTCTTTACTGCGTGTGTAGAAGACAGGATTTCTGCAAGTGTTCCTTGTCATACCTAGTGGCTTGTCTGACCTTTTCAGCCATCTGGGGAAACTTTATTAGTTAAGCCACTTCATTGAGGACCATAGCATCTGAGAAAGTAGGTTCAAGTCTATGAAAGCTATGGTACCAGCTTCTTTCTTTCAGTCAGTTTTAAAGGTGCTACAAGATCCAGACTAACATGGCTATCTCTTTGAATTCTACGTCAGGGTATAGACTACTCTGATACGGCCATTCTGTCCTGTTGTGACCGAGGCAGCTATGTGAACCTGTCAATATGCCTGGCACTGGCTACCTGGAAGGAGGGAGCAACTGAACCTATTCCAGGATAATCCAGGGGATGAGCTGCACAAATCTCCCTTTTGTTTTCACCTATGGATAGCGGCACACATACAGAGGACAAAACAGAAACATTGCTCCCTAAAAGAAGCTACACTCCCACACATGCTTTGTGATTAAATAAGTGGACTGATGCTTGTGATTTCTGATCCGGACTTAGTTGATTATGTAATTCTATGGAACTCATTAAGGGTTACTTTAATTACTAAGGAGAGGCCTATTAAAATGCACATAGCCTGCCCTTTCCATACAGCCCTAAGGGCTTTTACTCCAACTTTCTCATGAATTTCCATTGGTTGCCTAGCATACTTGCATCAGCCAATCTCTCTTATCATTTTGGAGGTGGGGTCCATCCAAATCCTCAGTACTGTTTTAGTATTTCAGCTGGTGTTCTTAGCACACGGTGCAGTAAATTGAAATTTATTGCTGCTGCTCTCAACATAGATGCAAATCTGTTGTTGCTCTTATCTCCAGGTGATTATTTCTAAATGCATCCTCGTGCTAGCCTGCTCAGTCCCTCCTGTTAGTCATCTGATTCTAGGAAGTAGGACCTCTATATCTCTTGACAGTTCTTACCAAACAAAGATCCAGGAACATTGAGATGCAAGCTGCAACATGACAGGAAGGTGGAGAGGGAAAGGGAAATAGAAAAGGGGACTTCACAAGGGATCTTTGAAGGGAGACCCAAATCTTTCTAGGGAAAGTTACTGTGTACCCCTAGTTCATTGATTTGTTGTTGTGCGCCTTCAAGTTGTTTGCTACTTATGGTGATCCTAATGGGAACCTACCATAGGGTTTTCTTGGCATGTTTCTTCAGAATGTGACTTGCCCAAGGTCACCCAGTGGGTTTACATGACTGAGCTAGGATTCAGACTCTGGTCTTCATAGTCATAGTCCAATGCTCAAACCACTACACCATGCAGGTTCCGGTGTATTGATACCTGAAGACATAAAGGAATCCAGTGACAGCTAGCATTGCATCTACACCTAGGACTGCATCTACACAGCAGAATGAATGCAGTTTGACACCACTGTAACTGTAATGGCTGAATTCTGGGATCAGTAATTTAGCCATCTTGGTCAACTCTGGTGTTACAACAAACTACAAATTCCTGGATTCCATAGGATAGAGCGATGATAGTTTAAGTTGATTCTGCAGTGTGGCAGCACTCTAGGATTATGAAACACCAGAATTCAAATTTCCCATCAGCCATGGAAATCCACTGGATGACCATAGGCAAATCCCACTCAGCCTAAGAGGATGGCAATGACAAACATCCTCTGAATAAATCTTGCCAAGAAAACCCTAAGATAGGGTCACTATAACCATTCAACTTAAAGGCACATAGCAGCAGCAGCAGCAGCAGCAACAACAACAACAACAACAACAACAACAGCAACAAAGGACTCCAGTAGCACCTTTGAAACTAATGAGAAAGATGATTTTTTTACCATACATTTTCATGGAGTCAGTCCCCTTCATGAGATGCAACTGACTTGTGAACAGAGAATTTACCAAGGTTTATGCTAGGAACTTCTTCCCAGTTAGTCTGACAGGTGCTACAGGATTCCTTTATACCTTTTTAATGCTAAAACAGACTAACCTGGCTATCGCTTTGAATACAATGGGCCTTTGGCATCCACTGGAGTTTGGTTCCAGGACTCCCCGTGGATACCAAAATCTGTGGATGCTCAAGTCCCATTAAATACAATGGCATCATGACATGACCGTTTATAAAATGGCAAAATCAAGGCTTGCTTTCTTGAATTTTTTTTTTCAAGCTGTGGATGGTTGGATCTGTGGATGAAGAATCCATGGATAGGGAGGGTCTACTGTACTACTATTTACTGGTATCTGATTAGGAATTTATGTAATGGAATGGTGGCAGTAATTTTAGGAAGGGGGCAAAGAGGAGGGTGCCAAGCAAGGCTGGCCCATTCTGTGGCAGAAATGTATGCAGGGGAAAAGGGCAGGGGCACAAATTAATGGGCTGGAGTGGTAGGCCTGTGTCAGACAAATTCACTGTCTATCTACGTAACTGGCCAGATTGTCTTCATAGAGAAGGATGTAAGGCCACAAAGCAGAGTGTGAGCCACAGTTTCTGAAATGCCTTCGATGACCATTGAAAATACAGGAGTGCTTGCTCTGTTTTTCCTTTGACCAGATGATGACCTGAAGCTTCTCCTGCCCTCTCCCAAAAGTCTCAAATTCAGTTTGCAGATCAATTCTAGAACTCTGTCAGATGTTGGAACAAGCAAAAAACAATTCCAGTGCTGAATTCTGGTGAGGAGATGTCTTTCAGTCTTTCTGTTGTTGGGCAGAATCTGGGGGCTTTTCTTCTCAGGGACATCATTTCCTTAGGACAGCCAAGAATATTAAGTCCACTTCTCCACCCGTTCCACACTGAACACTCCTTTAATGTAAAGAGTAGATCTCCCTACTCCTGTTCTGTAAGTGCAAGTGGGGGGGGGGGGCAGATGGGTGGAGGGCTGTTCCATCATGTCTGGCTTGGCTCTTGATCTTCACTACACTTGGGCTGGTCTAGCAACTGTAATGTCTGTGGGGATTCATGTGACGCAAACAAGGCTCCAGTTCTAGCCGGGGAAGAAGGTGGGTGAATGGGCCATTGCAGGAAGGTGACCAGATATCCCATTCCCATAAAAGGTATTGCAACTGTTGTTAGAACAGGAGGCATTGCTCCGACAGTTGACATAGTTACTGGGAAAACAAATCCAAGAGACTGCTGTATTTTGCATTGCTTCCTCCAAAGAAAAGAACTGCATAGATGTTAAATGTTGGTAATTATTATAAGCAGTCCAAAGGAGCAATGCAGGAAGGAAGAAGAGAATGACTATACACTAAGTTGGCATGTGCAGCACTGTTTTACCAAGAAAAGAGGGAGAAGAAACTCTGCCCTAAATATTTGATATGGTTTTTGTATTGACCAGATTTATTTCACAGAGGATCCGAACACGTTCCCACCCCGCTCCAACTGGGAAGGTTGGGGAATTCCCACATTATCTCTGATCTTTATAAGATGTAGATCGCCTCCTGCCCTGTTCATCCTCCCATTGGGGAAGAGGAGCAGAGCAAGGTGTAGAAATGTCTGTCTTTGATCTCCTCTTGCCTTTGCTTCTGAAGCCAACTGAGTCCTCACATGGTAAAACCTGAGAATGTGCCTGGCTTGCTCCCTTTGTCTTTTAGGGGGAAGGAAATGGGGAGCAGAGCTGGCTTCTGAGCCAAAATTGCAGCTGGAAGAGCTCCAGTCAATGGTTTGATTTGACCCTTGGTTTGACATGACAAACCAATGAGGTCCAGGGACATATCCAGACTAGACACTTACAGCACTTTGATACTATTTTAACAGCCATCTTAAGGAATCCTGTGGTTTGTGAAGTACTTAAAAATTCTGTCCTGGAGGGCTGTGATGCTGTCACTCAGGGAAGTGAACTAGAGGCCTCTAGAACAGCGGTTCTCAATCTGTGGGTCACAACCCCTTTGGGAGTTGAACGACCCTTTCCTAGGGGTCCCCTAAGACCATTGGAAGCACACATATTTTTAATTACAGTTATGAAATAGCTAAAATGAAAATAATTTTATGGTTCGGGGTCACCACAACATGAGGAAAGTGGAATTAGAAAGATTGAGAACCACTGCTCTAGAAGAAGTGTTTCACCAAACTACAAATCCCAGGATTCTGTTGAATGGAGACATGACAGTTAGTAATATGAAACTACTGCAATTGTGCAGTGTGAACACACTCCAGGAGTGTAACTCTATGTCCTGATATCTAGCCCACCAGGGTTTGGTCAGGAGGCATCTGCCCGTACCCCTCTAAGTTGTTCACACACCCAATCTAGGATAAAGGAAAGGCCTTGAATTTATTTATTATTAGTTTATATTGTATCTCACATTTCTCCCAACAAGGGATCCAATGTGCTTTACAACAAATTTAAAAAACAGACAAAATTAAAAACTTGATGATACTTTAAAAACAAACAATAAATCAATTACATCAGCTATAATGTCAAAGTACCCATAATTTACAGCAGTATCAACTCATTTCGAAAATGTAACAATAATCTCCAAGAGCCTCTTTAATATAAAGGGCTTGTTGTTGTTGTTGCTGTGTGCCTTCAAGTTGTTTCTGACTTATTTCAACCCTAATGCAAACCTATCACGGGTTTTCTTGGCAAAATTTGTTCTGAGGAGGTTTGCCATGGCCTTCCTCTGAAGCTGAGAGAGTATGACTTGCCCAGGGTCATCCAGTGGGTTTTATGGCTGAGTGGGGAATTGAACCCTGGCCTCCAGAATCGTAGTCCAACACTCAAACCACTACACCACACTAAATACTAATGCTTAAAAACAGACATGGAAGCGTTCTCGTAATTGTTAGGAAAAGGACCCTTTTCCTAACAATTACGCTGATGGTAGTGTCATGAGTGATCCCACCAGGAAGCTCCCATCACAGTTTGGTGACGTTTGGGCGACAGGAGCATGACTGGAGCCCTCGTGTGTCATGTGGCCAGCATGACTGCACAGGACACTGTTCCCATTGTGAAGTGGTACCTATTTATCTATTTGCATTTGCATGCTTCCGAACTGCTAGGTTGGCAGAAGCTGGGGCTAGTGATGGGAGCTCACCCCATCACATGGCACTTGGGCCTCGAACTGCCAACCTGCTGATATTGCAATTAACAGAATCAGCGTCTTAACCACTTGAGCCACCACGTCCCTTCATATTTCTCTTTACAG
>NC_056527.1:79878620-79900976 GCF_019175285.1 Sceloporus undulatus | reverse complement strand
GCTGAGAAATATGCTAGCTTCTCATTGAAATGTGAGAATTTTCATATTTAGTAATTTGCAAATAAAGTAACAGGGCAAGAATTCAATTTAAAATTCAATTTTTATTGCTTAATTATGCCTCTTAGCAGGCAACAGCTATTCAGGCAGGCTATTAGATTAAGCACTTAACCCCTGGGGTGCTACTGATAAAGATGTGTTTGGTTTAAAATTTAAAGTCCTTTTTGTCCAAACACCTCACTGGTTTAAGGTACAAACACTTCACTGGTAAAACACTCAGCTGTATCCCCCCACATTCACACAATGCTGGGAGAGAAAAGCTTAATATTATCCCTTTTCTCCATATATAATTATATATTCTTTCCCCATCTCTTCTTGTAACTCAACTGTTTTTTTTAAAGCTGGACAGCTTCATTAATCCAGTCTAACAGAGATGGGAACAGTGTAGCCTTCCATACATTGTTGGGCTACAACTCCCAGCATGCTTCACCATTGGTCATGTTGGGTAAGGCTACTAGGAGTTGCAGTCTCTCGACATTCCAATGGTCACACAATTTCATCCTTGATCAACAGGACTGGGCAATGAAACTACAGGACATTGGCATGCTCTGAATATTGTGCCTCATATTGAATGTGTCCAGAGGAGGGCGACCAAAATGGTGAAAGGTCCAGAAACCATGCCTTATGAGGAGAGGCCTAGGGAGCTGAATATGTTTAGCCTGGAGAAGAGAAGGTTAAGAGGTGATATGATAGCCCTGTATAAATATTTGAAGGGATGTCATATTGAGGATGGAGCAAGCTTGTTTTCTGCTGCTCCAGAAAATAGGACCCAGAACAATGGAGACAAGCTACAAGGAAAGAGATTCTACTTTAACATTAGGAGGAACTTCCTGACAGTAAGAGCTGTCTGACAGTGGAACACACTTCCTTGGAGAGTGGTGGAGTCTCCTTCTTTGGAGGTCTTTAAACAAAGGCTGGATGGCTATCTGTTGGGGGTGCTTTGATTGTGAATTCCTGCATGGGAGGGGGCTCGATTGGATGGCCTTTGTGGCCTCTTCTATGATTCTATTATTCTATGTCATTACATTATTCTGTGTGCAAGGCCCTATGATGGTTTTTAATGTTCTTGTACACAACAACAAGCTAGTGTTGGGTTTGCCCCACTTGGTAGTTGTGGTAGAGGTCACAATAGTATCATAAAAATCTCATGAAGAATTTGTGGGTGTTGCTGTTTTCCATATTCAACAAATAATTGCAGCATTTTTACATGGTGTTAAGTTGATGAACAAGCATTGCACAGAGGGGATGCTGATGTTTGTGCAAAAGCAAAAGGGACAACAACGGCAGCTTTTTACTTTCGGGAAGTTCCAAAAGTAAAAAGCTGCCATTTCTGTCCCTTTTGCCTTCACTTTAACTTTGCGTTATTTCACAGTTGCAGGAACGTCGTCCGATAAACTTCCCACATTTGCAGTTTTTTTCAAATTTAAATCCCGTTTCTCAGCGGGATTTTGCTAGTGTGATAAGGTCAATAGTCACTTATAGGATGCTTTACATTGGTCCAAAACACACTGCAGAAATAATCCAGTTTGAGACCGCTTTAACTGCCCTGGCTCAGTGCTAGGGAATTTGAGAACTGTAGTTTTGTGAGACATTTAGCCTTCTCTGTCAGAGAGCTGTGGTTCAACAATAAGCTACAATGCCCAGGATTCCATAGCACTGAGCTAGGACAATTAAAGCGGTCTCAAATTGGATTATTTCTGCAGTGTGTTTTGGATCCCTTTAGAGCTGAAGGGCGGGGTATAAATACCATATTAAATTTTTAAAATCCCACTGTATTTTATAGCTTTATATAGCTTCAATTTCTCTATATAAAAAAATTCTTTGACAACACTGGCTGTTCGGCTTAGTAATGGAGATGAGTACTGCCTCCTACAGTTGGGCACAACTAGACATTCTTGTTAAGAGAAAATCTTTTACCATTATCTTTATCTATATATAATAGATAATTGATGGTCAGATGTTGCTGGTCTCTCACTGATTCCAGGGAATTAGGAACAAACTTGGACCGTTGCTGTATTCCTAATAAATCCTTCTTGTCAGCATGAAAATTCACAACAATGGTTCAGAGCAAACCAAAAACATGAGCCTCGTCTGTGCCTATTAAAGATGCCAGGTGAAATGCTATGTCAAGCAAGCAACATGTGCTGAAATTTTCTCTTTCACACAGGCATTCACCTAGCAACCCCATCATCATCATCATTATCATCATCATCACCACCATCATCATCTTCCCTTCCCATCCAGTTGTGATAGATGCCCTGGGAGTACTACCAAACAAATTGACAAAACACCTGAATAAAAATAATCACAGATAAGATCATAGTAACACAATTACAAGATGTGACAATACTAGGAACGTGCCACATTATCACTGATTCCTAGTATCTTGAATAGAATCTGAATTACTGATAGTCCAAAGCTGGTTCAAAAACTGCAGACAGTAACAACTGGTAGATTGTGATATCACCATTACTGTATAATCAAATTTTCCCTTGATCTATTTTGTGGTATAACAGTGCCCTCTACAGGGGCTACCTCTCAGCATAAGATGTTGGTCTTTTTCTCTAGCAGGTATCAAAACAGCTATAAAATAGTGGTATTAATGAAATATTGTCTGTCCTGACATCAGTGAAGAATCAACATTTCTGTAAAAGACCTTGCAGCTACTAAAGGAATATGTTGCAAGGTGAGCAAAACGTTTGGTAGAAAATCTCCAACTTTTCAGCCTGGCAATGTTGGTGAGTACAGTAGGCTCTTGGTGAGCCACTGAGGTTTGGTTCCAGGACCCTCCGTGGATACCAAAATCTGTGGATGCTCAAGTCCTATTGTATACAGTGGTATAGTAAAATAATGTCCTTTATATAAAATGGCAAAATCAAGGTTTGGTTTTTGGATTTTTTTAAAATATATATACATATATATATCAAGAGATGGTTGAACTCGTGAATGCAGAATCTGTGGATATGAAGGGACAACTGTACATATCACACCACCCTTAAACATACATAAAAAACATGGAATATTTAATAGGCACACAACCCCTGCATACCTGAAGAAAATGGAGCTGCAAAGAGAAAGAACTGATCAATAATGGAAATGGTGAGATGCATAGTTCAAAATCAGGAGGTGAAAAGGAAGGGGCATTAACAAGATTGTTTAAAAACATGTAATGGATAACTTAGAATTTCAAGATGCATAAAGCTTTAAATAGGACGAGGCTCATGATTATACTTCTTTTCTGACAGACATAGGTCTTTTTCGAGAATTGATATATATATTAATATCCAGCAGCCTTATCACATTTCAAAAGAAAGATGGAAAAACAGAAAGGCAGAAGCGGCTTCTGGCTTATCTTTCTGCATGCCTACAAAGCACTTCCGTTCTACTGCCAAGGAAGATGATTGTAAATGCAAAGCTTGTTGTCCTCCAGGAAAAATCTATTTGGCAAAAGCCATACATTTATCACTTGCTCCCTCTGGCAGCTGAATGGGAGTACAGTGTGCCCGTGCCATACGCTGGCTTGCCGTATACAGATTTGACTTTATGTGTAAGACAAGCCATGGCGGACAAAATGGCACAGGCATCTGTGCGGCACCACACATGGAAACATGCAGCCATAGAAAATAATGGGATTTAACTGTACACAGTTTTCCCCATAGGTTGGGGGGGGAGGGTCCAGAATGGTTTCCTCGCATATAGGAAGGGACCACTGTACTACACTGTCATGCGGGAAGGAAAACCAGAAAATACTTTTGTCTCGCTGGCCTTCATCTTTCTTTTGAAATGCAATAAGGCTCTAAGAGTACATACCATATTTCCCCCCCAAATTTTAATGGTCATGCTGTTAGCCAAACCATGGCACCCATCTCAAGGATTTCCCATTTCTAGACAGCTAGACAGTGAAGAAAGCTGATAGGAAGGAAATAAAT
The DNA here is from genome assembly GCF_019175285.1 of Sceloporus undulatus. Classification (NCBI taxonomy): domain Eukaryota; kingdom Metazoa; phylum Chordata; class Lepidosauria; order Squamata; family Phrynosomatidae; genus Sceloporus; species Sceloporus undulatus. The sequence continues at coordinate 79,896,990 of NC_056527.1, read as the reverse complement.
TCATTTGAAATGTGGTGCTGGAGAATAGTTCTAAGGTTACCATGGACTGCTAAAAAGACAAATAAATGGGTTCTAGAGCAAATCAAGCCAGAACTCTTACTGGAGGCCAAGATGACTAAACTGAGACTGTTGTGTTTTGGCCATGTCATGAGAAGATTGACCCCTTAACAAAGACAATAATGCTTGGTAAGGTGGAAGGCAATAGGAAAAGAGAAAGACTGCATTTCAGATGGATAGACTCACCAGCTAAACTTACAGCTGGCCCTTAGTATCTGCAGGGGTTCTGCTCTGGGACACACACACATCTGTGGATGAAAAAAAGCAGGACTGAAAGTCCTGTGGCTTTCAATGGTAGTGTGCATGGCCACTTTGCCACTCCCACAGGCACATGCAGCCATTAGAGGCAATGGTGCTTGTTGTCTGTGGATGCTTAAATCTGCAGATGGCTAGCCCATGGTCGGGGAGGGTGGACAGTATTAGTTCATTGCCACTGTTTAAGAGAAAGCTTTCTATTTGTAGCAGTCACTATGCAGTCCTAAAAGACAGGGACCCTACTCTTCAATACCTGTAATTTGGGATGCCCATATTTCTCTGGATCCACATGGAGGATATTTTCACAGCCCTTGATCACCATCCCACTGACCTTTTTATGGCAAAAGATAAATTGCCCCTCCTAGAAATCTCCAGGGCTGATTTACCTTTTCAACAACATCCATCACCTTCACCCGGCACTCTTTTAACATCAAAGATTACCAATTTTTCAAATCCCAAAACAGATTTCCAGCCACTTCCAATTTCATTTTGTTTTGACTATTTGGCCTTTTGGTAATCTGTGTAGCTCTTGGAAGATCAGAGAGGCAGAAGATGGGTCCCTGGACTTGGCTGAATTACCCACACCTCTGACAACTCACTTCAGTCATCTTTGGGATGAGAGAATCCCCATGTTGCCCCCAAGTGGATTTATCACAACTCACCAGGGTTCCATGTCTGTTTATTACCAGAACTTTTCCCATTTAATTACAGCAAGGATAAGAGACTAGATATTGTAGGCATGGCACTGTAGGTCCCATGTAGTTGCCTAGTAAATCAGCATGGAACAGAGACCTCAGAGATGGGTATTCCCTCCGTATGTGCATGAAACAGAGCTGTATCTGAACTGTAAACCTGGGGCTTCATTGAGGAAGAACCTGTGTCTTTCCTCTCAGCTGTGTCTCCTTACATGGGCCTTGCAGTCCTGATCATCTCAGGGATGGACAAAAGGACCAGAATGAGTTTGATGGCTTTCCTTTGAGTTTGCTAAGCTCTAGTGGTGAGGTTAGGAAAAGCTGTTTGGTCTGGCTCCTTCTCTCTGGCTGTGCAAAAGATACATTCAGTTCACAGCTGACCCTGATGCACAAAACCAGGTGGGAGAGTGGTCTGTTGGTCACCCAGAGCCCCAGCTTGCTCCTCCCCTCTCCCAAATATGTCCCAAAATGGAATCCCCATTTAATAAAGGCCCCATCTAGGCCCTTGTCAAATAGATATTTTCTAGACTAAATAGGTCCACGGAGCAAATGAGATTTAAGTAACAAGTCACGTTGTCTGGAACTCTGAAGAGGGGAGAAATTCACATTTTTGCTTGGGTTAATTTTTCATGGAGTCAGGGCAAGCAGCCTTCCAAGGTCCAAGGGAGGCTAAATCTGTGCAGCCTGCTTCCCAATTTAGAGCTCTGACAGATTTATTCTAGGAAAATACAGTCGTGGCTTTCCTGGTTGCTTGTCTTGGTTACTCCCTTCCCCTGCCAAGCACAAGGAAACTTCTCTCATGGCTCTTGGTTTCCAGTAGGACATGATCCTTTGTCCAGGGAGGAAGTTTCTTGTCCGTCCGTCCTTCCACCATTCTTCATAGTTAATACTTGAACTGTTTGGATGATCTCCTGTCTATTTTGACCAGTTAAGAAGATGGCCAGTTGTGCTCCAGGCAGTTTGGCAGAGCACATGGTGTGACAGCAGAAGGCCAAAGGTGCGACATACAATGTTTACAGGTTTAAAGAGTGTCAAGATTGCAAGCCCCAAGTCCTTCAAAAGTCCTGTTTCTGCCCAAGGATATACAAAACAGCTGCTAGTCAGAGTAGCCTTTCCCAACCTGATACCCTGCAGATATTTTTCACCTCATCTCTCATCAGCTCTGCCTAGCATGGTCAAAAACCTGGGGTAATCTTAAACATCTGAAGGGTACCAGGTTGGGGAAGACCAGCCTAGATGGACTAGTGATACAAGGCAGCTACACATTGCATCTGGCCCACTGTGTGGTATCTTTTCAAGTGTTCTTCTCAGAAGCAATTGCTAAGGCAGATGAGAATTCTGTGAGCAAGCCACATACGCATGTGTTGTAGTGGTTCTGGTAGCTGAGGCTCATCTATGAGTTCATCAAGAAACCAATGACCCACTCAGAAGACCTTCAGAGCGCTGTCTCCACATGATAGGCCTTGTAGGAAGAGTTGGTCTCTTTGTACCTGCAAAAGACAGTACAGTGTTGGTATCACTTGGTGAGGTAACTCATGGTATCACACACCCCATTAACCTTCTCCCATACCACACCATACAGAATTCTTAGTAATGTTATTTGTAGTAATGCCACTCATAAATTGTAATTCCTGTATATCACTGAATATAATGGTAATAGCAATGACATAAAAACTAGGACTCTTTCAAACCAGGGGAATCTTTCTCAATTGCGAAAGAAAAGAAAGTGCGGCCATTTCAAAAATGAACGCTATTACACAGATGGTTATCAAATGCACAGAAGAACACAGCGCCCATCCCAAATTTAAAGCAGCGCGAGTGCAAAAGAAATGATCATATGATTACATACCTAGAATTCATAGTCTAGAATTCGAATTAGTACCCCTGCACATGTGCAGTGAGGGCAGAATCAGATCGTGACCGTTATACACTTCCGGTGAGGCTTCCAGTTCCCATTGTTTTGCTTTGTTTCATGTTATTAATCATTACCCTTTATTTCACGTTCTTTGAGCATTGGACTCTGACTCTAGAAAGCAGGGATTGAATCCCAGTGGGTGACCCAGCGCAAGTCACACTCTCTCAGCCTCCTTACACAATGGGAATGGCAAACCCCACCAGCAAACACCTGCCAAGAAAACCCTTTGACAAGGTTGCCTTAGGGTGTCCCAAAGTAGGAAAGGACTTAAAGCCAGAAACCACAGCAGCAAAGCCAGGAGGGTGGGAGATGGGAGATGGGCTCATCAGCAGTAAGGGACCCCCTGAAACTCAGCTTCCGAGGGACTCCTGGAACTCAAATTCGGCTAAGCTCCTCCTTGGACCCCGAAGGCTCAGCAACCCAAAATTTCTCTCTCTCTGAAGCCGGCAAGGGCTTCTTTTTCAAGAGAGGATCTTGGTAATTGTAGCCTTTGAGTCACATGCAGTCCTACCTTATGACTGTACCAGCATGGCAGGGACAGCCCCAGTTAATTTTCTGCTATCCCACTTTCTCAGTTGCTTTAAAAATATTCTAGTTTCTCTCTCCTCCTCCTCCCACTTTCTGCCTTCATCCTTGGTTTATATCACTTGCTACAATCTTTTGAAGTTCAGCAGGAAGGAAAGGAGAAGAGGGGATAGGGGCCTCCTAAATTCAGTATATAAGATTTCTCCAAGGTTTTTCTGTTGAAAAAAGTTTTGTCTGTTCTTCCTCATAAAAAACTTTACTCTCTTGTTGACACCTCTCTGACCACACACTCATGATTTTCATGCATGAAATGCTGGAGTATATCTTTTGTGGTCCCTTGTGTTCCCGAGGAAACTCCAGCAACCCACAGTGCTCCCAAAAATGTAAAAGGAAAATTGTTCTGGCCTATTCTACCCATGCCAATAAGTGACTCAACTCACTTCTAATCTATGCTGCAGAAATAATGCAGTTTGACATCACCTAAGCTGCCATGGTTCAATGCTATGGAAGCCTGGGCTTTGTAGTTTGCTGGGTCATGAGAGCTCTCTGACAGAGAAGGCTAAATATCTCACGAAACTATAGATCCAAGGATTCCATAGCATTGCACTATAATAGTTAAAGTGGTGTAAACTGCTTTACTTCTGCAGTGCAAATTAGACCTTCTTGTAAACTTGGGCAGTTTTATTCTCCTGGCACTCCTTGATTCTCTGCAACAGCCAAGAATAGATCAAAATGATCCAATATGAAACATCATTTCAATATGGGGCAGTCCATTGGGATTGTGAGGAGATAAAAATGCTTACCAGCTCAGTTGCCCATCTGGAAGTACGGGTACATGGCCAAAGGGAATGTCTTACAGCTATTAAGACTCGAATACACAAAATATATTGATTGACCTCACACAGAGAAACAGAAGACTATTCAAGTCAGGATCAGTGCTAATTTTGCAACCTGTGTTTGCTTTCCTTTCAGTCTAATGGGATTTTGTTTTTCTCTTATTCTCCTGGGAAGGGTGAGCAGAGGCACAAATTCAATGCCTACTCCACATTGGGGGTGGAATAATGTCCACCACTATCATCAATGTATTATTTCAACATCACTGATCAGACAATGTAGCTTTCAGTTCTATGATAGGTATGCTGGGCAAGACCATGAGAGGGCCTTATCTTTCCTACCTTTTTCTTACGTAGCAGTAGATTACTGCAAAAATCCCAGTTAACAACATGGCAGCACCAATTCCGACGGCAATGTAGCCTTCATAGGTATACTGACTGTAAGAGCTTAACATCATATTTTCACATCTTTCGCCACTGTAACCTGTAAGGCACCTATGGGGGAAAATTCCTAAGGTGAGATGGTGTGGAAGATAAATGTGACCTACAACCAATAAAGTGTAAATTAACAGCCACAAACACAATGTTTTCTGATCCATTTCAACAAACCCAGAGCTTTTCAGGTATATCATTAACGCTAATTTGCCAGGGACTGAGTCCTTTACCTGCAGGTGGGCATCTTTAATTCCGTGTGAAATATGCAGTTACCATTAATACAATAGTTGTCATGCTCTTCCAGGCAGGACTGTACAGTTTTTAGATGCATAGGAATCACTGCATTTCCTGTTTGAAAGAAACAATAGATGAGAGGAATGACCTGGCCAATCTGCTTGCCATCCTAACAACCCCCATTGACACCAACAGTTCATACTTGCTCCAGAGACTAGGGCCTGGAGCAATGGATGCAAGCTACAAGAAAAGAGATTCCACCTCAACATTAGGAGGAACTTCCTGGCAGTAAGGGCTGTCCGACAGTGGAACACACTCCCTCAGAGTATAGTGGGGTCTTCTTCCTTGGAGGTCTTCAAACAGAGGCTGGATGGCCATCTGTCGGAGATGATTTGATTTGGATTCCTGCATGGCAGGGGGTTGGACTGGATGGCCCTTGCGGTCTCTTCCAGCTCTATTATTCTATGATTCTACTTCTAAGTACATATACCTTGCATTGTAACCAAATTGTTTTTACAAACTGTTTTGAATTAGTGCTGTTTTTCATGGGATAGTGTGTTTTTAAAATTCTTTTTACTATAATGATTTTGAAAGTTCAAAGAACTTGCTTGATAGATTTTGTTATTTCATGTGAAGAGGATTCAGCTTGGATTTCCTTATTATTGAGTTACAGTGGACCCTTGTTATACACTGGGGTTTGGTTCCAAGATCCTCCATGTATAACAAAATCCGTGTATGTTCAAGTCCCATTAAATATAATGGCAGAGCAAAATGGTGTCCCTTATAAAAAATGAAAAATCAAGGTAAATGTATACTTTTTTGGAACATTTTCAAACTGTGTATGCTTGAATCTGTGTATAAAAAATCCGTGTATAAGAAGGACCGACTGTACTACTGTCATGTGGCTTCAAATCAACTCCGACATACAGCATCCTATTATAGTGGTTTCTTCTGAGATTTGCCATTGCCTTCTCTGAGTTTGGCTTACAGTGCCTGTTATTCTTGCAGTCTCCTTTCCAAGAACTAACCAGGACTGACCCTATTTAGTTCCAAAATTAGACAGGATCTGGTGCCTTTTATGTATCACTGGTATTTAACCTAGCATTGCACACTAGATGGCAATAATAATAATAACTTTATTACGGCCATTTGGCCAGCACATAGATGGCAACATTTTAGTACCATCTTTAATCTCTATGGAGTTTTCAAAATATCAATTTTGCTCTTCAACTCTTCAAGGACAAATATAGTAAAATCTTACACAAGTGTAACATTTCTGTCTATCAAGACCCCTCCAACAAGCTACTGACCTGAGCCAGGGTATGTCCAATGCAGAAATCCATATGTTCCCCTCTTTGCTGATGCCGTTGTGCTGGAAAGTGACTCAGCTAGATCTGTGGAAATACATAAGTAGCTGTTACTACAAGGATGTCCTTTCACAACTATAACCAAAACTGGATCTAAAAGCAGTCACCGCCATCTACTCCTGCATCTGATCTTTAAGGGGAAATAAAACCTCCTCTGAGGCCAGCTAAACATAACCTTACCGATCTGATAAAATCACTGATCTACTTTAGTTTGTTAGCCCTTAGCTAGCCCATTGCTGAATTCTTCAGAGATTTCCACAAAGACACCGTCTCTTTGATCTCTGTACAGCTTTTACCAGCTCTTGAATATACAGCTGCTGAACAAGATGTAGAATGAAACAGAAACCCTGAAACACAGTGCTAGTTTCACACAAGTCAGTAGGACATTCCTCTGAGTAAAAATGTACAGAATTGTGCTGTAAGACTTGCAATTCTGTTCCCTGAAAGTAAGGCCCATTGCAGTCATTGGAACATAGGATGTTTCTGTAAAAGCAAGTCAGTTTGTGGATTTTGTTTTTGTTGTTAGGTGCTTTCAGACTATTTCTGGTTTATGGTGACCCTAAGGCAACCTCATGATGGGATTTTCTTGCCAAGATTTGTTCAGAGGAGGTTTGCCATTGCCTTCCCCTGAGGTCACCCAGTGGGTTTCATGGCCGAGCTGGGAATCGAACTCTGATCTCCAGAGTCATAGGCCACCACTCAAATCACTATGCCAGACTGGCTTCCTAATTTGTGAATTACAAAAGCTTAAATGTAAATGTGGTTCTTAGATTCTGCAAAAAATGTGAAAGAACATGGAATGCAATAAGCAACAACTGTATCATTATTAGATGAAACAGCTTCTTTAATGATGTATTTTTCAGTAACATGCCAAAAGCCCAAGAGCTTCCAAAGAAAGTGTGCCATTTAATAAGCTAAAATGATTAATCTCCAAATTAAACTAATGAAATGTACAGGCCAAGTTTAAACAGAAGTATACATTTTGAAATGATCAAAAACTGAGCATACCTACCTTTTAGCAATATACATATTAACATCCCCAAAGCCATATCAACCATCAGTTCTAATGTACGACTCTCACCTCTCTCTTTCCGATGCTTCTGCTCCGGCTGGCTGTGCTCCTTTGTCTCCGATACATTTATATACCATAAACTGTCATCCGTTGCTCTTACCAGCATATTAGACTACGCACTTGAACCCTCAAACCAAACAGACATCAATTTAAAAAACCATCCCTGCCTTGCAATGTGGTCAGGTATTTAAAAAACCTACTAACTTCCTGTAACCTGTAGGCACAATTGGACATTGTTTTAAGGTGGTAATTTGATATCTTTCAGTAGAGATAACATGCAAAAGTGACACTCCTGCATGCACATATTTAGAGAATGCACAAGGGATGAGGAAAACACATAGATGCCTGTCATCAAGAAGCTCATGAAGGGACATCCTGGAGTGCATAACCCAAGGAAAAGTATTGTAAGACATTCATAAGTGACTCCTAACAAAGTCTGCCCACATAGTGACAAAGGATTTAATAAGAGGGGCAGAAATATAGTATAGGGTGCAATGCATGCTTCTTTAGGGGCCACATTTTGGGGATACATATATTGATCTTAAATTTAAATAAAAATAAAAATGTACCCCAAGTATCCAGACATATAGGAAATCCCATATTGAAGATGAAACTGAAAATACACTCATCCCTCCACATTTGCAGCATTGATATTTGCAGATTTGATTATTCACGAATTTGATTAATATGTTCTCTCTAGGAATAAGTAGGTCCTCCAGTGCAACTCTATGGTCAACTTAAACTAAAAGTTGCACTGAAAGACCTAGAGATTCCTAGAGAGAATACCCTTCTAGGCATTTGTAGGTCCTCCAGTGCCGTTCTATGGTCAGTGTCTGTTGGATGTTGACCACAGAGTTGCACTGGAGGTCCAAGAGATTTCTAGAGGTGTCCTCTCAGTGTTTTTGTTATTTGCGGTTTTTCTATATTCACGGGGGTCTTGTGCCCCTAACCGTAGCGAATATGGAGAGACAAGTGTAAATTTTAATGTCAAGAGTAAATTATCGGATGGGGGAAAGCAGAGTGAATATATACATACAGTGGGCCCTTGTTATCCGCTGGGGTTTGGTTCTAGGATCCCCCATGGATAATAAAATCCGTGGATGCTCAAGTCCTAATAAATATAATGGCAGAGAAAAATGGTGTCCCTTATATAAAATGGAAAATTAAGGTTTGCTAATTGGAATTTATACTTTTTTGGAATATTTTCAAGCCGTGGATGCTTGAATCCGTGGATAAAAAAATCAGTGGATAAGGAGGGACGACTGTATAGTGAAACAAAGGGCAGGCCATTATTCTTGTAGAACTTCTTAGCTTATTTCAGTTCAAGCTACACCAGTGTATAGAACTTTGTAAAACAGGAGTGGCAAACCTCTATCCCTTGGCTGGCAAGGGCTGGTGAGAACTGAAACCCAACTGGAAGACCACAGGTTTCGATAATGGACGGTGGGCGTGGGAGAGATACATTTCCAAGTGATCTGTAGATGATCTTTATTCGTTTATTTTTTTATATACAAGCCCAATGCATTTTGGCATATGTAAATATTTCAATGGCCTTCCTCAGAGGTTATACAAATATAAATGGCAAATTAAAAATCAAAAGGACAATGTATAATATATTGCTTCAAGCCTATACTTTCCAATCTACCAATGTTGTGGCACGTATTTCTAGAACTGAAATATTCATTATATTAGCTAGATCAACAAAAAACGAAGAGAACGAGGCATAAGGTTTTTTAATTTTTTTTACAGATGATCAGGAAGAAGGGTATAAGTGTGGTGTCCCAAAGGTGTGGCTTGCACCCATCAGAGTGTTCATAGATGTTTGTTTTTGCTCCCTTGAATTACCACTCACTAAGATACCTCTACCATTTTTCTTTTAAAGTTTTTCTTTGCAATCTGGTATATTTGGAATCAAGTACCACTTTTTAAAACTACTCCCTGCAAGTTGTTGGTGATATGATTAAAGGTGAGACTGCAATTGAGATAGTTGGACTTTGGCCTCTCTAACGTTTTGTTGTTGTTGTTGTTCCAAATGTGAGTTTTGAGCTGACTTATGTAAGCTTTGAACCACCACATCATGCAGAGTTAGTCCTCTGTCAGCTAACTGTTTAGTCAATATACAGGCTTATGTCCTGAAGTCATTTTCATTAGAGCAGTTTCATTTCAATATGAGGAACTACACATAAGGGAGATTGCATCTAAGTGATCTGGAATGTGAGCTGTTAAATTTTAAATAAGTGTCCACAGGTTTGTCAGCCTGGCTTACACATTTAATACATAAACACATCAGTCCTATTCAGGTCTAAATAGAAATAAGTTCCACCAGTCTGAATGAGACTTTCTTTTAAATAAGTGGTTAGAGGAGCATTTGTTATTGTTAATCGTCTTTGAGTCACTCTCGACTCATGGCTGCCCTGCAGATGAACATCTACAAGACTCCCTATCCTCCATTAATTTCTTTAGTTCTTGTAGATTCATACCCATGGCCTCCTTAGTGGAGCCCATTCATCTAGTGCAGTGATTCCCAAACTCTGGCGTTCCAGGTGTTTTGGACTTCAACTTGCAGAAGCCTCAGGCATCTTGGCCAATAGTATGGGATTCTGGGAACTAAAGTTCAAAACACCTGGAAAGCCAGAGTTTGGGAATCACCGATCTAGCATGTAGTCTTCCGCTCTTCTCTTTCCCTCCACCTAGAGCAGATCATTAAATGGACTTGGTGAACATTTTGAAGGGAATGCCATAATCACAAAAAGTCAATGTGGGTTTCTGAGAAACAAGTCATGCCAGACTAATCTGATCTCCTTTTTTGATAAAATTACCAGCTGAGTAGGCAAAGGGAATAGTATATTTCGATTTTAGTAAGGCCTTTAACAAGGTTCTCCATGACATTCTTGAAAACAAGCTTGAAAAATGTGGGCTGGACAGGGCAACTGTTACATAGATTTGTAATTGGTTGACCAGCCAAACCCAAAGGGTGCTCAGCAATGGCTCCTCTTCATCCTCGAAAGAAGAAATCAGTGGGGTCCTGCAGGATTCTGTCCTGGGCCCAGTGATTTTCAACATCTTTTTCGATGACTTGGATGAAGGAATAGAATGCATGCTTATCAAATTTGCAGATGACACCAAATGAGGAGGAGTAGCTAATACCCCTGAGGACAGGATCAAAATTCAAAGCTAACAAAATGAATTTCAACACAGAAATGTAATGTACTGCACTTAGGGTGGAAAAATGAAATGCATAGATATAGGATGGGGAACACCTGGCTTAAGGAGACTACGTGTGAAAGGGATCTAGGAGTCCTAGTAGACCACAAGTTTAACATGAGTCAACAGTGTGATGTGGCAGCTAAAAAAGCCAATGCGATTTTAGGATTTTAGTAGTCAGCCCTCCCCATAGGTGGGCTTCTGTGGCTTTGAACTTACATGGAAGGCAAGCCCCAGCAAAAGTAATGGGGTGCGTACCCGTGCCGCCATGAGCTGTGCCCCATTATTTTCTATGGGGCTTGAGTATACACTCTTTTCCCCACACTCAGAGGAGGTCCCGCCGTGTATAGGGAGGCCAGACTGCATAGTGTCTACATCAAGGGAAGTAATAGTGCCACTCTATTCTGCTTTGGTCAGGCCTCACCTGATATTCCAGGTGTCCAGTTCTGGGCACCACAATTCAAAAAGGATGTTAACAAATTGGAGCGTTTCCAGAGGAGGGCAACCAAAATGATGACAATTCTGGAAACCATGTCTTATGAGGAAAGACTTTGGGAGCTGGGTATATTTAGCTTGGAGAAGAGATGGTTAAGGGGTGATATGATAGCCTTGTTTAAGTATTTGGAAGGGTATCATATTGAGGATGGAACAAGTCTATTTTCAACTGCTCCAGAGACTAGAACATGGAACAGGAAAAGAGATTCCAGCTCAACATTAGGAGGAGCTTCCTGACAGTAAGGGCTGTTTGACAGTGGAACAAACTCCCTTGGAGTGTAGTGAAGCCTCCTTCCTTGGAGGTCTTTAAGCAGAAACTGGATGGCCATCTGTCGGGGATGCTTTGATTGTAATTTCCTGCATAGCAAGGGGTTGGACTGGATGGCACTTGTGGTCTCTTCCAACTCTATTATCTATGATTCACTTTTCCTAGCATTAGGGTCTTTTCCAATGAATCGTGTCTTCTCATGATGTGGCTAAAGTATATCAGCTCCAGTTTAATCATCTTGGCTTCCAGGGACCTCTCAGGCTCGATCTGTTCTAGGACCCATTTGTTTATTTGTGGTTGCCCACAATACAGTTTAAGTTAATATTGTCCTTTTTCTAGAGTCTTATCATATAGCTTGGTATATTGTATGAGCAATGATCCAGCCCCCTGGGAGCAGCCAGCCCACAGCTGTAAACCATCTAGAGACTGTCCAGTTCAGTATGAAGTGGTATATAAACGAAGCTGCTATTGCCATTGCTGGTAAGCAATGTGTAGATACTTGTGATGAAGTGGCTGGATTGGGATGCGGAAGCATGCTACAACCAAGAACAGGGACACATGAAAATCCTGCAGCTGAAGTGCCTCCAGAATTGTCTGGAGAGTCTCCAGCCTGAACCTGTATTTTTTCACAAACCAATTGACCCATTTCAGGTCTAGCACCATAATCTAAAATTTGTTTTAAATGTACAATTGAAGAAGATTGGAACAAGCCTCTTTTGTTTCTTCCAAAGATAGTATACAATTTTAGTGTGCTGTTCTTTCCTACATTTTTCTGTATTATATGCATGCAACTACTTTGTGTGGATTTCTAAACCAGGAGGAAGACTATAGCACAGAAGGCCAAATGTGTTTCCCATGATCCAGCAGAGGTTTTAGGAAACCTTGTTCCAGCAAAGCTCAAGATGCAAGGCAAGGTTAGATAAACTCCAGTGAGAACTCCAACAGTTAAATATCTGTTTATGCATGTGTTCATTGGAAGTGAAACAATACAACAAAAATGAGTAGATTTATCATTATTTATTGTTGAAACATTTTATTTGAAGGAAATCTTCTGATTTGGGTTCATATAAGCATTAGCATGGAATTACAGCAACAGTTACTGAGTAAGTCTCTCCTCTTTAGTTAGAATAAAGAAATTTAGACAAGTACAAATTTGAACTCAACCAACATTTTAGGCAGATTTTTCATCAATAGTTTGACTTTCAGCAATTTTGGGTAATACTGTATGTTTGAACATACTGTAACATTTCACTTGCATAGAAATATGGACAATCAACTTTTCAAATCCTTAAAGTCCCATAACACTAAATATATTTCCTTTCCCCTTTTTTTAAACAAAGTTTTCCTGTCCTTTCATCTCCGGAAATGGGAATGTGACTAATGTCATGTCTTGGGTTGTGAAAGCCAAGCTAGAGGTAGATGAGGATTGCTATGAAGTGCAGCCAACCTAATATCAGTACACAGTTCAGTCAGGATCAAAGCAATAGCAAATACAAAGCATGCTTAAAAATCTACATGCAGTTTACTTCATCTGCGGTATCTTCAAATCTGTCCAGCTATCAAAATCTGGATTTCCAGACAAAAGTTCTAGATTTGTTTCTAGCAATGAATGCCCCACAATGAGTATGCCTGCATGTTTGAGGGTTTCCCTTTCTGTGCATAAGGTTGCTAAAGTATGAGCCCTTTATTATCATACACTACAATGGCATTGTGCACATATTCACATTTTACTTTCTTCTGGAAGACAGTTCCCACTAACATTTGACAAAAATGGAACAACTCAAGTTAGGTTTGGACCAAGTGCTTCAGAAATTACACCAATTCATACATCAAGTCAAAAGATGCACATTTTGCAGTGTAAACTTGCAAACAAGTGAACTGTCGGTATACTTACATAAATAAATACAATTTAGAAATAAATATTTTTGTAATAAAAATAACATTTATGTATACATAAATAGAATTACATGAATCTAAATTTCAATGAATAAGCTTCTTTGCAGCAATGAGTGTATTCTTCAGCAGCATGGCAACTGTCATTGGTCCTACACCTCCTGGCACAGGGGTAATGAAGCCTGCTTTCTTTTTCACCTCTGCCATAAAAAATGGAGTAATGGGGAATTAGAGAAGGGGAAGGGAAATGAAACACAGGTGTAAAAATGCTGGTAATCAATTAAACCCAGCCTGTAAGCACAGACTGGGGAACAATGCCAATAATCAATCAAACTCAACTTGGAAACATAAGACTAAGCAATAATATATCCATATACTCTCCCAATTTTTGGTAAAATCCAAAATCTGAAAGTTGAGAGGCAAAAGGCCTATTTACGCTAAACAATTATAATGCTATTTTCCATTTTTAACCACCATTGCATTCCATGGAATCCTGGAATCGGCAATTTAGAGAGGAGCATTTAGAATTGTTAGCCAGAGTGCTCTAGTGCCTCCTCAAATTACAAATCCCAGGATTCCATAGGAGATGACAATGTCATTTAAGGTGGAATAACAGCAGTATATTGTGTGATTTGGGTGGGTCCAAAAAGTTCATAAAGAAATAACTATTTTCAAACTGAGAATAGCTTTATAATTCCAGGATTTCAGTGTCTACTTATTAAAAAATACAGTGGTCCCTTACCTTATGTGGAAGATCCGTTCCGGACTTCCCTGCATAAGGCGAAAAGTGCGTATGCTTGAGCTCCATTCAGTATAATGGGACTTGTGCTCACGGTGTGGCAGAGCGTGAGTGTATCATTCATCCCTTTGTTGCGCAGCTTCAGGGTAAGCTGAAAGCCACGTATAGTGCGTCCTCATATGGCGCAGGCACACTGTATTACCATATCCCAAACATCACAGAATAAACCAAGAGTTAGTCTGATTCTATGGACAATATGTTAGATTAAAGTCCAGCTCCTATGTGGCTCAAGCACATTGGCTCTTAATGTGGCAGGTTGTAGAAGCCTCCAGATTGCCCTCCTTTCTCCACTGTGAAAAGTTTGTTGTGAAAAGCATGTGCATCAATGGACAGTGGCTTGGTGGAGAGAGAATCTAGATTAGCTTGTTTGAGGCAAGCTCATTCTAAAGCAAGGGTAGGCAAGTGCATAGTAGATGGTGGGCATTTTTCCTCCCTGGAGTCTGACTCATTCAGTGGCTCTCACCAGCATATTTCATCACACACAGAGTGACACAGAATAACTTTTGTTTTGGCTACGATCTTGGTCAAGTTGTTGTTGTTAAGCAAACCTCTGCATTTTAGGTGGTTTTGGATGACTTTGATCAGTTTAAGACAAAAAGTGTTTGTTTATTTTAAATTGAGAGTCTGGGGGCTTCTGGGGTCTCAAATGCTGCACTTAGGGGTCTCAAGGGTTGCCTGCAGTCCATGGGCTGCACTTTGCTCACTCCAGTTCTAAAGCAAACCTACAGAAGCTGACTCACAAATCAACTTCTCCTAATCATTGATTTTAAGTGGAGTGGCATTTTCTTTGATTAGTGCTTTGCTTGATGGATCATCTTGAATTTCAGAACAGATGCCCCAAAGCTGTCTAAAAATGCTCTGGTTACATTTGAAAGCCCTTGCCTGGAGGATGAACATTTTGTCTTTTGAATGTTCAATGTTTCTTCAGCTTCTAAAAGAAACAAAATGCATCCTTGATTAACAGGATCCTCTACTCCGGAAGGCCCTCATTCTTCAGTCTGCTTTAAAATAGAAGACACCTGGCCCAAATAAGAATACCGACCGACCCACTCACCCCAGAAAAACAGCCCAACAACAACAGAGGTCATATTTTTTTTCAAACTATGTGTTTTGAAAACCTAAGGCAAATTTTTACATTCTGAAAGTTCATTTCAGAACTATTTTAACAACAGTATGTTACATCTAAGAGATGTAACTTTTTTTAAAAAGTCAGACTTCATGGGGAAATTTAGTGATCAGGATTGAATATACCACCTTTATCCATATGGCCCACAATCTCACTTTCGGCTGCTTTTCTAGTGGGATACCTTGCAAAGGTTGCATATTGCCTGAGGGCTGTGGTTGTTAGCACTTCTATCTCTGGTGAAGTGCGTGTGTGAGAAGGAACAGTATAACACAGCCATTAGGACTATATCCTACCTGTCTTCAGAACTGCTGTCCTAAAATGCCCATCCTTCATTAAGTTCCCATGAAAAGTGACATGATTTATTGGCAAGTCCACTTGTAGCCCAAAGGTATGCAAACCACATACATTTCAGATACACTCTTTGCCTCCAAACCAACTGTAAAAGATTTATTTAGAAGTTCTATGAGTACAGGCATATTGCTTACCTTCAAAGTCCACATCCCCAACTAACTTGGTCTTTCTTGTGACAGGATCTTGGATGTGGTTGATACCAACATCAATCACTACTGCTCCTTCTTTAACCATATCAGAAGTAATCAGCTTTGGAATACCTGAAAAAACCATTCCAGTTAGACTCCCAGATCCAGAGAAAATAATGCTCTACTAATGGCGCTCAACCTTAGCAGGGAAAAAACCTAGAATTATCTAACCTTATAAACTCTGTATATTAAAGAAAT
Organism: Sceloporus undulatus; assembly: GCF_019175285.1. NCBI lineage: Eukaryota > Metazoa > Chordata > Lepidosauria > Squamata > Phrynosomatidae > Sceloporus > Sceloporus undulatus. The sequence continues at coordinate 79,881,083 of NC_056527.1, read as the reverse complement.
ATTAACATCACTGATAGTCTATTTTTATTACAATGTGCCTAGCTAAAAAAAAAGATTGTACCTAGAAATGATAAGAAGTGGTAATCTGAGCCACATCTATGAAGCAAATATTTTTGGAATGTAAGCTCTGGCAACCAGAAAATAAATGATTTTATAGAGTAGATTGCAAAGAAATAGCAATATCCTGTAGCACTTTGCACAGCATCCAAAACCTCCTTCCCTGAGAAGAGAAGAAGAAGAAAGAAGAACGAAAAGAAGAATGAAGAATAAAACTTAACTAATTAATGGAGGAGTATGAAAGTGTATTTACATTTATTTAAATGTGATTAGAGCTTTGTATAATTGTGTTGTATTTTAATATGTTGGTATGTTTGTTTTGGATGTTTGTATGTTAGTACATTTTTCATTAAAAAATTACCCCCAAACCCCCCCCCCCAAATAAAACCCTCAATCCCTGGGATATTTCAAGCCTTAGGAGGGGATGCTGCTACTTACCAGTAGGGAGAGGAGAGACAAGACTGATGATGAAGATGCAGCTAGTTTGGTCTTTAGTAGGGAAGATATGGAGGGTGCACTCTATCCATGGGTGCAGCTTCTTTATTCTTCCCTCTGGAGACCAGACCAGCTGTGTCTTCATTGGAATTACTTCCCCTTCACACTAAGTACAGCCAGAGGAGCCCCACCTCAAGCCTGAAACCTGCCAAGGCAGGGAGAAGATATGGAACTGTGTAGACAAAATGTTTTGCTCCACCTGGTTGATGTAGGATGTCAGCCAATCACTACAGTTGGCCCTCCACATTTGCAGCTTTGATTATTTGTGGTTTTGATTAATATGTTCCCTCTAGGAATCTTGAGGTCCTCCAGCGCAACTCTGCCAGACGTTGACCATAGAGTTGTGCTGGAGAACCTAGAGGTTCCTAGAGAAAACAGTTCTCTAGGCATTTATAGGTCCTCCAGCATGATTTTATGATCAGCTTCTAACAAATGCTGACCACAGCGTTCCACTAGAGGTCCTGGAGAGTCCTAGAGAGGTGTTCTGTCAGCTAAAGAGAAAATTGTTTTTTGCCACTTGTGCCACCACTCAGCTGGTGGAGAGTTGGGGCGGGCTAAGTAGCTTCTGCCTGAGCTGTTTGCCACTTGCGTCGCCACTCAGCTGGTGGAAAGTTAGGGCATGTGTTTGGTCTTTACACTAATCGCATGTGTTTACTGCAATAATATAATTTAAACATTCAGCGGAATAATGAAACAATATAAACCATCTAGAAAATTATCATATAGCAAAATCATACAGTGTAAAGGTATATTGAAAAATAGCCTTCAAGACAACCTCTGCACTCTTAAGTGACTCACTGAGTTTCCTTACTTGCTTACACTAAATAATAAACATGAAAAATCTAACCATATATATATGCATACACACACACACACACATATGTATATGCGCGCATGCATGTTAATTTGTAGCTGGAAGACTGCATTCCATCCTGGTAGGGGATGAGCTATCCTTGGTTCCTTTGCTTCATGGGAAAACAATTCCACAGCCTATGATTTTATTTTAATTACCAACACACAGAAGATTTAGAAAGCTGCGTGTGCAGTAACACAGATAACTTCTAAAAAGACAAGAGTTTGGTACTTGACACAGAATTCATTTGCCTGAGAATTTCAGCTTTATTTTCTTACATTTCTAGCTCTCATGAAAAAAGATGTGCTTAAATCTGCACTGGTGAAATAAATTCATACAGGGTATAGAAAAAGATTTCCAGATTTCTGAGGTTTCTCCAAGCTTCAGTTATTCCTTCTCCAACTGGAAACTTATGAAAATAATAATAATAATAATAATAATAATAATAATAATAATAATAATAATAGCAACAAAAATTCTGCTTCTATTGGCATAGCAAATGGAATCATCATGGACCTTGTGAATAACCAAGATTATAATCTATATTGGCTCATTATGCGATATCAACAATGTAGTCACAAAGTCAGATCTGCTTAATGTTCTGAATTGATACAACTAAAATGATGTATCAGCTGATGACCATTACTGATGACAGTACCTCTTCATGCTTTTCTTCAAGTCCAACAGGATTGCCTAGCCCACAAATAAGTAAGCTGTGTACAGCAGTTGAAATAATTTGCAAAATGATCACCTTCAAGTTATATAACTCAGTATACATCTTATTGACTGTTTTGAGTGGTAGAGGTAATTTGGCAGCCTTCTTTCACTAAAAGAAGCTATCAATTTTTTTTTAAAAAAGTATATGGTAATTTTGGAAGAGAAATAAAATACATAATGAATGGTAATGAATGGATTTGTTCCGATTCCACCATGATGACCACAATGGCAAGAACATGGGTTGCAGATCAGAGGACCTGGAGATCTCGGACCTGCACCTTATTGTTTTTGTATTATTATTATTATTATTATTATTATTATTATTATTATTATTATTATTA
>NC_056527.1:79869765-79878610 GCF_019175285.1 Sceloporus undulatus | reverse complement strand
TTTCTCATCTGCCTCTTCCCATGGATCATATATATGGAAGAAGGTGATCCTGAAGATAACCTGGACCCAAACCATGTAGGTTTGCTCCCAACAGACCTTGTTCCTTCACACACAAATAGCAGTGTTGAAAAGGATAGGTTGGTAAGCCAAGGTCCACAAGACATGGGTAAGTGCCACATCAGTTCTTGGTCAAGGAAGGATCTACTAAATGCCCACAACAATAAGTAGGGAAGACCTTCCAAAGCTGAAGATTGAAGGAGGAAGTAAAGGAGCAGAAACATAGGCATTTTGGAAATGTAAATGCTGAAATTACCAAGAAGTACAGCAGGGACTGCATTCTAGGGATTACATTTTATCAACCTACTTATTTAATTTATATGAAAACATCATAAGAGAAGCAGAATTAGAATCAGAAAAAAGAGGAGTTAAGATAGGAGGAAGCAACATTAACAACTTAAGATATGCAGATGGCACCATAAAATTAGCAGAAGGCATTCAGGAAGTGGAACAGTTAATAAGGAAGGTCAATGATGAAAGTGCAAAGACAGGTGTGATGCTGAACATAAAGAAAACAAAAATATTAACAGAAGAAATACACAAATTCAATCTAGACAACGACGAAACTGTAACAGTTAAAGAATTCCCATATCAAGACTCACATACTGTCCAGAATGGAGACTGCAGTCAAGAAATATGAAGAAGACTAGGTATGGGAAGGGCAGCTATGAAGGAACTGGAAAAGATACAATCGGCCCTCCTTATAGGCGGGCTTGCCTTCCGTGGCTTTGAGCTCACGCAGAAGGCAAGCCCAGGCAGAAATAATGGGGCACGTATTCGCGCCACGCGCCCTGTGTGCCACCATGAGCACGCGTCCCATTATTTCCTATGCTGTTTTCTCCATATGTGTGTGTGTGGGTCCGGAATGGATCCCCCACATATGGGGAGGGCAGACTGTACTGAAGAACAAAGACATAAAATAGAACAGTAAAATCTGTCCAGGTCATTGTATTCTCAGTTACCATGTATGGATGTGAGAGTTGGACAGTGAAGGAAGTAGACAGAAATAAAATGAATTCATTTGAAATGTGGTGCTGGAGAAGAGTACTTAGGATACCATGGACAGCCAAGATGACAAATTAAGGGATTCTTGAATGGATCAGAGCAGAGCTCTCTTTGGAAGCTAAGATTATCAAGTTGAGATTATCATACTTTGGCCACATAGTGAGAAGGCACAGATCACTAGAAAAAACAATAATGCTAGGAAAGGTAGAAGATAGAAGAGAGAGGAAGACCACAGACCAGATGGATAGACTCAATCAGGGACTTATGGGCAAGGGCTTGGAGATGTCTCGTCCACAAGGTCACCATTCAAGGGCAGCTAACAACAACAATAGGGACATTTTCAGAATGGAAGAAAGCATGCAAGGTAGATCTAAAATGAAAGTTAAAAGTGAGGTTGTGAATGGTACAGAAACCCTAATGTGGAGAAATGGAAGGGGAGCCATATTTTATACAATAAACTTCAAAAGGACATAAAGAGTGGGTTGGGCATGGATATGGGCAGATTCTGAGACTGGCAGAATTTGGAGAAAAAAGCCAACCCCACAGCTACAATCTTTATGGTGAGTTATGTAGAAGAATGAGATCTCTGGAGGAGAGGGCAGGAACACTGATACTGTTGCAGTGGGGAAATAATACTGAGAAGCATTGGTATTTGCAGTATTAAACAGCCCTATAATTATATTAGCATACCAAAAATTCTGTGAATACCAAGGTGCAATTAAGTAATTAAAGCAAGTTTGAGGATGACCTTTTTCCAAAATAGGCTGGAATGTCTAGGCTACTGTGAATGATCGTCAAATCTACATTTTAAAACATACTCCCCCGTCACACACAACAAAAATGATTGAAGCAAAATCTCCTGCAGAATTAACCCAACCCGTTGCATCCTAAAATATAGAATTTTATTCAGACACACACACACACCACAAAGATATCCAGGTATTGCTAATTGCTATTGGAACTTCCTTTGGTATAAAAATAATTCATGTGTACTTTTTTATTCTGGGATTATCAGAACAAAAAGGAAACAGGCAGCTATCTACTTAATTATAATGTATGGACCGTTAGTTCTTGTGAACACCATAAATTCAGGAGAAGTTTATACTCATAAGATCATTGGATTGATTGTTGGATTGCACACCTTGCCCATCTTCATAAGAGCTCAGGACAGCTAATAATGTGACATAAAAGTAAATTCAAAAATTACCTAAAACTGTAAATTTAAATACTGTACTGTATATACTCGACTACAAGTCGACCTCATGTATAAGTTGAGGGCAGGCTGTGGGGCCAAAACTATGGATTTTGATATGACCCATGGATAAGTCGAGGGTAAAACTTAGGGGCATGTAACAAAGGATGTAAAGGATGATGCAAAGGGAAATAATGCCAAAGAACATAGAAAATTCCGGACAGGCATAACTGTTTGTGCTCATTCTAAAGGCTGGATGAATGAGAGAATAGAGGGGATCCATGATTCTTTTTGGTGCTCCCAGGATGGACTGAGCTCTTGCCTTTTATTCAGAGAAAGGGGATCACTCCTTTTTAATATATAAAAGAGGTAGAGTACAGGGCTTATACTGACTTGTGGATAAGTTGATCCAGGTTTTTTGGGTCAATTTTTTGACTAAAATTTCTAGACTTATACATGAGTATATACAGTAACACAAAAATTACATGTCTAAAATTGCAAATGTCTAAAATCAGAGGACAAATATTTGCTAAGACATTACTGTCCTCAAGCTCCTGTCAAATCTTAGTAGCTTTATGCCAGGCCTCATCCAGGAATGGATGATATGCTTACTATTAGCCTGAGGAACTGTCTGGACTTCACAAGTCTTCATATTGTGCAATACATGCTTTGTTCAGATTAGGGCTGGAAATTGTGTAGCCCTCTAGAAGCTGCTCAAGCATTAACTCCCATCATTCTTTGACATCAGCTATGCTAGCTAGGGCTGCTGGGAGATGCAGTCCAGAGGCCACATGATTCTCACCCTTGATTTAGATCCTCAAATAGGTAACAAACCCAGAGTGCCATTAACATATAAAATAAAAATGTGAATTGAAGGAAAACATTTTGCATTCAGTGAACTTCTTTTCTTAACGAAATACTTCAACATATAGTGATGGGGATAGCAGCTCAACATACACCATAAAGAGAACTGAACTTCAAGCTAGGAGGACTACTGATTTCTGCCAACACTGTCATGAAAGTACTTAGCCATCAGATGGAGTAATATTTTCTTTTACAATTATGGCTAGGAACACAGCAACTTGCCAAAGGTTACTCAGGGAGGCGACAGGATCTGGAATCCTATTTCAAATTAAGCTTAGGACAGTATACACAGACCAACACCTGTTGTTTACTAGTCTTGATTCAGTCCCACCTTTGAAGAGCACCTATTGTAAATGTAGAGAGATGAAAGACTCACAAAGCATGTAATTTGTGGTTTGTTTTTAAACAACTGTCATTGCCGAGTCACCAATCAAAATAATTATGAGAGCTAAGAAGCAAAAAGAAGAAAATGTGAATGAAGACTGCTGTCATGTCAGTCCTCGTAGCTATTTTAACTAAGTTGGGGAAATGTTGAATTGGTTTGCATAAATTTGATTCTAGTAAATATCTGAGCTTCCTTGGCATAGAAGTGTTCCTTCTTCTCCCAATGGTGCAGTGGTTAAATGCCAGGACTTCAGCCAGTATTACAGCCACAACATTGTGTGTTCAATCCCAGGGCTCCAGAGTTGACTCAGCCTTGCATCCTTCTTAGGTCGCTAAAATGAGTACCCAGCTTGTTGGGGGCAATTGGCTTACATGTTGTAAACCACTTAAGACACTATTTAATTTCAGTATGAAGTGATACAGAAATGTTAATGCTATTGCTATTCAATGTCAAAAGAAGTCTGCCCCACCACTCCACCCAAGCTGCCTATGTCAGCCTGCCGCAACCTGGTACCCACCAACCAAAGCTGTCTGTATTCTCATCCACAGGCAGCACAATCTAACTATGGGTGTCACATTCTAACACAACTGGAGGGTCTAAGAAAGCTTATTAATTTTGTATGCTGTTTTCACTTGTAGGAATTAACATACCACTTCAGTACGAATGAAAAATGTTGAATTGATGAACTAAATAATACAATACTACAATGTCAGTATTTAAATGCATTCTGAACAATGCAAAAGTTACATTACCTGCAGCAACAATTACAATATCAGCAAGGTGGGTATGGATCTCCAGCTGATCTTTCGGTGTGTATCTGTGAGTAATTGTCACTGTAGCATCACCTGTCAACACAGTAATCACAATTAATGCTAATTTTCAAAACTGCAATGCAGTGATAATTAAAATTATCATCCAGGTGTTGATACTCTAAGCTATTACAAAATGTCCTTACTTTGCAATTAGTTTAGAAACATCAGGACATGTAACATGTATTTCTGTTTACAGGAACCTATAAAGCAATTTAAATATCTATCATACAAGAGTTGTATTTTAGAAGATAATTTGGACATGGTGACTTGGAAATGTTTTTCTGTGCTAGATCCACTGAAATAAATAAGATATATTTCTGACAATTTCTATTCTTCTAGGAACATAGGCTAAATATAATAGCCTATATATAAATAACATATATAAATAACTTTATACATGTAAAGATGCCATTTGTACATGGATTTTTTTAAACAAATGAAAGTAGAAAATATTTGTATTTTACCTGAAAACCAGCCCCCTATCTTAGATTAGATTGGTCTATTAAGCTATCACAAAGCAAACTAATGCTCCCGCTGCCTGGCGTCTGTCGCGGGGGGGGGGGGGAATCTCGGGGGCAGGCCCAAACCGGGGCTAGACCGTGTGGACCGCCCCAAACCGGGAATGGCAACCTTACCTCTCTTCTCTTTCTCTAGAAGGCTAAAGACTTTCAATAGGACTGCAATCAGTGCTACAACTAGGAGTATTAAGAGACAGATCACATAAGCTCGGACGGAATCTGTTCCCTCTGCGTTAATATTAACTATGTTCTCACGGAACAAGACAGAGCAGTGTGTTGTCTGGTCTTCTGCCATGGTTGCACTGAACTTTAAACTGTAAAGGAACTCTGAGCAAAGCTGATGTTTGTGACGTCATTGGCAACAGAATTGTCACCCATAGGAGATGACCTCACTCATAAGCTGGCTGGGGGCTAATACTGCTGTCCATGTCAGTCCTCGTAGCTATTTTAACTAAGTTGGGGAAATGTTGTGAATTGGTTTGCATAAATTTGATTCTAGTAAATATCTGAGCTCCTTGGCATAGAGTTGTTCCTTCTTCTCCCATGGTGCAGTGGTTAAATGCCAGACTTCGGAAGTATTACGCCACAACATTGTGTGGTTCCAGGGTCCATCTCGAGGGCTCCAGATTGACTCAGCCTTGCATCCTTCTTAGGTCGCTAAAATGAGTACCCAGCTTGTTGGGGGCAATTGGCTTACATGTTGTAAACCACTAAGACACTATTTAATTTCAGTATGAAGTGATACAGAAATGTTAATGCTATTGCTATTCAATGTCAAAAGAAGTCTGCCCCACCACTCCACCCAAGCTGCCTAGTCAGCCTGCCGCAACCTGGTACCCACCAACCAAAGCTGTCTGTATTCTCATCCACAGCAGCACAATCTAACTATGGGTGTCACATCTAACACAACTGGAGGGTCTAAGAAAGCTTATTAATTTTGTATGCTGTTTTCACTTGTAGGATAAATACCCACTTCAGTACGAATGAAAAATGTTGAATTGATGAACTAAATAAACAATACTACAATGTCAGTATTTAAATGCATCTGAACAATGAAAAAGTTACATTACCTGCGCAACAATTACAATATCAGCAAGGTGGGTATGGATCTCCAGCTGATCTTTCGTGTGTATCGTGTGAGTAATTGTCACTGTAGCATCACGTCAACACAGTATCACAATTAATGCTAATTTTCAAAACTGCAATGCAGTGTAATTAAAATTATCATCAGGTGTTGATACTCTAAGCTATTACAAAATGTCTACTTTGCAATTAGTTTAGAAACATCAGGACATGTAACAGTATTTCTGTTTACAGGAACCTATAAAGCATTTAATATCTATCAACAGAGTTGTATTTTAGAAAGTAATTGGCATGGTGACTTGGAAATGTTTTTCTGTGGCTAGATCCACTGAAATAATAAGATATATTTCTGACAATTTCTATTCTTCTAGGAACATAGGCTAAATATAATGCCTATATATAAATAACATTATAATAACTTATACATGTAAAGATGCCATTTGTACATGGATTTTTTTAAACAAGTGAAAGTAGAAAATATTTGTATTTTACCTGAAAACCAGCCCCCTATCTTAGATTAGATTGGTCTATTAAGCTACACAAAGCAAACTAATGCTCCGCTGCCTGGCGTCTGCGCGGGGGGGGGGGAATCTCGGGGGCAGGGCCAAACGGGGCTAGACCGTGTGGACCGCCCCAAACCGGGAATGGCACCTTACCTCTCTCTCTTCTTCTAGAAGGCTAAAGACTTTCAATAGGACTGCAATCAGTGCTACAACTAGGAGTATTAAGAGACAGATCACATAAGCTCGGACGGAATCTGTTCCCTCTGCGTTAATATTAACTATGTCTCACGGAACAAGACAGAGCAGTGTGTTGTCTGGTCTTCTGCCATGGTTGCACTGAACTTTAAACTGTAAAGGAACTCTGAGCAAAGCTGATGTTTGTGACGTCATTGGCAACAGAAGTCACCCATAGGAGATGACCTCACTCATAAGCGGCTGGGGGCGGGACAATCCTGGGTTTTGACCACTAGGGGGCGTCCCTGCACGGTTTCCTCTGTCCCGGGTGCATTTTAAGCTGTATTTTTTAAACTGTATTTTAAAGTGCATTTAAAGTGCCTTTCTGTATATTTTGATGCTTTTAATGCTAACAATCTCCCTTGTTGTAAAATGATGGGGTGATGATGATGATGAGGTGATATTGATACCAGCAAGCCTCTCAGGCATGGCCAATGTTAGCTGCTCTGATTTTTACAAACTCATGTGCAGTGGAAAAAAATCAAAGTCCCTTGATAAGTACACACTCTGAGACGTAGAGTTGGTGCAAGAAACCTGAAACGGCAAATCCACTTCTTGTGAGAACCACCTTGACATGTCAATATGCAAGCCATGTTAAACCATGCTAAGTGTTAAACTCAAGGGGTTTGATTATGGAATAAGCCTCTGAAATATGCAAGAGGCCATGTTAAGTAAAGCCACGTGAAGTGCCCAAATGTGCTGTTGTGTGTGTTTTGGAATGGAGGGGGGTGGTTTGGGCAGAAAAGGAAGTCCATTTCGCCATCTGTCTAGGAATAATGCCCAAATGTCCTCCATTTTGATCATGCAGAAACATGCATTTATATTAACATTTTTTAAAAAGCATCAATTTTTTTGCATGCCCCCATTTATAAAATGTGCCTACATTGAAAAGGTTGTCCTACATTTGTCTACATTTGTCCCGGTTTGGAGGTCCTGATATGGCAACCCTACTTGCAGGGCAACTCTTTGCTCATCCTCTTCCTCCACCCCCCAGCCTTCTCCTCAGGAGAAAGCTGGGTAGCAGAGGACCCTTGAAGTTGTTCCACATCTTTGTGGGCCATATGTTGTGCAGGCCTGCTCATATCGAGGGTGCAACAGAACCAATTGTATGCTTCAGTGTACCTCCTGGCCTTTCATGTCCCCATCAGATGCAAAAGCATTGAAATTGGCATTCCAACATTCTTTGATCTTCCAGCTACAACAACATTTCTTCCAAATGTTGGTATACCTTAGAGAAGGAGGGAGAAAAGCAAATTATAACCGATTTTGCATCATTCATGTGAAATAAACGCTTTTTAGTCATTCCATTTTAGAAAATGTTTGAGCCAGCTATTCTGCATAATATTTCTTCTGGACACATTGCACTTTTCCAGTGGGGATAATGATAAAATGGCATTTTAAAGTGCTCAAATTCTTCTCTTTTATTTAAATTAAACAATGATTACCACTACTTCATAAAGGCAAGGGCACTGTGGTACCTTTAAAGCAGGAGTGGGCACAGTGTGTCCATAGGAAACACATGTACACAATGTTGCTTTCTGTGGCCCCATGATTCCCCAGTTCCTCTGGACGCCTCCTGGGATAGTGATTCAAATTTTTGAAAATCACAATTCCTCCCCGGTGTACTGATTAACATTTTTAAAAAACCTGGAAGTTGACTTCTGGCCGCCTTAGGCTTTGTTTCTGACATTTTTGGCAATCCAAGAAGCCACTGGAAGGACCCACAGGCAGAATAGTGCCATTGGACTCACCAAAATGCCCCCTCCTGCTTAAAGCATCTGATCATGAATAATGTGCACCCTGGGGGGAAAAACCAAAATTTATATTGTGGACACCCAGACTTAAATCAGAGTTCATCTATGTGGTACAGTGTGCCCTTGGTATCTGCTGGGGTTTGGTTCTAGGATTCCCAGTGGATAACAAATCTGTGGCTGTTCAAGTCCCATTAAATAATGGCATAGCAAAATGGTTAAAAGGGAAATCAAAGTTTACTATTTGGAATTTACACTTTTTTGGGGAAATTTTTCAAGCCATGGATACTTGAACCCATGGATAAAAAAAATCTGTGGCTAAGGTGGGTTGACTGTACTAATATTTTTATGAAGCTCCAAGTTGCTTCCAGTCTAAGTTGCTTCCAGTTTCTAGCTCTGTAGTCCTATATTTTCACTGTGCTGTTAACTAATTACACACAC
>NC_056527.1:79837611-79868370 GCF_019175285.1 Sceloporus undulatus | reverse complement strand
ACACACACACACGCACACATCAAAATGGAATGTGTCTCTGAAAGTTAACCAAGGGCCCGAACAGACAGGCCAAAAATAAAGTTGCTTTGGGTCACTTTGGTGGTATGCTGTTTAAATGACACATGCACCTTAAGAGGCCAGAAGCTGTGCCAAAGCTGCGCTCCAGTCCAGGCTTTGGTGCAGCTTCTGGCCTCTTAGGACGCATGCAGCATTTAGACACCATACTTCCAAAGTGACCCAAAGCAGCTTTATTTTGGCCTGTTTTTTTGGGCCCCAAGTAACATGTTTAGCAAGCAAGGAAGGAAGGAAGGAAGGGGGGATCTCCCAGACAGTTTCTTGAATGCTCTGTGCCTCAGGGTGTTGCAGAGGTGTGGAGGGGGAAATTTTAAAGCACCGAACAGCATTTCACACAGGTCTTTTCTGGATCCCAGAAGAGTGAGGTTAATCACTTTGAAGAAATATTTGAAGAGAAATATTCAGATATTATGACAAGACATTTTGGCTTCCACTTCACTTTAAATCAATTCAGCTGCTTTAATTAGAAGTGACCAAATCAGAAATACCTCCAGACTTGTGAACACTTGGGGTGGAAGCAGGGAAGAGAGGAGAACTTGTGGACTTACGGCCCAAATAAAGCTGCTTCGGGTCACATTGGAGGTATGCTGTTTAAATTACACGTGCATCTTAAGAGACCAGAAGTTGCATCAAAGCTGCACTCCAGTCCTTCAACTGGAGAGTGGCTTTGGCGTGGCTTCTGGCCTCTTAGGATGCATGCAGCATTTAAACAGCAGACCTCCAAAGTGACCTGAAGCAGCTTTATTTTGGCCTGTCTGTTCAGGCCCTTACTCCACATGGTCTTAACCTAGAAGATTAACACCTAGCACCATTCAATTGTTTTGGGATATTCCATTTTATGTACTCTCTAACTGCCCTTTTGTGTATAGCTTACTTTTGTGTCCAGCAGCTAAGGAAGGTAGAAGTCAAAATGACATTGTCCTTTTTCAAATTATCCATCTTGTGGGGGGACAAAGAAGATGAGGGATGGACATAATGCGTGACATTATACTGAAAAAGTGCCTTACAAACTACCATGAGACCCTTGAATTAATGCCTGGAAAAGAAGAAACATACTCCACAGCAGAGCCTAACAAAGGACTGCTTCCCAAAGAGCATAAACATATGAAGCACATGAGCAGAAAAGGGTGTTTGGCACACCACCAGGACTGAGCTGTTCAAGATCCTTCAAGTAAATGAAGCAGTCCAGCACAATACTGCTAGTTCTTATTCTAGAGTTCCTTCCCTGATACCCTTTCTTCACCCCATAATCAACATGAGAGCTTGGGGCTCCCTTCCTCACAGGAGTAGCCACTAAGGCGAAAGGCTTACAATATTATTCTCCTTCAGGCAGGGCATAATGCATTTCCTAGCAACTTACTCCCAACCTTTTAAGAGACCAAGATCCAACAAACATCAAGGAAGAGTTCTATCTCCTCATGCACAGAAAATTTTCCATTGTAAGAGAAGTGCTCCACACCTTTGCAACACCCTGAGGCTTATACCTTGGAGAACTCAGGGAACAATGTGGGACATCCCCCCTTCCTTCCTTCCTTGCTAAACATTTTTGATGCACTACATAGTTTTAAAGAGTGCCATTTTTAACTAAAAGATATCTTCTTCTGCCCTATTACATTCAAAAAGCAGGCATTTCCCATTCAGCTTCTCCCAATATCATGTGGGCAGCACTGCAAACAAAATCTTATATTAAATATAGTGTGGACCTGGAATTCTGCTTCTAACTGACTGTGGAACAGTGATGCCTCAGTAGCACTACAGGACTTTTGTGCAGAAGTGCTCCTACTTTTAAAAAGAAAGAAAAAAGGCATTGCTTCATTTTTTCAGTCTACACAACCTCAAGACAGTTATACTGTAAATGTGTCTAGATGGAATACCATCTGTAGTGCGGCCAACTGCAGTACAAATTCAAAATCTAAAATAGTTCATATAGGATCATATTACAGTTAGGATTTCTATCTAAAAAAACTTGACTTTTTAGACCTTCAAGACTTAGTGTGTAAACTAATACATCATTTTTATGAAATATTTTCCAGAATGTATTCATCCTCCACTGTCTTGAAGCATTTGAGTTTATTACCTGTCCTCTTTATTATTTCCCAAACAGCAGCAGCAGTGGCAGGTATAATAGAAGGCTGGTCAAGACACAGTCGGCCAACATTGAAAATATGGAATCCATCCACATCTTTTTCAGGTGCAACTGTGTTGCACACAGTTCTTTCATCAATGTGCTCTGGAAAACAATTTTATATTCTGTTTTTAAACTTTACTTCTCACTCAACAATACCACTAACATAATGCCCTGAATTATCTTGCACAACTAACTTTGCTGATTTGGGCAGATGAATTTAGATGTTTAGAAAAGTCATGAGACACACAACACGTATGTTACATTTCCAGAATGTACTCAACCCCATATTGGTGATAGAAAAGAGATTTCTTAGCATCAGTTTCTTTTCTCCAGTCCTTCTGGAACTGACCTTGCCATGAAGGTGGAGGAAAGTGCAGCTTCCTGATTGGTTTATCCACCACAACAAGATTTCCAATCTTTCAGACTGAATTGAAAACAGCAACAACATGCTTCTAATTGTATTGGGATGAACTGGAAAACAACACACAACAAAGCCTCTGCATAAATGGAAGAAAACAGAACTAAGATGTGAAAAAATAAGGTTCAATGTAAGCTAAGTTATCGCACAGGCAAGTCATGACTTATTTGTGACTTAACATAATTGCTTAGCATGGAAACTAAATTCAATGTAGGACGAAAACAGATGGCTATAAAGAGGTGGTGTCATGCCATCTCTTTGTGCACCGGATCAGGGTTGCAGCAACCACATGCCACAGCCCTGATCCTACATTTTTCCAGCCCTAAAAGGAATGGCAAAATGCCACTCCTTTTGGAGCTGGAATAAAGCTGCCCTTTCCGCCACGGTGGCAGCTTTTCTGTTTATTCGGTGTGGCGTGTGTTAATGCCACAACAGTGAAATGTTGTGATACCACCCGCTGTGTGGACAGTGGGGCTGTGTGATGCTGGCTTGGGGGAAACATTGGGGCATCTGGCATGCATCACACTCCTACGAAGCCGGCTCTTATTGCCTGCCTGTTTTGCCCCTTAGCCTGCATCTAACCTGATTAACAGTAGCAGCAATGGTTTAGAGCTTCTAAACTGGATTAAGCAATTGGGTTTGCCCAGTTCTTCCTTCCCAAGAGAGGTAGGGAGGGGAGGACTGGCAACTACTAATGTGGCTTGGGCTTTAAGATGCCTGGGAATTCAAGAACAATCAGATATTCAAGCCACCAGAAAGTTTTCAGGGACAACTCCACTCAATAAAGTTTTTCAATATGATGTTACACATTCTGTTAGTGGACAAACATTGAGAAATGGAGGGGACCACCTCGAGATAGAAAAATGCTTCTGCTCCAGCACTTAGAATGTGATTGACATCTCTGTAGGACAATTAGGAATGAGTTCCTCTTGTCTGCCTCTGTACCCCGCTCTTTACCCTTCCACTCACAATGTGTTCGTGGACTTGGGACAATTTTGCTGTGCTCCTTGAGCTGGTTTAGTCACCGGGAGCCTTTACAAAAAACCAGAAATGACTTCTGGTCATTTTCAGGGTTTATTTTTGACACACACACGCCCAAACATAGATGTACTGCATCCCTCAGCTCCTAGAGCAGTGCTACACAAGGTGGTAATCGATGTACTGATCTTGACCCATGGCTAATCCCTGATGTTTCCAGGTAAGAAAACAATAATTGTAACTACATGGACACAAATATGCTACCAGTCCCTGGCATATTAAGGGGGAATTGCCAGTTCCTACATCAGCTAAATAAGCATAGCTTAAGAAGACACAAAGGACCTTGTTCCAGTAAAAACGTTTAAACAAAAACATGCAAAGATGGGTGGAAATGCAGCCCTTTGAGTTCTGGTGGGGCATATACTGCCTGTGGACATCAGAAGTGGCATACCATCTGAATTGTGGTGAAAACCCAGGGGACAGTATAGGTTCAAGCATTGGGGCTGTGTACTGATAGTTGTTGTGATTTTAAGAAAACCATAGGAATCTCCTGCAAGATGGTCTCATGAGAATGGGTTAGGTAAATTTGTAACAGGCCAAACAATGCCAGAAAATTCTGGGGATCAATGGTTACTATAAATGGTCACAAGTTTTCATTATGAGATGTCTCTTTCTTAGAAATTTGTTCAACCACTTCAGTTTTTAACCATTTTCATACTACCAACTTCTTATTAATGCAGTGTTATGTTGATATTCAAATAGCTGGTCTGTATTCATTTTCACATTGTTCATTTATTTAATGTTATACTGGTTGGTGTTTATAATATGATTTTCTGTACTTCTCATTATGTGATTCAAATTTGTGCTGCTTTTGTTTAATCCACATATATTAGATCCATTTTAACTAATATTATTGAATTGTTTGTATCCTCTTTGTTGATTAAGTGTTTTAGTCATGTACTTTCAAGCAATTATTTATTTATTTATTTTACTAGCAGTGCAGTATACAAAGAAACTTTCTTCCCATCATCTTTTACTGCCTTAGGAACAGTCAGACTCAACAACAGGTTCCTCAGTCCACACATATAGGTTGCCCTTGCAAACATTGGTGACTGATGTTCTGGGGCTTCAATAATTCTCTACTGCCATCTCTAGATTTGTCACAGAACATCGCATGCAAAGAAAGAGGAACATGTAGCACTCTAGCTGTTGCTCAACTGCACCTCCATCATCTATATCAATGGTAATGGCTATACTAGCTATGGCTGATGAGAACTGCAGTTCTACTACATCTTGAGGGCCACATGTTCCCCACCCTTACCTTAGGCCTTAGGCATTTAAAGCTTATCCATGATGTTGTCTTATAAAGTGTAAAACATATTGACTTTTTGTTCTGGTAAATTTCATATTAACACTGCCATCATGTGGTCAATGTTTTCTCATCATTCAAACTAGCATGCATGTTAAAGAAAAGGATATTGGAAATTATCCATGATCACTGAAAAACATCTGTCTGAAATAAAGCAGAATAATCAAATATTCTCTCCTGTCCTTTTTTTTTTTAAAAAGGGACTGCATTGCAGGTAAAAATGAACCAAAAATCTTTATTTTAAATTTTGTGCACTCATGAAATGCATCCTACCAATTCTTTCTGCAAGATGTCTTAGAAAATGAGTGAAAAGTAGCTTATGAACTCATAGCAGTGTGTGGAAAACATAAATCTCACAGAAGTTGCAAAAACTAAAGCTACATTTAATGGAGTATCCACAACACCTCATTTGAAGGTTAGATTAGCAACTGCCATGAAGAAAGCTATCTTCTCTGTCACAATTGTGCAGTGTTATCTAGCACAGCTATTCAAATAGTAAGGAGTTGTTTTTCTACACACTGGCCTTAATGAGACAATGAAACACAACTTAAAAAAATTAAAATGAAAGAGTATCATTGGTTAAGTAAATATCAATGGTCTTGCAGAATGGGATAATTTTTAATTCTTCAGTTGCACTGGTATGGATTCTATACTAAATGCACTTAATTTTTCTCATAACCCCCCATAATCACCCAAACCATCTTATTTGTATAAAACAGTATGGCATTACCTGGCAGAGGTAACTGGACTAATATGCCACTGACTCTTGAATCCTTGTTTAGTTTGGAAGTTAGATCTAAAAGCTCTTCCTGAGAAATATTCTTAGGCTTCAGTATTATTTCACTAGAAATGCCTGGAGAAAAACCCACACAAAACAATATCCTCAGGGAAAAAATGGGTTAGCTCTGTTTTACTTAAGAAATTCTACATTTCAGAAGCACATGTATTTAGCTTTAAGAAGAAAAACATAGTAAAATAATTGTGCACTCATAGAATGATTGCAGTTGGTGAAGTTTTTTAAAAAGACATACCTACAGCTGCTGCTGCTTTTACTTTATTTCTTACATAGGTGTGACTGGCCGGATTGTCTCCTACAACAACCACTGTGAGATGAGGCCTCTTGTTTCCAAGGGCAAGCCAACATTCTACGTCCCGTTGTATCTCCTCACAGACCTGGGCAGCCAGCTTTCTCCCTGAGATAACAGTTGCTTCAGAACTAAAAGATTGAAAAGATGCAATTAAAATGTTAAAAGAATCCATAACTTTTAGATCTAAAAGGTTACTTCAGGTTGAGCTGCAAATGGTTTACAAACCGACGAAGAAAATCCAGCAAATGCTTTGCTCAGCCAAGGACCAGAGAGACCCTCTCACAGCCGCAGGAGTTTACTGCATACCATGCAGCTGTGGACAAGTCTACATAGGGACCACCAAACGCAGTGTGCAAACAAGAATCAAGGAACATGAGAGGCACTGCAGACTGGGCCAGCCAGAAAAATCAGCAGTAGCAGAACATGCCACAAACCATCCTGGGCATAAAATACTGTTTGAAAACACTGAAGTTCTGGACCATGCCAACCACCACTATGTCAGGATGCATAGGGAAGCCATTGAAATCCACAAACACCTGGACACTTTCAACAGAAAAGAGGAAACCCTTAAAGTAAGCAAGGTTTGGCTACCAGTCCTGAAAGACAGCAAGATAAAGACAAATGCAAATGAGAAATCTCCCAGGGTCAGGGGTTTCCCAGCAGACAATGAGCACTATCAAGCAGATATTAATCCTCATGTGCAGACCCTCACACCCTGAGGCCTGCCATTAGTAACAATATACATGCAAATCACTCCTGTCTTTCCAGGTCACAAGATATATATAGCCAGGTCCTTTCCAGGCAAACATTCTCTGAAGATGCCAGCCACAGATGCTGGCGAAACGTCAGGAAGAAACTCTGCTAGAACATGGCCACATAGCCCCCAAACCCCACAAAAAACCATTATACCATTTCTTCTACAAATAACTACCTCTCAATCACTAGGACCTCTGGAATGTTCAGCCCTTCTCTTAAGGCTACACTGGGCTATATAACCATCATTTTATTATTATTATTTGGCCCACCCCACCAGAGCAACCTGCAACCCGCCTGGTTCATCCTCTCTACCCATGTTATGCTTGAAATACTACACATACCTATATTGCTTGTGCATGCAGTCATCTGTTTTCCTTGAAGGGCAGTAGTCCTTTAAAGCAAGAAAATAAATTCAGTTATACATACAGCCAAGAGACAGCTTCCCATCTCTATGTGACAATATTCATTTCAAAGCCAGCAACCGGTGCAAACCTTTCTAGGCTGCTCACCCTCTTCTTGCCATAAAGGGCTACTGATAATCGACTATAGCTGCACTCCTTCATACATTTACCTGTAAGTAAATTCAGGTACGGCTTATCTAAGATTAGATACATCAGGACTGCAGTGTGAATAATATTTCAATTTCAAATAAATGAAATTCCCTGAAAGTATTTGTTGATGCTTCCTTTCTGGTTCTTCAGGTTTGTCAACTATACTGCACAACCATTTGGTAAATACAATACTAGCATTCAGGGTATATTGATTCTTGTTCATCTTTAAAAAGAAAAAAATCTTAGAAAGCTATGATTAAAATACCAAGAGATACTTCTATGGGTTTGATTCTATATATATTTAGCTCTGAGTAAGTCCTATTAGATTCAACCAGGCTCACTTCTAAGGAGATATGAAAATGACTGAGCTGTCAGATATGAACATCTTATCCATTTTATTTCTATAAAATTAAATGTACGAAAACTGGAATATTCTGATGAATCCCTCATTATTATTACTGCTCTTACATGCACAGAAAATGTCTAAGCATTACAGTCTCTTTCCTTGTTATTTGCTCACTAATTCCTAAGTCCTGTTGATGAAAATTAACCCCCAGCTAAAATCAATGAAACCTGTGACAACTAATGTGTCACAGTGATTACAGAGAGGAATAAGTGTATCCACCCAAAGAAAGCAGAAACTTGAAAATTCGGGCAAAATTTAATTCAGGGCATTTTTTTCATTTTTATTTTTTTCAGTTCTTGTGTGCCTTCAAGTAGTTTATGACTTATGTCAACCTAAAAGTAAACCTATCATGGAATTTTTCTTGGCAAAATTTGTTCAGAGGGGGTTTGCCGTTGCCTTCTTCTGAGGCTGGCAGAGTGTGATTTGCTTAAGGTCACCCAATGGGTTTCCATTGTCAAGCAAGGATCTTAACCCGTTGTTGTTCAACATTTAAACCACTACAGCACACTGGGTCAGTGGAACTATCTATCTATAAGAAAGTGTGGGGAAACACCTCTGATTACTATTATTATTATTATTATTATTATTATTATTATTATTTTGGAAGGGATAAGATGTTTTAAGACTAGGTTTTACTGACTCAAATGCCTGGAACTGTGCGATACAAAGATTCGTTTGTGCAGCAACCAAAGAACTATGTGTGTGTAGGTGGGTTCAAGTTGCCTGTCAGCTCACAGTGGCCTCCTTAATTTTATAGGGGTTTTAAAGGCAAGGAGTACTCAGAGGTTATTTTGCCAGTTCCTTCCTCTGAAATATAGCTTGCAGCATCTGATATTTGCTGGCATTCTCCCATCCATGCATTAACCTGGTCTGACCTTCTTAGCTTCTAAGGTCAGATGAAATCTGGTGACTGGTATTTATGCTCCATTAACAAAAAAACAACAACAACTAGACAACAGTAATTCCTGAATATATTGTAGATCAGTACTCAAATGCAAAATCCATTTCTGCACCTCTCAGTATTGCATATATTTCCATCTACCCCCAATTTTTGTTGATTCCCCCCCCCCCTAAAAACAAGAACAGACAGTATAGTGTTTTCTTCCATGGTTCCAAAAGTGCTGAAGATTTGATGTTTTTAAACCCAACTAGTATTTCAGTACTGACAGCATTTAAAGCAAATGTTAAATTCATTAATTTATAGCTATCTGCATACTCTGATGTGATCTGCTTTCTCATTATGTTTACATGCACTGTAATATTTGGACAAAAAACAATGTAAAAGAAAAAAATCCACATATCATAAAACTAGTTTTACTGTGACTTCTTTACAACTAAATTTTTACCTGCCTCCATTGTTAAAAAAGGAAATCCAACCAAATATTGAAAATTTTCTGACTGTTTCTATATTACAGGTAGTCAAACCTGAAATATAAATGAAATGGATAATAATCACAAGGTTCAAACTTAATTAAAACCAAACACTAATATGGACCATAGTCTTACTTATTCTAGATTGGTGTCATAGTGCTTCATAAAACATTAATGGTGAAATATATCTTTAAATATCTAAATATTTTATTTAATTGCATCCCTTTGATTCAGAATGTAAGTGAGTTTAAGGGACATATAGGGGAAGCAGATAGGGCTGAATTCAGAAGAAGAAATCTCTTCTCTCTGATGCTTCTGGAAGAGAAAAGAGAAACCAATAAGCAGAGCTTTGTGGTCTCCCCAGCCATATCCCATAACTCATGGTCAGAACTGAATTATCTATCTACTTATGCACCTTTGAAACCTACAATTCCAACTACACAGTTGTTCTATCGGCACAGCATACCATAAATCTCAAGCACTCAAACTGTCCAGAGTTACCAGTTCTGTGCTGCAAGGCATCACACCCAAGACCAAGGCCCTACTCAGTGGGATTCACAGCATTTCATTTGTTAATCCATTTATTATTTATATATAGATTAATAATACAGGCTTGGATAAAAACTAATAATAATAATACAGACTTGGATAATTTTTTATATACAGTATATTAATAATAATACAGGCTTGTATAGAAGCACACATTTTGCAAGTCAAAGCACAGCTGGCCAAGAGATTTTGCAAGGTGCCATATGAAGTACTTGCACTTTCAGAGTGATTTTCAAATACAAGCCTGTTCTACGGACAGAAAGAAGACATAATGTTACATCACTATAAATAAAAGAGCATGCCTACATGTCTGTCTGTCTGTAGCAGTTATAATTCACTAAGGCATCAGGATGCCTATCTAATAATTTGAAGAGGTTTTTGTGGGGTTTTGGGGCTATGTGGCCATGTTCTAGAAGAGTTTCTTCCTGACGTTTCGCCAGCATCTGTGGCTGGCATCTTCAGAGAATGCTTCTGAAATACATGTGAACAACAAAGATTTAACCCACATTCTACTGGGATTATTTTCACCATTTGAATAACCCCAAAGCGTTCTTGTGCCCAAACCATAATGGCTTCATTCAAGTCAAATTCCAAACAAATGGCATCCTAGGGTGCATCTACACTGTAGAAATAATGCAGTTTGACACTACTTTACGTGCTGTAGTTCCATCCTATGGAATCTTGGGATTTGGGATAAGCTACCCATATTAGTTGAGTGAAGTTGTGTGTGCTTTCAACTCATTTCTCAACCTAAAACCATGGGATCTTTTGGGTAAGATTTGTTCAGAGGTTTTGCCATTGCCTTTCCCTGGGGCTGAGAATGTGTGACTTGTCCAAGGTCACCCAGTGGGTTTTGTGGCCAAGTGGGAACCAAACCCTGGTCTAGAGAGTCGTAGTCCAATACTCAAACTACTATGCCACACTAGTTCCAAAATAAAGAATTTTTTCATTTCTAATAATCTTTGCTTTTGTGGAAGAAAGTTAAGTGTGAAGGGAGGAGTTAGACAAGCCTGGTTGGTGCCAGCCAAACACAGATCAGGGAATAGTCATGCTTACCACAGTGAACCCCAGAACAACACAAGTCACTGGTCCATAAAGGGATCACTTGGAGGCCCAAGTACCTGATCCATGGAGAGAGCTTGAGAGAAAAGGGGACAAGGTAAGTGACAGAAACCCTGGGGGGGACCAACGTGGAGAGAGGATGCATCACAGCAAGGTATAGCAGTCTTTCAAGTATCTTTCTCCGGTGTTCTTTCTATGTTTTGTGAATAAAAAAACAAACAAATTCGAGTCTCCCTACTAAAATTTCAAAATTTAACAAGCATACAATAATGATATAAGAGTAAAAGATGAATTAAGGAGTTATTACAAAACTCTTGTCCTAAAGTGTAGGATAAAACTCTTGTCCTACACTTTGGAGGTATGCTGTTTAAATGACACACACATCTTAAGAGGTCAGAAGCTGCACCAAAGTTGCACTCCAGTCCTTAGGACTGGAGCATGGCATCTGGCCTCTTAGGACGCATGCATCATTTAAACAGCATACTCCAAAGTGACCTGAAGCATCTTTATTTTGGCCTGTCATTTGGGTCCTAAGGCCCCATACAGACAGGCCAAAAAAGCTGCTTCGGGTCACTTAGGAGGTATGTTGTTTAATGATGCATGCGTAGTAAGAGTCCAAAGCTGTGCAAAGCCACGATCCAGTCCTAAGCACGGAGTACGGCTTTGGCGCAGCTTCCGACTCTTGGTACGCATGCATCATTTAACAGCAAACCTCCAAAGTGACCCGAAGCAGCTTTATTTTGGTTTGTCTGTTCAGGCCCTGAGATTCATCATTCTATGAAAATATGGGGTTTATTGGCAAAATTTGCTCAGATGGGGGTTGTCTGCCTTCCCTGGGGATGAGAGAATGCGGTTTGCCCAAGTAAACAGGGTGGCTTGAAGCATCCACTTAATGACAGCAATATGCAAGGTGCAGCTGTCTCAAGCCCTTTCCAGGTAGCAGCAATAAAGGGACTCAAAGAAGGCAAAACAAGCACGCGGGGGGGGGGGGGGGGGAGGCAGCCTTCGAAATATGAGTGTTCCACACAACGCACACACTAAAGCAGTGATAACACTTAAAAAGTACCATGGTTTGTCTTAGGGAATCCCAGGGATTTGGGATCAGTGCTGCAGCTCAGAGTGCTTGCAACAGAGCTTTCCAGAAGGGAATAATAATAAAATAATAATAATAATAAATAATAATAATAAAATATATATTTAATTTCCCGCCTCTCCCCTTGATTGAGGTTGGGATTACAAAATAAATAAAAATACAAAAAAAGGCTGCTGCTGTAACTGAGGTGTCTTGAAGCCGTTTCTGAATTACAGAGCCCTAAGGCAAACCTATCATCACGAGGTTTCCTTGGATGTTTCCCCAGAAGGGGTTTGTCATTGCCACCCCGAAGCTGAGAGAGTGTGACTGCCCAAGGTCACCCAGTGGGTTTCCATATAGGAGCGGGAAGGAGCCCTTGGCGTCCATAGTCCAACAACACTCAAACCTGGTGCACAAGGTGAACCTAGGTAGGGTTTTCCTGGCAAGTTCCTTCAGAGGAGGTTTGCCCACTTGCCTTCTCCTGAAGCTGAGAGAGTGTGCTTGCTCAGGTCACCTTTCATCATGCTGAGCCAGGATCGAACCCTGGTCTCCATATAGTCCAACACTCAAACCACTACACCACCCGGCACTGAAGTTATTTCACCCCTATTGAAGATGTAATCCACACGGGGGAGATAACAGTTTGGCAGCGCTTTAAGAGTCTCTTGGCTCAAGCATGGAATTCTGGGAGTTGGAGTTTGTTGTGGGGCCCGCCCCACAACAAACTCCAACCCCAGAATTCCATAGCCTTGAGCCAAGAGGCACTTAAAGCGCTGCCAAACCGTTATATCTCCCCAGTGTGGATGCAGCCAGCTGTCTTTCCTCACCTGGAAAGGCTGCTTCGTGGAGCCCGGGTCTGGAGGCCTGAGGAGGAAGAGAAGAGACGCCTCGTTTCAGCATCTGGAGGCCAGGGCCGCCATTTCCCTCTTCTTCTCCCTTCTTCTGGGCCTTTGGCTCCCTCTGCAGGCCTCTAGCCTTCATAACAATATATAGGTCTAGGCTTATATATATGATTGGTTGTGTGTGTGTTTTATATATCCCTCCCACCACTGAGGCTGCATCCACACTGCAGAAATAATCCACTTTGACACCACTTGAGCTGGCCTGGCTCAGTGCTAGGAAATCCTGGGAGTCGTAGTTTGTTGTGGCAGCAGAGCCTCCCTGACAGAGAAGGCTAAACTACAGTTCCCAGAATTCCCTAGCTCAGATCCAGGGGAGTTAAAGCAGTCTCAAACTGGGTTATTTTCTGCAGTGTGGTTTGGGCTTTGGACTGCACCCACGCTGCAGAAATAATCCAGTTTGGGACCGCTTGAACTGTCCTGGTTCAAGGCTGTGGAATTCTGGGAATGGTCATTTGTAGGGGCACCACAACAAAAGGTGTCTGGGTAAATGGCAAAGGACTATGCCCCCAATTATCTGGGTTAATTTTCTTAAGTTTAGCCTTATTGTGTGTATTTGAGTATCCCTCCCACCACTTAGGCTGCATCCACACTGCAGAAATAATCTAGTTTGAGACCACTTTAATTGCCATGACTCAAGGCTATGGGAACTGTAGTTTTGTGAGACATTTAGCCATCTCTGTCAGAGAGCTCTAGAGCCACAACAAAGTACAGTTCCCAGAAATCCATAGCCTTGAACCACAGCATCCTAAATTGAAAACAAATTGAAGGCGCACAACAACATGAGGCACCAGCACTCTTTGGCAGAAAAGGCTAAAAGACCTTACAGTACAAATTCCAGTATTCCAAGAGCTACAACACTTGATGTCAAACTGCATTACAACTGAGTAACATGCAGACTTTCAAGCTGAAAGCAGTGATGGTGCCTATTTAACGCAAATAATGCTTGGATTTTCTTGTGCCAGGCTGGCTATTGAAAAGAGAGACATATTAAAAGACAGCCTTGCTTCATGCATTGCCTCCCACAGAGGAAGCAATTCAACCAGTCAAAAATAAAGTAAGTCATGAAAGGAAGGATTTGTAGTTTGTGATTGATAAAGAAGTAACATGATACCTGTACTTAGCTCATTTAAATGACTCCCGATATCCAGGGCCTGATGAATTCCAATCTGGTTGAGTCTGTGGATAATGAATGTATGGATGCAGATGTACAAAGTGGGGCAGTGGTGGCTTACATTTCATTGGCCAAGGGTCCATTTGAAACCCCAGAGAGCTCTCCAGGGTGCTGAACTGAACACACTCCAAATAGGTTCAGCACTACAGAAAGCTCCTGGAAAAGTAGCCAAAATCCAGAGTGGCTTCATTGCCCTGTGTCATGGAAGCCACCAGCCGCCACTGGAAACCTCAGTGAAAAGTCTCTCATCTAATAAATGAATTGATTCTAAGGACTTTATCACACATGGGTTTTAAACCACGATTTTAGCAGTAGAAGAGCCTCTTTAGCAATACCTCCCACGCCCCCAATCATGCCACTGAGTTAAAGCATTTACAGTTTATAGATCAATAAAAACTTTCAGTCTTACAGTTATTAGTGAAATCAGGGGTCCATTCACATCACATTTTAGCACTATTAGTCCTCTTTAAGTGCCATGATTCCATCAGATAAAACATTACTGAAGTCTGGGTCTCAGCTAGTAAGTATTCCACCAACCTGCCAACAAGAAAGTTAAGAGGCTCCAGTTGCATGGTGCTAATGTTTCCTGGGACCCATCCACACTATTTTTATAGCACTATTTTTCCGCTTTAACTGCCATGGTTCTATCCTGGAGAATCCTGAAGTCTCTCATTAGTCATAGGTGTATTCAATGTTTAGATCCAGGGTTGAAATATGAAGATAACCCCATCTGATGAAAGAGTCTTCTACTTTCCAAGTGAACCTAATATACTCCTAGGACTGCAATCTGAGACAATCAGACGAGCTCTTAAAGAGGTACTATTCCAGTGTGACTCCTCTAGCTGCCTCCTGTTGCATGCTGGGATTGGCAGTTTTAAGGAGGGGTATTTAGAATTCTCAGGCAGAGAAGTTCAGCTCCTTAAAACTGCCAATCCCAGCATGCAACAGGAGGCTGCTAGAGGAGTCACACTGGAATTGTACCTCTTTAAGAGCATAGTGTGATAAACATTCTTTCCTAAGAATTTGCTATTGTAAATTTGGACCGAGATATAACTGTTTTTTGAAAAGGTTATATGCAGTTCTGTGCTTTCTTTTTTCCGCAACTGAGAAAAACTAACATTGACATGACACAGAAAGAGTGCAGGGCCCTGCAATGGATATTTAGACCCCAGGCCTCTCAGAAGCTAAAATGGTCTCCAACAACACAGAAACGACTCTGCTGTGCAGGAGGCTGTGCTCCTGATAAGGTGTTTTACTGGAGGAGTGGGTTTTCAGTAGTTGTGAAGTTGTGATAGAATTCTAACCTAAGCAAAGTCAAGAAAGTGAATTGTAATGGTGTAGGTCTGAAAAACCTAAAAAGCATTACATCCTGTCTGATCTTGGAAGCTTATCAGAGTCCACGCTGGCTGGCACTTGGATGGGAGACCACCAAAGAATGCCAGGTGCTGTAGGGTATATTCCAGAAGAAGGAATGGGCACGATCACCCCTGACGATTCCTTGCCTAAACAAACTCTATGAAATTCATAGGGTTGCCATAAGTCAACAGGTTATTTGAATAACATGAGCCCACGTTGTGCAGGCATGCACACACAACATCCCCCAGCTATTGATGGGCTTCAAGGTACCCCTGGGATTGCCCTAACTCTCCTTGTATACCTTGGAGCCCCCTTACAGCTATTCAGTGACCAGGGAGCTGGCACTGCATTTGGGATCCCTCACTTGCTGTTCTGTATCTGGGAGGAGATTAGCAGAAGGTGGTCCTGATGGCCTCCTTTCTCAATGTCCTCCTAATACGTATGCTAGTGTAATTAGGCTTTACACCTGTGTGTATCAACAACAAGATCCTAAACTTAGGCCCTTTCTGCACCGGCCAAATTAAATGGCTTCCCACCACCCTCTCAGCAAAGACTTCAGATGATGCAGGGCCGAATCCCTGAGTCTGGTGCAAACAGTTCTGAGAACGTACAAACCGTTCAATGCCAAACCTGGAGTATAACACTGTTAAAGTAAATTTTCAAAAGTCACCAGTCACTCTGAAGCCCTATATTTTGGTGACAGACAACTGTTTGCATGCTCATCCCATTGTACCACTGGTACATCCACTGGATTACGTAGATTAAGAAATTTGTGGAAGAAAAGATTAACAATGTCTACGAGTCATGATGGCCACCTCACAATGTTTGTATCTCAGGCAGTGTATATAAGAGATATTAGTTTTTGTTCTTTTCATCCTCACATGTGAGGACTCCACTGTGGAAGAATATGAAGAACTCTGTGCAATATTCTCTGAATAGTCACCCTTTAGAGGTCTTTAGAGAATTATTCTATGTTGAATTGAGACATATTTTTTTTACTGCACAAAACCCACATGTTTTGTTCTGGAAATAGTGTTTCCTGTGCAAAACAGGCAATCTGATGCACAGGAAATAATATCTGGGTAGTACCTGGCCGCTTGGAAGTTAATAACGTGGCGGAGGAGAGGCTATGCAGCTCAGCTGTGCACTCGCTGAGATTGTAGGCTGGCCTAGAAAGATGTCCAGGCCCCCTCCTGACCTCATGTAAAGAATGGCCTGGGAAGGCCTCTGCAGGCAGCGTTGGCATACTCTGGAGGTCTTTTGGAGGTCCAGGAGCAATAGGCCGGGGCTCACACGTGGAGCCTGGGAACAAAGGAGGATTTTATGGGAGGACTCCGCTTCCCTGTTGTGAGTCTATTTTGTTTTCATTACTTGTTGTGAATATTTTGCTTATCCTCCCCTCCCAATTTCTGTTTTGGGTACAGTATTGGTGGTCCCCCCCCCCCCCCCGGATCCCCACTGCATTACCGTTTTGCCCTGTGTATAAGTCTACTCAGGACTTTGGAACTCATTTTGGGACATAAATTTATTGACTTATAGTTGAGTATATACAGTATACAAAACACATCAAAACGCATCAAAACTATTCTTTCTAATAAGGAATAGGAAGAGGTAATACAATTTGGGAACTGAATTAAGGCTAGAAGGGGGAAAGGAAATTTAAAGGATTACAATAATAAGATTAAATATAAGTTTAAACATAGGATCAAATACAAGATATCTTCAAGCTATCAAAATATCCTATCCCTTCCTTACTTATCTATCTTCCCTCCCTCTTCCAGCTTAATCCTCTCTCTTACATTCCCTTTCACACATTTTTGTCTCTTTGTACCCACAGATCCAGGTCCAGGCCTGCTTCATAGCACACTGCATCCTTTTGAAGGGGTTTTGGGACTGTATCGTTGTACTGGGGTCATGTTCAGAGCATTCAGTCTGAACTTCTTTCTTAGAAGGTCCACCTGTGGCAGCACCACACCGTGGTAAGCACATGGTAAGCAGGGAGCCCACACAGCTTACTCTATGGCCCCTCGGGCGCCGCTGGGTTGCACCATTCTTTTCCCTGTGGGAACCCTTGGCAGTGCTGTGCTTTCCTGCTCCATGATCTTTTTCTCTTTCTGGTCTCCCTCCTGGAATGACAGTGGAGTCCTGCAATGGGGCGTCAACACAGATCTCATTAAAGTCTATTTCTTGGTGGAATCGGGGCCACATGCCATATGGCAAGGGGGGCTCCTTTTTCTTTAGTTGTGTTTCGGCAGCCTCCCTTTGAGGTAAACGGGGGGGACTATGGATCTGAACAGTCACTAGAATAGGCTGTCCCATCCTCCCAGATGACCCATGAAAAGCCGTGAGCTCCTGAGTACCTGGGTCCCCATTTTTTCCATTGCTGCTGCATTGCTCTGGAGGATGCAGCTTTGCCTTCTCCATCCCACTGGTCTTCACCAGCCCCAATTTTGTGGTGTGGGTCTTCTTTGTCTTTGCATAGAAGTCAAGGCCCATGTGTACCCACCTTTCCTGCACAGTCATCTGAGGGAAGACAAGAAAAAGAGCACCTTGCTGATGGTAAGGGTGGGGAAAATGCGGCCGGTAGCTGCTGAACAGATGAGACACAGAACACTCTGGCCTCAGCTCCTGATGGCCCATCTTTAAATTTTTCACCCAACTAGGAGACAGAACCTTCTGTATTTGCTCCAGCACACTTGTGAATGCAAGTGACTTCTCCAGCTTCTGGCAGTGCTGAGTTTCAGGAGAACCCTGGAAGCCTGGATGATGCTTCTTCATCTTTGCATAGAGGTCCAAGTCCATATCTACCCACCTTCCCTGCAGAATCATCCGAGGGAAGGCATGGAGGAGAGCACCATGCTGATGGTGAGGGTGGGGACAATGCATCCGGCAGCTACCAAACAGATGAGACACGGAACACTCTGACTTCAGCTCCTGATGGCCCATCTCCAAATTTCGCACCCAACTGGGAAAGATAACTTTCCGCATTTGCTCCACCACACTTGTGAATGCAAGAAATGACATTTCCAGCTTCTGGCAGGGCTGAACTTTGGGAGAACCCTCGAAGCCTGAATCATGCTTCCTGCTCACCGGGACATGCTGGGATTGGTGGCGAACACCAGAAGTCCCAGGGCACTCCTCTTGGTCCCTTGCCTTGTTGGTAAAAGCCCCTTGAGCCAGGAAGATGGCATCCTGGACTTTGGTCCCCATCGGAGAAGGTTCTGCCATCAGTTTGTCCAGGTTACAAGGGACCTTGGGGTCCATGTCATATAAGACACTCCCCCTTGTGCATCTTCTGTATCGTTGCAGTGGGTGCTTCTTCACTTCATTCTCCTGCCCCACCTTTACCAGTCTCCATTCCTGGGCATGGCCCTTCTCCACTTTGAGGTGGAAGTGCAGGTACAGATTCAGCTGCTCACTGCAGTCGATAACCCGTGGGTAGACACGTAGCATAGGATCTCGCAGCAAAAGAGGGTAACCAAGTCTGCAGCTGCCACATGAGTGGTACAGCTTCTGGCAGGGCTGAGCTTCAGGAGAATCCTTGAAGCCTGAATGATGCTTCCTGCCCACTGGGACATGCTGGCACTGGTGGTGAACAGCAGAGGTCCCAGGGCACTCCTCTTGGTCCCTTGCCATGTTGCTAAAAGCCCCTTGAGCCAGGAAGAAAGCATCCTGGACTTTAGTCCCCATTGGAGAAGGTTGTGCCATCAATTTTTCCAGGTTACAAGGAGCCTTGGGGTCCATGTCACATAGAATGCTCCCCCCTGCACACTTGCTGTATCGTTGCAGTGGGTACTTCTTCACTTCATTCTCCTGCCCCACCTCCACCAGTCTCCATTCCTGGGCATGGTCTTTCTTCAGTTTTATGAGGAAGTGCAGGTAGAGACGCAGCTGCTAATTGCAGTCGGTAACCCGTGGGTAGACACGTAGCATAGGATCTCGCAGCAAAAGTGGGTAATTAAGTACGCAGCTGCTGCGTGAGTGGTACACAGGGTACTCCGCCCTCAGTACCTGATCAAACATCTCCAGACTTTGCACAGTATGCTGCTGTAGCTCTCTCATTAGTTTGAGGCTTATTGAGAAGATGAAGGATTGTTCCAGAAGCTGGAGGAAAAGATTGCCAGGAGGCTCCTGCATGCCAGTGAATGGCTCTACCATGTTTCCTGTTTGAATGTCACCTTGCAGTGGCTGCAGCACCTGGGAGTAAGGAACCTGTCCACTGGGAAGGGGAGCTGCTGGTCTCTCTGCCTCCTGCATCAGGACCTTGCAATCCTCTGCTCTTCCCTTTGGTGTGTCTAGGATGGAAATTCCCCTACTAGGACCAATTACGGGAACAGGCTGGGGGAGCACCTCTGCCCCAGCTAGTGCTGCTGATTCCTGAGAGAAGACCTCCCCTTGCTGTGACCCACTTTCCTTCTCAGAGGATATGTGAGGTTGATAATCAGTTGGATGCTCCCTTGCCTCAGCCAAGGCAGGTGATAAGGAGTAAGGAGAAGATATCCAGGCTGCGGGAGGAGATAGGGAATCAGTAGAAGTTCCCTGACTTTTAGCAGGTGGTAGAGAATGAGCGACAGGCACCAAGGCTGTGGATGGTGAGGAGCTAGTTGTACCTGGCTTAGCTGTGGGATTTGTCAGAGAAAAAGCAGAAGGCACCAGGGTTGTAAGAGGTGATAGGGTGTGATCAGAAGGCCCCTGACGGTTTGGATGAGTCCTGAGAGAACCTGAGGAGAGAGACAAGCACACATATATTGGTTGATTCTTTAACTAGCAAGAGACTACTAGGAGACTACCATGCCTATATAGAAAATTCCTTTTTGTATGACAGGTCCCATAATTCCCCCTCCACTGGGACTATGAACATGCTGGCTGATGGAGTATCTGAGTACTAGTTCAAAAGGTAACTTTTCCAAGTACTGTGCTACAGCAGTGCTCTAATGGATGCAGGGTGAGCTCCCAGTTGAGAAACAACTGGATGAGCAGGAGTAAAGTTGTGTTTTTTTAGAAAGCATATCATTCTTGCTACTCATTGCTGTGTCTGAGAATTAACTCATTGTATTGTTTGTTGCAAAATGTATTTCATTGCATAAAATGACACCTTGGGATTCATAGGAGAAAGAGATGAAATGTGAATAATCCCTGAAAGCTGCTCTTTAACAGGAACCTAAATTCTTGAAAATGGCCTTAAAAGGTCATTTGAAAAGTAACTGAAATGTAACTTAAATGCCATACAGCAACAATGTGCTGTTACTTTTAAAAAATCCTGTAATATATTTGCATTATGCAAAAAGTAACTGGCTAGTGCTACCGATTTCATGTGGGGTTTCATATATCATACTTAGTGTCAGGCATGTTTTTAAGAGTTCTTGATGACCTGAGGAAACTAGTTAAGCTGTTGTGGCAGCTTATGTGGCAGTCCTAGATAGAACTAAAAGAAATACTGAATGAGCTTGCACTCTAGTCTCTTGGCTCTTTTTGTGTGTCCTCTCACAATGGAAACTAAGTGAGCACCACTGCAGAAACAGCTAAAGACCATCATGTTCCTCACCCCAGGCTGTATTCTTATTTGCCCTTCCTATCCGACTATCTCGGGGTTGTCCCAGAACCAGTCACTATTTCTGTTATTACAAAGTTGAAGGCATGAGCCAATTCAGCTTGTTTTGTCAATCCCCTAAACCATCAAATACCCCTTGAGGCTATTAAAGACGATACAAATACTAGCCCCAGCTCTAGCCCCACGTGTGCAGAGAGGATCCCTCTCACTCACCATATCAGACACTGTCTGAGCCACTCTCCGTTTTCCACGAACCTATCTTCAGGAAGGATAATCATCACCCCTCTAATTCCTGTTATCTCTCCCTATCCAGACTTCTATTTCCCCCCCCCCCCATTAACATTGTATGGTTCCTAAGTTTGCTCACAGCTCTAGAACTTGTCTTTGAGCACAAGGCTCAGAAACTCCCAGAAATTGCTGTCTTGACCATTCTCAGACTTACTCCTTGGTTCCTGGTTCTCAGACTGAGCTTCCATCCTTCCAGCACGGCTGGCAATGGTGCTGGTGTCAGCCTGAGCAAGGGAAAAATCTTCCTTTGGCAAGCTTGCCGTATCATCATCCAAAAGGGATGCAGAACAAATACTATCCAGGGAGGAGAGGGATGTCAGGGAAATGCTAGAGAGGCTTGAGGTGGAGAAAGACAAAAGAAACAATGAGAATTTTGATGTGGCAGCGAAAGAGAGCCAAAAAGAAAAAGAAAATAAAAGCAGAGCTATTCATTCCAAAAAAAGAACCAAAAAAAGAATGAAGACTTCTGGCTAAGAAAAGGTGGAATGCATGGGGTGGGTGACTAAGGGCCTACAAGTCACCTGTGTCCTCCAGACATTTTTCTGGGCCTTGGATTTGCCGTGAGGGAATCGTCTGGTGGCAAAACAAACTACATTTTCTTCTGAAACGTGGTGAGGTTTGTGGGCCACATGTGGCCATGGAGCAGAACCTTCAATTAATTAATTAATTAATTAACTTTGATGGTCCCTTTTGGGCCACCAAACCTGCTTAACCCACACAACGCCAACAACAAAAAATTCCACTGATTTTGGGGTGATTGTTTTTTTCCCCCCAAAGTAGCCAAATTTGCACCTAAAGGAAGTCAAAGGTGTTATGATGGCATCCCCAATACAGATAGACAGTGCCCAAATATCTCTTTTTTTCCTTTCCCCCTTTTTTAAAGGATATTTTTTGTATTTTGATTAAGAACTCAATATCTTGACTCTCTTATTGTTCATATTATAGTGGGCTCTTTGTATCCTCTGGGTGTTTACTTCCAGGACACTCTCTCCCTCCCGGATACCAAATTCAGAGGATACTCAAATCCAATTAAATAAAATGGCATTGTGAAACGGTGTCCTCTTAAATAAAATGGCAAAATTAAGGTTTACTTTGGGAATTTATATTATTTTTCAATATTTACAAGCTGTGGATGGTTGAATCCGTGGCTAAAAAAATATCCAGGGATACGGAAGGCAGACTGTGCAGACTATCCCCTCCAAAAACAAAACAAAACAAAACAAAACAAAAACACCCAAAAACCTGGCATTTTTACTAGAAGAAGCTGACTATTATGTGTCCAATCAAACAGTCCTGGATTTCAAGTTAGCCGTGATAAAGACAGATGCTTTTAATCTATATGGGACAAGACAAAATCTCAAACCCAGTTTGTATGTTTACCAGTTCAACTATTTTGTTTTAATTATCTTTGAATGTGAGATTGGTTTGTTTTTATGGTTGTATTTATTATTTTTATCATCATCATTATTTATTTTATTTCTATGTGGCCTTTCTCTCTGAATGGAGCCAAAGTGGCTCATAGAAGGAAACCAGTTAAAATCTACTCATGCAGTTTCCATTTCATAGAAGCGACACTATTTTACTATGCCACTGTATTTCATGGGAGTTGAGCATCCATTGATTTTGGCATGGAGTCACCAATTTAGCTCTCCTGCCTGAGGTCAGCCAGTGTGCTTACATGAGCTGCGATTCAAACCCTGATCTTCAGAGTCATAGTCCAGCACTCAAACCACCACACCACACTGGCTTGTGTGCTGAGTGTAGTTCTGTTTTATTTTTCAGATCCAGGGTCAGTACCCTTAGCTCTCCCTCCTCCAGCAAAACCCGCTGTGCATGCAGAGGTCTATAGGATTGTTCTGTTCAGCACAGCTTCATTGGCCTATTTGGCATTTTGCATTAGTCAACACTGTGGGGAGTGGGCAGGGGAAACCAGTCTAACAGCATCAAAGGGGTTTACATGTGTAGCCCCAGGACAACTGAGCGATGGGCCCTTGAGAAGGCATTCCCAGCTCTGATGTCAGGAATTCTCTGGATGGTTTGCAGGTCAGAAAGGGTTCTGGCTTCCAACCATTTAGCACGGCAGTGGGAAAAATGTGGCCCCATGCCATCGATTGTGGGCCAATGTCTTTATCTCCTCCAGTTTTGGGGTGGGTGAGGGAACACCCCAAATGATCCCTCCGCACTTCTGAAGACCTCCAAGGAGGGCGGATTTCCTTAATCTGCACTTCACCCCACCTCCAGGAAATCCCTTGGAAAATCAGGCAGTTGCTGCTAGTTGTAACTTTCAGCCCAATCTGTGGCAGTTGCAGAATAGTCTACCCCCAGTTTAACAACGGTAGCCATTAAAAAGTTACCCTGCCTCTTCTAATTTTTTTGGATCAGAGGACAGATGTTGGTGGAAAGGACAGTCAAGGAGAGAGGGCAGTGGTGCAGAAAGGGTGAATGTTGACTACTTACCTTTTTGCTTTGTGTGTGGCCTCGTCTTTTTTTGAAAAGGAGAAAAAGGCTGAAAAACAAGAGAGGAAGAATCACATGAGCTTACCGCCTGGGGGCCAAAAACACCAGTGCACTGTCTACCTTCCCCTTAAAATAAGAAAGCTTCTGCTCACCAATCCATATCTCCTGGAAACTGAAATTGAAAATCCTGATCCTATGGTGGCAGACCTATCACAGCAAAGGGAAAAAAGAAGCAGCAGAAGAAAGCATTGATTAGTTAGAGAGAGAGACTGGAGGAGAAGGAAGAGAGGCAGAGCAAGATAGCCATTGCATTTTCTGTCCATCCCAAATGGCACGTTATGCCACCAGGCTCTGCCTTGGGCTGTTCAGAGCATTCTGACTCCTGGATTCCCCTTATTACCTCCATGCTCGCTATTAATGTCAGGAAGATGTCTATACTGAACCACATATTATTTCATTGTTCATGTTCTTGTCAAAATGCTAGCATTTTGATACCACTTTGTCTTCACAGCTGCATCTTGCAGAATCTGGGATTGGAGAGGCAACTGAGGTTTCTGGTAGACAATTTGAAATGCCTCCCACTGAAACACAAATCCCAAGATGGAGCTGTGGCAGTTATTCCATCCACATGTAATACTTTTCTGTCTCAGTGGGGCTCAGGAGTTGTCTGGATCATCCCATCGAGTCCTTTTTCTTACCGGGCACAGTATAGCCAGCCGATTCATGAAAATGAAGAGAAGAAGTACGAAAATAAACAGAAGAAGCATGAATGCTAAGAACGCCATGGTCCAATCACTCCAAACTTTACTTCATAACATGACCTTCAGCCAAAGCAATTAGCCATCTGTCAATGGCCCCTAGAATCACTCCTGCATCACAAAGCACTTAGATTGTTGCTTTGAGGAAGATTCTCTAAGCCCTGGCGTTGGAGCCACAACTCAACAAGTCTCTCCTTATTATGCTTGAGAGGCTGGGGGTGACTTATGGGACACCCCTACCCAGCCCCCCTTCTTGGTGGGCCCTTCCCTTCTCATTCAATGCTAAATGAAATTGTGCCCCAGAGGAACCAATTCTCAGGACTTTATGTCTAACTGAAGTACCCTGAGCCTAACAGGCCACAGGAAATGCATTTTTCAACTTTCATTTGATTAATAATAAAATTATAAACTATAATGAAATAAAAACCATTTTTGGTCTATTCCAATTCATACTGTGGGCAAGTTACACTCTCTCAGCCACAGTGGAAGGCGACGGCAAACCTTCTCTGAACAAAACTTGTCCAGAAAACCCCATGATCGGATTACATTAGGGCCACTGTAAGTCAGAAATGACTTGAAGGCACACAACAACAAGATATATAGAGAACATATTGTAATCTACACTCTTATTTGTCTCTCTGTGCTGTTTTTTTCCCCCAGGGGAGATATGTTAGTGCATTTCAGTGAAAATAACAGAGTCTTGTGGTACCTTCTCTGAATTTGGCATAAACTCTCTTGGAGAACAGCCCACTTCAGCAGATCCAAGGTGTTTAACCTCAATTGATAGCTATTTATACAGGTTAGAAACAGAAATATAGAAAGTACTGTAAAGAGATGCACAAATATTCAATTGTATTCTCCCATGGCTTGCATAGGGACCAAAATCTATATATTCCTAATCTCTAATTTTAGAGCCATCTTGATGCAGTGTTTGAAGTGTTGGACTGGGATTCTGGGAGACTGTGGCTGAATGCCTCCTTGGCCATGGAAATTCAGTCTTTCCAAACAGCATTTTATGCCCAGGATGGTTTATCAAGTGTTCTGCTACTGCTGATTTTTCTGGCCGACCCAGCCTGCAGTGTCTCTCATGTTCCTTGATTCATGTTTGAACACTGCATTTGGTGGTCCCTATGCAGACTTGTCCACAGCTGCATGGTATGTGGCAAACTCCTGCGGCTGTGAGAAGGTCTCCCTTTTGTCCTTCGCTGAGCTGGATTTTCTTGGTTAGTTCAAAAATTATGACAGAAGAAGTGGTGAGAAAATCAAAGGGTTATATTTGTAACTTACAACCTTATTTATTTATAACTTACAAATTTATATAATGTTATAAATTTATAACTTGTAAGTTACAAATTTACAAATTTGGAACTTGCAAATAAAAGAAAGCAATCCCCATTATCACAAAAATCAACGACAACAACAATCCCTCTTTGAACTAGGCACTAGAATTATTAGTCTATCCCTCTTTCATTTGAATTCTATATATAACCACTAGATGTCAGCAGATGAAAATTTTGTTATTGTTATATACCTTTATGTCATTTTTGGATGTTGCCGCACTGCAGAATTAATGTGGTTTGACATCACTTTAATTGGCATGACTCCATCCTATGAAATCCTGGGACTTGTAGTTTTTTGTGCTGTTCTGACAGAGAAGGCTAAATATCTCACAAAACTACAAGTTCCAAAATTCCATAGCATTGAGCCATGGCAGTTAAAGCGTTGTCAAGCTGCATTAATTCCGCAGTGTAGAAACAGCCCCAGATTTATGGTGACCCTAAGGCAAACCTATGATTGGTTTTTCTTGGCAGATTTTGTCTCGAGAGGGTTTTCTCTTGTCTTCCCCGAAAGAGATGAGGAGTTCTCTGAAAATTGTAAAGCATAATTTCTCATTATTTTAATTTTGCTAAAAAGCAAATTTACATGAATTTGAGGTAGCCACATAGCGCACATACACCTGTAGTTCGCATTTCTGAACAAATATGGCTAGGTAGGATCACAGTGAAAGCATATCAAAGTATCACATATTTTGAAGAGCAAACAATTACACAGAAAATATTTTAATCTACAGGCAACATTTTCCATCATACGAATGTCTTATGGCAGTGTAGAACTTTCAAGAACTGAACGCAAACTAAATTGACTATGATTTTGTTTTATTTTAAGGATTTGAACCTACTTACATAAACGATAGTATAGTCTCTGCCCTCATAATGTGAAAACAGACAAAGCACAAAAGGTAAAGGGATAGGTAAAGATAAGGAAAGCAACACTCAGGTGCAAGTATTTAAGTGTTGTCCACCTAGTAGAACGATTGCTGGATGTACTGTATCTGGGAAAAATCATCCCCTAGTGACTCTGGTTTAGAAGGGATGATGGTGACTTTTTTGTTATGTAAATTCAAGGTGACGCTAGAGTTTATCAAACGGGAAGAATTTCTCTTAAATTTGAATGAAAAGAAAGTAGGGCCAGAACACATTCACTTAAAGTCGCTAGTTTAGCGCAATTACGTGAATGTGCATTGCATTCGAACTGGCTTCCCATTGCCCGAAAACAGCATGCCATTGCCTGAATTTGTGTGTGGCAGTCTATCACACAACAACGTGAAACCACATGATTGCATTTGGACTGACTTTCCATTGCCCGAATGTGCATGTAGTGGGCTATCACACAATAACGTTAAACCCCATGATTGCGTTCAGATTGCCATTGGATTATACTTCCAATTTCCCTTGTCTGATAAACTCCTCTGATTTATGATTCACCTAATATCGGAGTGGGGTTTGAGCATGTTTTCCATTGCCTTCCTCTGAGGCTGAGAGAATGGGACTTGCCCAAAGTCAGCCAATGGCCTTCCATGGCTGAGTGGGGATTCAAACCCTGGTCTTTCAGAGTCCAAGACAAACACTGAGACCACTGCATCATGTTGGCTCTTCGTGGTGGCCTTATTTTCTTTTTTTCACTTTTTCACAGCTCAGTGAAACAGCAGAAATATGATGCTGCCATATTTCAGGAACAGGAAATGAAGTTTCTTCAACGCTGTACAGACTGAATCACGGTGCTGCCTGTGGCCATGCTTTCAGATATCATTGGTTCCCTGGCTGCAGCATCAACCAAAGTTGCAACCTTGTACTATACCTGGGGAGCCAGCTTTGCTCTATGCTCTGGAAAAGTCAGGTGATGCCAAAGCTTTATAAAAACCCTGCAGCAGGAGCATTGGGTTTGGGGAATTTTGCTCACCTTTCAAGGAAGATGTGATGGCAACACTTCCAAATAGAGACTGGAGATGACAGGGCAGATTCTTACATGCGCCCTTGGTATTCCAATTCACAGGGCAAAGAGTACAAGGAAATTTCTCATTGTTGCTGTTGAACTCTGGTTAGAGGTAATGGGAGATTTCTCCCTGTTTTCATTCCTGTTTGGATCCTCAAGAGCTGTGGTTTGGGGAGGGGAAAAGATATTTTGGACCCTTTTTGGCCCAAACTGGAACATTTACAGGGCAGATTAGGCTCGTAGGCCAAGGTTCCTTTCTTGTTCTGCAGCTTGTATAGTCCTCCTTCTTCTCCTCCTGTTCCTTCTTCTCCTCCTCCTTCTTCCTCTTCCTCTTCCTCCTTTTCTCCAGTTCAGGACTTGCACCAGATTAAACACAGTTCAAATTACAAAATGCTGTATGTTTTGTACTCAGTACTCAATCTCCCTGATTGTATCTTTGTATCTATCCATCTAGCGGTACAGACCTCTTCTCTTTCTGCTGTCCTCTACCTTTCCTAGCGTCATTGTATTTTCATATGTTTTGTGCCTTCTCATGATATGACCACCGTAGGACAACCTCAATTTGATTATCTTGGCTTCCAGGGAAATTTCAGGCTTGATCTGTTCAGAGACCCATTTGTTTGTCTTTTTGTCTGTCCACAGTATCCTCAACAGTCTTCTCCACTACAAAAGTTAAAAACTAATTAAACAAAAAATAAAACCAAATAAGCCATTAAAACACACACACAACACAACACAATAAATGAGCCTTTTAAAATCAATAGTCAGATGCCTCTACAATCAGTAAATGATTATTGATTGTATACGGCTCATCTATTGTGTTGGGCTAAGAACTGGAAGACCTGAATGGGAATGTGTATCCATATCTTGGATGAGTATCTCACAATGCATCTGGATGTGAAGCAACAAAATATGGAGAAGGCTTCTTGCGTATGGCAATCCCTCTTGCTAATCAAGGCAGTTTTGCTTAATCCAGATGGTACCATTTGCCCAGAACACAGATCATGTTGCTTACAAAATCCTGCTGTTTTCCAGAAAACAGTCAGTTAATTAATAACATCCTGCAGATTTTCTGCATTTTTAAAACATGAGTGATCTCCCCCCCCCCCTTCAGCATACATATATATATAAACACCAGCTGGAATATTAGTTGGCATGATGGGTTTCAACACTTATGGCTGCTATTTGTTCATCCTCTTGCAAGAAAACCCAGGATGTCATCCAGTAATTGTATACAATCTCCGACAAGAAGGTAAAATCCCTTGTTGCACAATGAACCACTTTATCCCTCGTGTGCTGGATTCTTTCTAACTAAAAAGAAGCTGAAGTGATGTGTGCCTAGCAATGCAAAAGGAGAAAAGTATGGTTTCTATAAAAGGATGTGCAACTGAAATTTAAAACTGTAACAGTTTGGTGCACCATGGTTTGGTGGAGCTGCATGAAAACCATATCTTCTCCTCCATTCAGCTCAATGTGGATTTCACAATAGAACTTCCCAGTGGATCAGGAAGTATCTGGCTGATATGTCAAGTCATAAGGAACTAAGCTGGAGTAACTGCTGTTGGCTTTCATGTTAGTTTTGTGTTGAAGTTGTTCTGGGTTTTGGTCTAAACTTTAAATTAATTATCCAAGGTTCTGAAACTGTTTTGGCACTTGAGACGTGGCACATTTGATAGCTCCTTTAAAATTTGGACTACAGTTCAGAGCAGATCCACAGATGGGAGGATTTACACTAGACGAGTGAAATGTAAATATTTCAGTGGACAGGCTCTTACACCACCATCACACTCAAGATGTTTCAGAATTTTTAAAATTCAAAACTAACAACGCGCACATATGAAATGAAACAACCAGTTCCAGTAAGCATTGCATAAGTACACAAATCATTTCTCAGAAAATGTATTTACTCCATAGTTTCTGTGAAGTTTGCAGTAGAGCTCAGAAATCAAGAAAGTTTAAGATGGGTGGCTGATGGTGTCAGCATTGTGTGTATGTTGTGGGTCTTCAAGTCATTTCTGACTTGCGGCAACCTTAAGGCAAACCTATCATGGGGTTTTGTTGGTTCAGAGGAGGTTTGCCATTACCTTCCTCTGAGGCTGAGAGCTTGTGACTTGCCCAAGGTCACCCAGTGGGTTTCACCACCAAGTGGGAAATTGAACCCTGGTCTTCAAATTCATACTCCAACACTCCAACCACTAGATCACACTGGCTCATATCCCTGCTAGTTAAAGAAAAATCCTGGTACTCTGGCTGCCTCCACTAATCCTCTGGTCTTCTTCAGTGACTTCGGATCTTTGGCCACTGGGACATGACTTCTGTCACAAAAGGTCAGGGTCTAGGGCCATGAGAAAAAAACGTAATACAGTGGACCCTTCCTATCAGTGGCCCAGTGATTTGCAGATTTAAGTGTCACGGATCACCACATCCCATATTATTCAATGGTAACTCATGTATACATCACTGTCACTGAATAATGTGAGCCATGACATTTTTTTTCCATCTGGAAGGATACCCAAAACTGAACCCCAATG
This sequence comes from Sceloporus undulatus, assembly GCF_019175285.1. Lineage (NCBI taxonomy): Eukaryota > Metazoa > Chordata > Lepidosauria > Squamata > Phrynosomatidae > Sceloporus > Sceloporus undulatus. Next base: position 79,838,260 of record NC_056527.1, on the reverse strand, counting down.
AATAGGAAGAATCTACTGTAGTTCTGAAATGGCTACTCAGGAGACAGTGTTTGAGGATCACCACCATGCAAGGCAGTCAGGGACCAAGCAGAGGATAATTGGGGGAGCAAACACACTAATGGATGTTGGTCTCAGCCAGGCATATTGATGGTTTCATTCCAGTAGTGGCAAGTGGCCCCCATATCGGTGATGTGGTGAATCCAGATTTAAGGCCATGCTTTAAAGATATTATCCAAGGTGCTGAATCCTATCCTCAAAATAGGTTCAGTATCTCAGCTCCTTTAAAATTTTGACTAAATCCTGGAACAGATTCATCTCCTTCCCCAGTCCTGACATAGGAGCAGTTCTAGAAGGAGAAGGACCAAATGGGAGTTGCTCCCAGATTGATTACTCCTCTTCTATAGCGGCCCAAATCATCTCCCATGTAGCAAAATAAAACCAGATCCTGCAGATGAAACTGAGCACATGAAGAAGAAAAGGTTCAATATGGACCATTCTTTTCTGTAATAGGTTTACACTTGCAATGACTATAGGAGGCGTGTTTCACAAAGAGTGAAAATATCCCTTTTGCAGCTAAAACTTGAGGATGAACCCAAGGAATGACCATTTATTGCCACTAGACCGGAAACAGTGATGAGTGGTTGTACAA
>NC_056527.1:79819020-79837601 GCF_019175285.1 Sceloporus undulatus | reverse complement strand
TCATTCCAATGGCTTGTGTAATTTGTTGGCAGATTTCTAAAGAGGGTTTTTGTTTGCCCATGCAAATTATCACATATTTGTCTTGGTTTTAGATGCAGAGATTTGCTCAGAACACTGATATATGGAATAAATGTGCACAGCAGCTGAAAACCAAATTATAACTACATGTAATTTGTAACAATATGTCTTGCAATTATTCTAGAGAGGACTGTCCAATTGCCAATCCAGATCAATTAAAGACATCTGCACTGAAAACCATTTGGTTAATTATCTCTCAGTTGTCTATATGTTGAACAGACATATATCTTCTGATGTTATAAAAGGTGGAGTGAGCATAATGGCATTGTCCATAAGCTGTTTAGATATTACAGTAAAAATCTTCCAAATAACATTTATTATTATTATTATTATTATTATTAAGCTTTATTTATAAAGCACTGTATATTTACTCAGCACTGTACATACAATCAATTAAAATAGATAAAATAAAACAAAATAAACCTGCCTATGGCATACACTCTACAAAAAATAATTAAACATAATAGATATTAATACATCTTAACATTCGAAAAATAAACAATAAAATATAGCAGACAGCAAATTAAAATAAACATCGAAACACAGTCATGGAGCTGCTCTTTATACTCTACAGCACAGACTGTGTATATGTGTTACAACCTCCTCAACCATCACCATCACCTCCTTCTCCTTATCCAAAGTAACTCTCAACATATAATTACAAGATTTGTTTGAAGTATACTGTGGGTAGGACTTCCCAAGGATTGAGTTGGGAATAGCCATTGGGTCCATATACATATATGTGTGGTGACCAACAGATCTATGTCTTATAGTACTTAAACTTTAGGTTGTGGAATGACCCATCCTGCTCATCTAGAATGGCCATTGGATCCTCCTGGACAAGGCAGGCACACTTGAATCCTCCTGGATAGAGAGCTGTACACTGATTTAGGACACTTAGGCCTTGATTGAGTGACTATGGCGGGTTCCACACTGCCAAAAAGTATGTGCTCGGCACGTACTAGGGTTAGGAAGGGGCGTCCTTTCCGGATGCCCCTAACCCTAGTACATGCCAAGCATGTACTTTTTGGTGGTGTGGAACCCGCCGAAGTCTTCCATTGTGAGCAATACTGTGGTCTAAATCCTTTGGTCAAGGTGTCCTACTTTCTGAGGGAGAAGGACATGTACCATCCCTCTCTTACTTTGCCACCCCACAGCTCCAACTCCTCTTCCCAAGTGCCTCTTCCCTCCACCATTTACTTCCAGTGTCTTGCTTTGAGGGGTTCCCCTTCTCAGAGTGAAGCTTTATGGGTGAAGTGACTATGTAGATCCTTGCACTACCATTGCATGGCCAAGATCCATGGTTACTCTGTCCACAATGCCTTGCTCTAAGTAGCCCTCAAAGGGCTCATTCACACTACAAAATAACCTGGTGTGGAAACCGGGTTATTTTCGGGTCGTTCATATTTGCACTGAGTGTACCCAATGCAGTTTTCAGCAGGGGTGGCAAAAACTGCACTTAACCTAGGACCAATGTTTTGGAATCACTGCTTTAAATACTGAGTTGAGTGGTATGACAAAGATACACATCATTTGATTGATTTTTTTTAAAAAAAAAATGAGAATGATCGAACACGTTCAAAATTGAGGCTCTGTTTTAAATGGATACTATGGAAATGTGAACGTCAATAGGATTAAAATGCCACGGAGAGATTTGATCGTGGTAAACGTATGGGAACTTTGAATCGGTATCACATCATCAAATCTGCCTGTATCAGTACAAATCAGTACAAAAACATGAGTGTGAGTGACCCCAAAATAAACCAATAGTAGCCTGGTAAACTTTGGGCACTGACCATAATGTTGCAGCAGGAACACAATTTGTGGGGCTCTCCAAAGCCCACCAGTGCTCTGCTGTGGAGAGTCCACCCAGTGGCTTCCTAGCTGAGGCAGTTGTTGCACTTAAGAGCAGTGGCAGGGGGAGATTTTCCCCCTCCTTGCACTCTGTGCCCTAAACTGGGCACTTCACCTTGTCTAATGTGAGACCGTGCCCTGTCTTTGATTGTCTGTTAACCCTAATCTTATAGCTACTTGAAAGTGGAAGTGGGTAGAGACTGTTAACTGGAATCCAGTTGTCTAGCCAAGGTTTCTGACTGCCAGCCAAGGTTTCAGACTTCCAATTGGTTAATTTGCTTATATGTTTAATAGCATGATGTTGGCAAGACTGGATTCTTTAAACCTCAGTGTTTCCCAGCTATAAAATTAGCTTACACTTTGTAAACTGCTTAGGGAGTGCTTAAGTGCACTGATAAGTGGTATAGAAATGTACTTATTGCTATTGCTGTAAAATGAGATTCTGTGCTAAAAGTGTGTTAAGTCAACATGCTCTTCCTTACAACTGCATTTGCAGAACTACAGCTGAAGTTGTACTAAATACTTGTCTCTCAGCAATTTAATGCTTAGAATATGAATATTAATTGATTGCTTATGACCAGGACATTAGACAGCTCTTTTGGCTAGTTCTAAAATTTTGTGTTAGAATCTCTGGGCTGTTGTGACAATGCATGTGTAGCTTTTTTTTCTTGTGCATTCAGACAGATGATCTCAGTTTAGGTGAGGACTGCCCCAGGCCCTGAGATTTGAGGACCAAAGCTCCAAGATTTAAGGATGACCTCTTGTGATGTCACAGGGTGTGAGCGCTTATGATGGTATTAAACATGATACATTATTCATCAACCACAGTTTCACACAGCATGCTATTCAGATAAAATGCACCAAGTCTAATACATGAGGAAAACATACACGCACACTTTTCAAGACATTACTCTGAGATCCTCCCCCCTTGCTCTGTGGACTGGAGAAGAAGGACCAGACTCTGGGATCCAGGGCCAGGCCTCAGTTTTATGACTCATAAGACATAGCTTTCTCAGTTGTATGACTCATAAGACGGAGCTGGACTACCCTTCACACCTGTCATTTTGCATCCAACTACTATTTTGTACCTGTCTCTGATGGGTGGGCTTCACGGTTTTTGTAGAATATAAAACAGAACTTCACACTTGAAGTCTTCCCATTCCCCTGCGTAATAATAATAATAATACAATTTTTATTTATATACTGCTATTCCAAATTCCAAATTCGATCACAGCGGTGTACAACAAAAGTAATACAATATAATATTTAATGAACAAGTAAGAGTGTGACATAATGTTAGGAATGTTTTGTGTTTCTCTAGATAGATACCTTTTCCATATCTGTGTTCCATTCTTACTGCTATAGGTTGAAAGTGGTATACATAATTCCTTCTCTCCTCCCAACATTTTATTTTCATGACCACTCTGCAGTATAGGTTAACCTAAAGGAAAGTTAACTAACAAAGGCCACTCAGATATTTTATCTCTGTGTTACCCAGATCCAAATTCCAAAACGCAAGCCTCAGTTAGTGCCACAGGATTTAAATTTTGATGACAATGGGCTGGTACAGATGTGCAAGGTTTGCCTCGGGGCGGCGCTTCCTGACGCATCAAAATGACAGCACCCTGTACACATGGGTGCTGATATTGTTACGCAAGCGCCACACGGCATCCACATGGCGTCGTGCCGCACTTGCATAATGAGTGCACCAGTGGCACACTTGTTACTCTGCAGGGAAGGCGTGCGGATTGGCAGCTGTGGCTTCCCTGCGGAGAGAAAACAGGCGCCGTTTTTCAGCGCTCTGTACCGCACCAATATCTAAATGCTGATAGATTTCAAAGATTCATGAAAGAACCTTTGAAAAATTAATTGTATCTGTGTCTACTTGATCTGAATAATGGCCTCACTTCCAGAATGTGGAGGTTTTAGGAAAACCTTCCCTAAGGCTCTCACCTTTATCTGGAACTCTTCCCCAAGACATTTTGTAGACTTCTGGCCCTTTTTCACTTGCTTAGAAACAAAAAGATGATATAAACCTGTCTAAATAGCATGGAATGTCCAACATTGCAAAAGAAATGTGACTACAACAAAGAAGGTACAGTGATTCAGGACATCAATCTTGTGTCTTATACCTAAACAGTTTCTAAATGGTGATCCTGCTAATCACTGAGCCAACACTTCATGAATTATATTATCAGTCATGCATCTATTTCCTGCCAAATTTACTTTTTTTACGGCTCTTGTGGTCCTGGATACCATGATCTTAATCACTGTCATCCTCATACTTAGTCTTATCCACATCAGTCAACAACACTTACTGTGAACTCATTCTGCGAATATTGATCCTTGTTTACCAAAGCTGTTCCATCTACACAGAAGAAGGAGATATCACTATGCTATGGAAATCCCAAGGTTTGCAGATATGCAAATAAATTATGAGGGTAGGCCTACTTACCCTAGTGACAATTGAGAGTTCATGTAGGATGGACAGATGGAAAAAGAGATATCAGATGGAGAATCCTGGGGGAAGGTGTGGCTGGATGGAATACTGAAGAGGAGTATTCTAGATTGCTGAATTTTGTTGCTGGTCCTACTTTTATCATTGAATTCTCATTCACTTCTCTCAATGCTGTCAGAGCACTTACATAACCAGAATGGGAACAGCTACTGTATGCAGAAGACCAAGGAGCTTCAGAAGAACAAAAACATCTTTAGAGGGGGAAAGCCTTAAAGAGGGGAGGCCCTCAAAATAGTTCAAAGATGACTGAGCCCACGCAGGGCCAAAGAATGCTGATTTTCTGTTGCATGGAAACCATATGAAACTGGAGTTGACAGAAGACATATTGAGTGGTTATAGTAGAAGAATGAAGGGAAGAACACAGAGATATAAGAAGAGCTGTTGTATGTTGGACGAGGACACTGGGGGACCAAGGTTTGAATCCCTGCTCAGCCATGAAAACCCTCTGGGTGACCTTAGGCAAGTCACACTGTCTCAGCTTCAGAGGATGGCAATGGCAAACTCCTTCTGAAGAAACTTGCCAAGAAGACCGTCTGATAGATTTGCCTTAGTTTTGTCAAAAGCTGGAAACATTTTGAAGACACACAACAACAACAACAACAACAACAACAACAACAACAATGTAAGATGCAGAAGGGTAAAGAGAACAATCTCATTGTCTGAATAATGCTATTCATTACTTTCATCTCAGTATTGTAAGTTGGACAGAGAAAATGGATAGCTACACCTGTCATAGGAGTTTATTACACGAAGGATGTGATAACCCGCCATTAAAGTGGTCATAAAGAAGCATTAATGCACATCTTTTTACTCATTACTTTCATCTCAGTATTATAAGTTGGACAGAGAAAGTGGATAGCTACACCTGTCATAGGAGTTTATCACATGAAAGATGTGATAACCCACCATTAAAGTGGTTATAAAGAAGCATTAATGCACATCTTTTTACTTTCAGGATTTCAGTGACAATGCATTTCCGATATCACTTTATTTGTGATAATCATTCATGCAATTACTCGCCATTTTTGCTCTATTTGCAGAATGCTTTAAATGTGCTTTAATCTCTCAATGCCAAAAGTAGCCCCAGTGTGATAAACTCTATACATTGGAGGGCTGTGCTGAATGTCATTCATACCTTTCAACTCATCACAGTTGAAAGATGGCACACATGTGGCCAAGCAACATCAGTGTGTCCAAGATGGACAAAGTTATTAATGAGGAAGAACAGACAAACTAGGAGGGACTGGAGCAGTTTGCTTTCTCCCAAGTCTACAGGGAATAGCAAGACTGACCCATCTTCTCTCTGCTGCTGAGTTGACTGAGTGTAAACTACTTTTGCACTTTGGACTCAATTTGCAGCAATTGAAGTAAGACAAAGACAAAGAAGGAAAGTGGGGGAGGAAAGAAAAACGAAGACCTTTTAAAAGTGATGTGGGGAAAGTGGCACATCATAATGCCCTCTCCTCTCATGAAAATTTGGCAGAATCTGTTTCAAACCTTTTCTTGGGCTGCATCAGTTCAGGGTACAGATGGGTAAACTGATCAGTTTTATGCTGCCTTTCACCCAAAATAACAAATAACAACAACAACAAAAAAGGCAGGATGAACCCAAAGCATGTAATAATTTAAATCCTTCAATCTTTTATGTGAACCCTAACCTATGTAAATGCCAGGGCATTTGGGGGGGGGGGGGCAGCATCAGACTAAAAATAGAATGCGGGATAGCAATATACATGTGAAATTTTACAGCTAGTCAATGTGAGTAGAACATGGGAGGATCAGTCCTGCACAATTGCAATTCTTCTGCTGACAAAGGGAAACAAAAAAAGTGATCATGAAAGAAGTGAAGGGGAAACTAACATGGCTTCACATGAGCTAACCTAGCTTAATGCTTTTGTATTGCCTTGGTCTTCCAGAACAAGCTGACACTGTGAAGGCCTCTAGGAGGCCAAGAGACTTGGGAAGGGGTTATATAGCAAAATCTGAGGAATGGTTACCTTGAAGGCAGGTATACATGATCAACTGGTCCTGGAAGTCAAAACTCATATCCAATTTGTTAGCTTCATGGAATTTTCTTATATGTACTTTGCAATAGTGATTTGGAAACGTATGAGCTCATTGAGTAAGGTTCCCATTCTCTTTCGATTCTAGATTCTAGTCTGTCAGGATGTGTGAAAGAAATGCATCTTTCCCTAAATAAAGTTGGATCCTTGGCTCACTAGGGCTGGCCTTCTAATTTCTCCTAGAGTAATGGGCAAAAGGAAGTCTCCTTCAGAAGAGTACCTATTTCATGTAGGTTCCCTCTTCCAGTCTTTTACTGCGCACATAAACAGGCTACTCATATGAGAATCAGACTTGAGGAATTTTGTGGGACCCAACCAACATTCTTAAGTTTAGTTAAAATCCATTTTAATTCTCAGGCTGTGTAATGCTAGAATCATCAACTTTTGCATTATAAAAACAAAAAGAAGTGCTGCATAAAGCCTTCAAGACTCCACCCTTACATGATTCTGTACTTCAAAAAAGGAGTGTAGATCTCTGCATTTATGTTTTGGACTGACCTTGGGGTTGAAGATGCCTGACGTAATTTTTGTAGTCAAATCCCTCTTACTGTATTACTGCCTGGCTTCAAAATTCATTTTAACTTGTTTTATATATAATCATATAATATCCTGTCCATTTGGGCCAAAGGGTAGTATAGAAATTGAAAAATTAAAATATATTATGGTGTTAACCTGACTATTCAGCATTTCTAAGTCAGTCACATCTAGCCATTCCCAAAGATAAGCACAATTCAGTGAAGTAAGATTAGCATTTTTCACATTGCATTCCATTGTTAAACAGACGAAACATTTTTAATATGCAAGGACTTTAGCAAAAGTGTTTATTCTTTTAAAAGCATGGCAGTATGCCATACACTCAAGACATTAAAAATATTTCAGTGAATTCAGAATATCTAATTCTTAAAGTTTCAACATAAATAATGGTTTTAAAAACAGTTTCATATAGTCATCAAGCAAAGTAAAAATACATTCTCTAATCCCACAGGCAGCTTTGCAACATCAGTGAATAGGACGCTTATCACAGAAATATAATCAAAACATTCATTTAATGAGATTTGCACAGTTCCTTTCCAAAACCTGTCTGCTATGGTTATGAAAGCAAATTTCCATTATAAATTCAAATCCTTCCTCTCTAAAATTGATGGAAAATTTGAACATCACTCTAGAGCCAGGCAATTTGGGAATAGAAAGAACAGGTTTTAAAAGAAGGGATTTAGAAAAAGAATCTTGTGCTATCTTTAAAACTCATCAATTTATTTCAGCATGCGCTTTAAAGACTCCAACCACTTTCCTCAGATGCAAGACACATATAAAACAGCGGCATGAACACTAGAAAAGAACATGCTGAAATAAACTGGTTGATCTTTAAAATGCCCCAAGATTCCTTTCTGAATCTCTCTTCTTCTTCTTCTTCTTCTTTTTTTTAATGTTGCAACTATATCTTTGATGAAAAAAACTGGGCTTATAGCCTTATTCCGTTGTCAAGAAAAGGGCAGACTTCTTGCCTACTGTAGTCCAACAACAGCTCAGCTGTGAACAAAGTGTGACTCATGGGTTACACAACCCAATAGGATGTGCAGTGTGATCCCCTTAAGTCCTGCTCACTGGGAATAAATTGCACAAAATAATCAACCATGCCACCAAAACACCATGAGGACCATGGCTGGTTGTTTCATAGCTTTTAGTGTGTGAGCAAAGGCCCAAAATATCATCAATGAAAACATGGACATTGCATTCTGGTCGCTTCCAGTTTAGAAAAATGGGCAGTTGCAGTTCACAGAGGTTCAGGGAGGTAGAAAATCCTCCCTGCCCAATCCATGCCAGCTGCTCATCTCAAGGATTAAGGTATGTTTCTAGCCTAACTGTTGTCTCAAACATTTCATATTCTTGTATCTTAACAAAAAGTTTCTTGGGCACAATACACAAAGACGTCCTCTTGCACAACTCCCAATGAAGTGGACAGGACCTACACAAGTTTCCATGCATTTCAGTAGGAGCTATGCAGAACGTCCTGTCAGACAGCAGTCTTGGTCATTTACCAGTACAGTATATGTTTGTTGTTGTGCCTTCAAGACATTTCAAATTCATGGCAGCCCTAAGGCTTATCATGGGGTTTTCTTGGCAAGATTTGGTCAGGAAGGGTTGCTCTTGCCTTCCTCTGAAGCCGAGTGACTTTGACTTGGCCAACATCACCCAGTGGGTTTCCATAGATTAGTGAGGATTTGAATCCTGGTCTCCAAAGTACTAGTCCAATGCTCAAACCTCTACACCACACTGGCACCCATTGATATATTAAGCAAATTTATATTTTCATCCTCCTTTATGTTTCATGTGGCTCACAGCAGGTTTACAGCAACTGAAATGATGCACGGGGATACATTCAGAAGAGCTGGAGAAATACATTTTGTAGACTAACTTTGTTGATCAGTGCCAATCAACAAAAGGCTCTGGAAGTTGTGGTATAAAAACAAAGCAAACTTTTCCAAGCTCTGACATTTGATGTCCTTTCATTTCACAGCATGCATAACACATGCATCTAGCATTCTGAAATGATCAGAGGGCTATACAATAGGTAGTAATAAATACATTTAAAAATGATTTTCAGTAATAAATACAAGTAGAAAAAGTAGCATTGCAGTTGAAGCGTTTGGTTTTTAAGATCATTAGAAGCAGAACTCAGTTGCAGCTTCTCTTCCACAGGCTTTCCAAGTACTTCTTTCTTTTTCTCCCTCACACAGAAACTTCCATTACAGCTCCAAATCCAATTTCAGTACTTCCTTCAGAGCTTACTGGGCACCTGCAAAAGCCACAAACAGAATAATGTGTGAATAGAAGGATGAGAAAATACAGAGGACCAAGCTGCCTTCTTAAGGTTTGATCTCTCTTTCCCTTGCATTGCATCATTCTCTCACTATAAGCAAATTCCATGTGTTGCATGTTGTTTGCCTTTTATTGAAGGCACAAATCAAGAGATTTATCTCTAGGTGTCTACAGAGGTCATTTTTGCTAGATACACAAACATTTTTCTGGGTCTTTAAAATTGCACAGTCCTCCCTCGGTATCCACAGACCTGCCATCTGCTGACTCAAGCATCTGCAGATGGCAAGCCCGTGGTGAGGCAATGGAGGAGGAGGAGGAGGAAGAGGCAGGAGGAAGACGAGGCAGAGGAGAAGGAGAAAGAGGTGGGAGGAAGAAGAGACACAGGGGGAGAAGGAAGAGGTGAGAGGAGGAAAGGGCAGAGGAGGAGGAGGAAGAAATGGGAGAAGGAAGAGGCAAGAGGAGGAGGCAACAATGGAGGAGAAGGCCACCAGTTGCCCACTCACCTGCCACTACTGAGAACAATGAGAGAGGAAGGGTGCAAGAACAAGTCCCATTGTCCCCAATGATTTGGGAATAAAGCAGATTTGAGCATCTGTGGATTTTGGTATCCGTGGGGAGGGGCATCCGGAATGGATCCCCTATGGATATCCTGGGCCAACTGTACTTTTATTGTCTTAATATCATCTGGTATTACTACACTAATTGTTGCTGTTGTTATGTACATTCAAGGCAATATCAAAGTATGGCAACCCCATCATAAAGCTTACTTAGCAAGATTTATTCAGAGGAGATTTGAACTGTCTTCTTTTATGGCTGAGAAAGTATGACTATGGGGCGGTACCGACTGGCACTTTATGCCGGCCTGTAAGCACGGTAAAGGCTGAGTATCCTCACACTCGAAGCCCTTACTGCACCACCCAGCTGCCATCACGGCATGCACCCATGCATACTGCATGCGCCATGATGATGCATGCCAGGCGCAGCGCCCAAATGGTGCTGGATGGAAGTGGTGTCATGAAGCCGCACCACCGGGACACAAAAAGAAGCCCCTTTTCAGGGTTTCATTTTGTTCCATCCGGGGCTCAAAGGGTCGGCATTAAGCCACCCATCTGTAGAGGCTCTTACTCAAAATCACCAGTGTATTTCCATGGCTGAGTGGGATGCAAACCCTGGTCTCTTGGAATCCTAGTCCAGTCCTCAGATCACTACAGCAAAATGGCTTACACTATAATACAGTAATTAAGGGCCAGTAATATTTATTTATTTCATTTTTAGGCTGCCTTTCTCCCAGAAAGGGACCCAAAATGGCTCAAAACTAAAAAAAATTTTTAAAAAAACTTTACAATAGAAGTTTTAAAACAATTAAAATCATCAAATAAAAAAGTAAAATATGTACAGTATGTTAAAAAAATGTAACTACAACTCACACCCCATATAAAAGCCAACTCATAATTATGTATTAAAAGCCTGCACATATAAAACTGTTTTTGCTTGCAGATGAAAGATAGCAGGGAGGGGGCCAGCCTAGCCTCCCATTGAAGGGCATTCCAGAGGATGGGAGCAGCCACCAAGAAGGCTCTCTCTCATGTCCTCACCAAGAGAACCTACAGTGGTGGTGAGACAGAGAAAAAGCCATCCTCTGAAGATCTTAGGGCTCTGGCAGGTTTATATGGGAAGATATGGTCTCTCAAATTGTCTGGACCTAAGCCATATAGGGCTTTATAGGTCATGACCATCACTTTGAATTGTGGCCGAAAACGAACTGGTAGCCAGTGAAGCTGTTTCAGCAGAGGAGTTTTGTGATCTCTGTAACTTGGCCCCAGTCAGCATCCTAGCATTTTGAACAGTAATCGACATATTGGACAAATACTGCAATTCATTTTGAACAGATACGTTATTCCAACAAGGAAAAGAAAATCCTGCTATACTTCTCTTTAAGCTACATTTTACTTCCGTTGGTTTTAACTCTTTGCAGGATGGACCCACAAGTAATCCTGGAAAGATTTCTGTGCACGCAGCCCCAGTCAACACATTTCACAAGTACCTGTTTAAGAATCCTGCTGATGATCAACTTCACCCATCGTGCCGAAGGATCCAGGCAGACTTCCTTCCCAGACTTCAAGGTGGCTCTGTCAAGAGTGGGGGAAAGACAGTTAAAAAACTGAACGAGGGAAGGATTTCAAGAAAGGAACTGGGCAGGTTCAGGAAACTTACATGACTTCAGAAACAGAACAGTGGGGACCTTCAGGGGTGAGCTCTATATTGGCAATGCGTTTGGGTGGAATCACCTCGGAGATCTTCTCAATGCACCGGCAGCGCAACTCTCCGGTCATAGGGGCAGCTGTGGAGAGCAAGAAAGACAACAGAGACTCACAATGCTATTCTATGCATGTTTACTCAATGTAATGCTAAATGTATTCACTGGAGCTTACTCCTAAGTAGGTAAGCTGTGCAAGCAAACTAAATACTTAATGCCATTCTCCATTCCAGTTTCTGGTTTATGGCAACGGGGGTTTTCTAATTGGTAAAACAAAAAAGTTTAGGGAAAGGTGATTATTAAAAAAGTATAAAAAATTTATTTACCAATGTGATGGCAAGTTTATAATATAAGAAATGCCAATTTCCACATTTGTTCATTTTATTTAAAATATTTACATATTTTACATCTATTTTTTCAGGATTTTATTATTTAATAATAATAATAATAATAATAATAATAATAAACTTTATTTATATACTGCCTTTCCTGTAGTATTTACTTCATACTTATACTGGATGACTCCAAGCTAATAATGATGATATAACAGGGTCTATGTGTAAACAATTACTTTACAATATGGTCTTCAATACTATTCTTTATTGACATTCTAATGATATTATAATTTTATCTTTCTAGATTATATAATTTTTACCACTGAGGAAGACAACTGTCGAAAAGCGTATGGTTTTATTTGTATTTACTATTTGTATACTTTTACTTCCAACATATGTTCTTAGGAAACACATACATTCCTGATATTATATGTACTTTTACTGTTGGATAGCTTTATTTGTAGGTCGCCTGGGACTTCTAGTTTCCAGCATTTGATGTTTATTGCCAAAACGGGCATTTTTTATATTATAAACTTGCCATTACACTGGTAAATAAAGGTTTTTTAAATACTTTTTTTATATAATCGCCTTTCACTAAACTTTTTTGTTTTACCAATTTGTCCTTTGGTTTAGGAAAACACCTTCGTGTGTTCAACGGGGTTTTCTAAGCAAGGTTTTTCCAGAGGAGGGTTGGCATTGCCTCCTCCTGAGGCTGAGAAAGTGTGACTTGCCCAGGGTCACCCAATGGGCTTCTTGGCTGAGCTGGGAAGTGAATCTTGGTTGTCAGAGTTGTAATTCAACACTCAAACCACTACGTCTTTCACTTCTGCACACCCACAGATCTTTCCCACATGTTTGAAATCAGGCAACTTTATTATTTCTCCTTGCATTTGAATTTAGCACTTACCATTTCATCCCTTACGACTAGAGCATAAAAACCCACTGGGTAACCTGGGGCAAGTCATACTCTCTCAGTCTCAGCATGGCAATGGCAAAACCCCTTTAAAGAAAGTTGCCAAGAAAACCCTATAATAGGGTTGCCTGTCAGAAACGACTTGAAGGCACACAACAACAACAACAACAGAGTTAGCTTTAGGTTAAAAAAAAGTTTCTATCAATGTAATACAGTGTGTCAAATGCATTCTTAATTGGAAAAGAAGCTTTTATGAAGAGTAAAAGTTGAGCAAATGTGGACTAAGCGTTGGACTAAGACTCTGGAGACCAGAGTTTGAATCCTGGCTCAGCCATGGAAACCCACTTGGGCAAGTCACACTCTCTCATCTTCAGGAGTAGAATTCAAAGAGATAGCCATGTTAGTCTGTAGAATCAGTATATAGAGAGATCTTGTACCATCTTTGAGACTCACTGAAAGAAAGAAGTTGGCAGCATGAGCTTTTGTAGACTTAAGTCTACTTTCTCAGATGCATTTGGTATTACAGACTGCCAAAATAAAGCTGCTTCGGATCTCTTTGGAGGTATGCTGTTTAAATGATGCATGCACCCCAAGAATCCGGAAGCTGCACCAAAGCTGCACTCCAGTGCTCAGGAATGGAGTGTGGCTTTGGTGCAACCTCCGGACTCTTAGGACGCATGCATCATTTAAATAGCATACCTCCAAGGAGACCCGAAGCAGCTTTATTTTGGCAGTCTGTAACAGGCCATTGTTTTGTAGAAAGATCTTGTAGCACCTTTGAGACTAAATGAAAGAAAGAAATTGGCAGCATGAGCTTTCCTAGATTTAAGTCTACTTCCTCAGAGGCATCATACAGAGTTCCAGAGTTTGCTATAAGCTTAAATGCATCTGAGAAAGCAGACTGAAGTCTAGGAAAGCTCCTGCTGCCAAGTTCTTTCTTTCAGTTAGCCTCCAGGGTGCTACAAGATCTCTCCAGATAACATAATAATGCCAAATGCATCTGAGGAAGTACGTAATTAAATCTACAAAAGCTCATGTTGCCAACTTTTTTCTTTCAGTGAGTCTCACAGGTGGTACAAGATCTCTCTAAATAATAATAATAATAATAATAATAATAATAATAATAATACAGTAATAGTAATACCAAATGCATCTGAGGAAGCAGACTTAAGTCTAGGAAGGCTCATGCTGCCAACGTCTTTCTTTCAGTGAGTCTCAAAGGAGCCACAAAACCTCTCTGCCTACACTCTCTCAGCCTCAGAGGTAGAGAATGGCAATCACCCCTCTGAAGAAACCATGCCAAGAAAATATTATTATTATTATTATTATTATTATTATTATTGTTGTTGTTGTTGTTGTTGTTTAGAGTGACCTTGTAGCACCTTTGAGACTAAATGAAAGAGAGAATTTGGCAGCATGGGCTTTCCTAGACTTCAGTCCACTTCCTCAGATGCATTTGCTATGATGATGATGATGATGATGATGCAGAGAGAGAGATCTTGCAGCCCCTTTGAGACTAATTGAAAGAAGTGGGCAGCATGAGCTTTCCTAGGCTTCAGTCCACTTCCTCAGATGCATTTGCCAAGAAAGCCCCATGGCAGCTTCTCCTTAGGCAAGGACTTGATAGGGGCACACTATAAGAACAACAAGAGGGCTACTGCTGCTTGAGGGTGATCTTGAGGGGAATCCCAAAAGCCCAAAGCTTACCTTGAGCCTGCTGCTTGGCCAGGAGGAGGAGGAGGAGGCTCAGGAGGAGGGCTGGAGGGCACTGGCTCATGATGCTGTTCCTTGTGGGGCGTCCTCCCAAAGAAAGCTCTAGCCTCCTCCATCCTTCCACGGGGCTTTTATAGAAGGCGAGGCTGGAGGGAATGGCCAGCTCCACCCCTCCAGGCCTCATAGGCGCCGATAGAGGGCAGTGGGCCAAGGAAGGCCCAGCCAAAAAGGCCCAAGGCTGCTGGGCACGTTCCTCAGAAATACTACGTTGCAACAGGGATTTGGTTATTCTCCCCCTCACAGATGGTGCCCTTGTGCCCCCTATGGGCTTCTAGGCTCCCTTTGCTACCTAAGGCTGCATCCACACTGGAGAAATAACCCAGTTTGGTACCGTTTTAAGTTTCTTGGCTGAAGGCTATGGAATTCTGGGAGATGGAGTTTAAAATTACAAGTTCAGTTAAAAATGACAATTTGTATCAAATAAAGCCCAGAAAAATCACAACATGATATCAGTCTTATAAAATATCCATATCGACATCGAAATAATAGGCTATTTAGTTATATAAAGTGGTGCCAATCCATCTATGGCACCACTTTATATAGAACTACCGTGGCTCCCATGCTGTGGAATTCTGGGAATGGTAATTGGTTGTGGTGCTCAGTGTCGCCCGCAAGCCTCGGAGATATATTGCCGTTATGTTTTAACCAAATCCCCAGAATTCCCCAATATTTACTGGAATTTTCAGTCAGAATTATTATTATTATTATTATTATTATTATTATTATTATTATTATTATTATTAACCTTTATTTATAAAGCGCTGTAAATTTACACAGAATCCCCAGAAAGAAATGTTTGACACCACTTTGGTCCAAAACACACTGCAGAAATAATCCAGTTTGAGACCGCTTTAACTGCCCTGGCTCAATGCTAGAGAATTCTGGGAGCTAGTTTTCTGAGACATTGAGCCTTCTCTGTCAGAGAGAGTTCTAGTGCCACAACAAACTACCGTTCCTAGGATTCCCTAGCACTGAGCCAGGGCAGTTAAATTGGTCTTAAACTGGATTATTTCTGGGTACTTCAGTTTGATACCCCTATCATGTGTTCATCCAAGCCTAACTTAGGAAAATACATGTCTTCATGTGTCACGGTGCCACAACAAATGACAGTCCCCAGAATTCCACAGCAGGGAGCCATGGCAGTTATAGAAAATGGTGCCAAGTCGGATTATTTCTGCAGTGTCCATGCTGCCACAGATTTCTCCATTGGAGAACCCTTTAGCCTGTTTACAGAGTACTAGTGCCACAACCAACTACCATTCCCAGAATCCCAACAGACTCTGTTGGATCGCTATATGTCTCCTTTATGCTAAAACAGATTAATTTGGCAGTGTCTTTATAAAAAATATAGTTTTCTTGCATCTGTATAATATAGGTGGGAAACAGTGAGGATGAGAATGAGGTATGTAGGTATCCATCCTACATAGTTATAGTAGCACTTTGACACTACTTTAATGGCCATGGCTCCATTCCAAGGAAACCTGGGATCTGTATGTTGGTGAAGTCCATAGGGTTGTTTGTAAGGCTGTAGAGCATCCCAGTGGAGAAGTCTGTGCCTCTCACCAAACTATAGATCCCAGGATTCTGTAGGATGGACTCATGATAGTGGTATCAAACTGAAGACGTTGTGCCGGTGGGTATACTAAAATACGTTTTCCCTTCTGCAGCTCATATAATCAGCTTTGTCATCTATTATGTCTGGGGTTCTCATACTGATTTTCACTTTCGATCATGGAGGAACAAAGAGCCTTATCGCGTAATTGAACAAACTCGGGATGCAAAGTAAAAGTTGTGTCTTCCCCCCCCCCTTCTCTCTCTGCATGATGCTGTTCTCTTCGGGTTGTAAAACCTTGGGAGAGGGTCATAAAAGTGTCCCATTTGTCAAATTGAAATAATCCGTTTGGCAAAAATGATGCTTTTGCAATGTTCTCCCATGCTTTTACAACCTGAAAAGAATGAGAGTCATGCAGAGGGAGGAAACAAGACATGTCTTTTCGTCTGCCTCCCAAGTTTGTTAAATGTAGTGATAAGGTTCAAAATGTCTACCATGTCCCAAGAGTGGCTCCCAGGCCCCCAAATCTCCAAAATTTACCAAAGTATTTCTTTCTCCCAGATTTCAAAGCATGTCCCAGAAGCTTTTGTTTTTAAGGCGCTTCTTTTTCTACTTATTAGATTATCCATGCTGGAAAAGCTAGGAAGAAAAGGACAGGAAGAAGAAGACGTCATGGAAAAACAAGGATTTCAAGTGCAGGACACCATACCCTGAGGTCCTGCTAAAATGCAAGTAATAAGGCAAGGCATGACAGAACTGTTCCCTGGAAGTATTTAAAACAGATGATGTTAGTGCATCAGCCCAGAGGATTTGCCATACATGTGCCATGATGTCTCTCCCCCCCCAACATGCTTCTTGATAAAATGATAAAATAATTCCTCAGAAGCAGATTGAGGTTTATAGTGCTTGGATGAAAGGGAACCCTTGGGCACCTTTTGGATTTCAGCTTAAACTTAACGGTGTCCTTATGGTATTTTCAGAAAGGTTCCAAATGTGGTTGGAAGAGGAAGACCAGACCATCCACACCGTGGACCATCCATCCTTTTAGTCAAAGTTCTATCCCAAGTTCAAATCTAGAGCTGTAATGGCTACTTTTTTGGTCCACTGGTAATATTGGCTAGGGAATTGTTACCCATAAAGTAACTTCCAGGCTCTAGTTGCATCCATTCTATAAGTACAGTCACTCCTCCTAACTCGAATATCCACGGAAAAGCAACTTGTACTATTTCCAATGGCATGCATGCCTGCTGGGGGTGCACCCCATTCAAGGCTATGATGCTTGAATATGCACAAGCCTCTGTTTCGCAGGGGTGTGTGTGTGTGTTTCCGAAATGGATTCCCCCACGAAAATGGAGGGCCAACTGTAGACACAGACAAGCTGTAATCCATAACTAACATAAATTCCATTAAATGTGACTTTGAATTTTGAGACATTTGTTCCAGGAGAGAATGAGGAAAAGAGAGAGGAGGAAGAAATGAAAGAGAAAGACGAAGAGAAAAAGGTTGAGAGTATTTTTACTATGTGGTGCTGACATTGGTTCTTTATTCCTAGTTCCTTATTTGTGTACTTTTGAAACATAACGTAGGGCCCTTTCACATTATACAATTATATCTTCAGCTTCGGCTGATATGCCAACTACGTCCCTGTCTGGACCGAGGGGACCTAGAAAAAGTAGTACATGCACTGGTAACCTCTCGCTTGGATTTCTGCAATGCGCTCTACATGGGGCTACCTTTGTATCAGGTTCGGAAACTTCAATTGATTCAAAACGCAGCAGCCAGGTTAATTACGGGGACATCGAGGTCCGAACATATAACACCTATCTTAAATCTCTACATTGGCTGCCAATTCGTTTCCGGTCCCAGTACAAAGTGTTGGTTATCACCTTTAAAGCCCTAAATGTCTTGGGCCCGGGTTACTTGAGGGAACGCCTCTCCCTACATAATCCTCCCCGCACACTCAGATCTACAGGAAAATCCTTACTCAGTTACCCTAAGGTGTGACTGGCGATCACACAACAAAGGGCATTCACAGCAGTGGCGCCTTCTCTATGGAATGCCCTACCGGAAGAGATTTGCCTCAGTGGAACGGTGGAAGCCTTTAAGAAGGCTCTAAAGACTCATCTCTTCCTACAAGCCTACCCTCCCAATTCCGTCTGAGACCATCTCCCCCCTATTGTCTTTGATATGTAGTAATTCATGGTTTTAATAGTTTATTATATGTTATAATATGTTTTAATCTTGTTTGAATTTACTTTTTTAATATGTATTTTTAGATGTGAATTTTTAATTGTTCTTATTGTCTGTTTTTAACGATATTGTACACCGCTTTGATCGTAGGAAAAGTGGTTAACAAATAAACAATTTATTATTATTATTATTATTATTATTATTATTATTATTATTATTATTATTATT
>NC_056527.1:79789567-79819010 GCF_019175285.1 Sceloporus undulatus | reverse complement strand
ATTATTATTATTATATAGCTATGACTCAAATTTAAGAGCAATGGTCCCATTCTGTGGAATTCTGGGATTTGCAATTTAGGGAGAGGCATGTAAATTCTCAACCAGGACACTCTAATGCCTCCCCAAATTACAAACTCCAGGGTTCCATAAGATGGAACCATGGCAGTTAAAGAATAATAGCATGATAATTGTGTTGTGTGAGTGGGCCCTCAATTATTCATTAGCCTTCAGATGCAAGATGCTTTGCACTTCCTAATGACACATGATGGTAAACTGTACCTTCCAAGGTAAAGCAGAATTCTTTGTGATCCATCCATTTGTGTCTGAGGGTGGCACAGCTCATACATAGGCATGGTGTGGTGGGCTATCTTGCAAGGTAACAAAGACTTGATATTCTTTTTCCAGGAGTCAATAATGGGATTCCAGACTGATTGATGGCTTTAGGTAACAAAAACTGATTGGATGAGGAGAATCCCAAGGTGAATGACTGGAAGCACAGCAGCAGGTAGACAGAGAGAACTGGCTTACTACTTCGGTGCAATGAGACCTCCTTTGTCTCTTGGTACAAGAGGAAATGCAGAGGACTTGAAGGAAAGAAGGAGTGATTAGAACACCTGTTTAGATCTGATTGTATCATTACCTGGATCATGCACATGCCCTTGGGTTTTCAGTCCTTTTCTCCTGGGAACTTCATCCAAGATCTTGGGACCTCTTGAATACATGCTGGCTCCAAATATTAACATATGGAAATCCCAAATACAATCCAGGATGTGTTGACACCAGGGAGGGAGTTGCAATGTGTGGGAGCATGTAATAGAGAAGGCCCTCTCCTGGGTTCCCACCAAATGTAGCGATGATGGCAGTAAGACAGAAATGCCTCCTCTGAAGATTTGAGAGCTTGAGCAGGTTCAAATGGGAAGAGACAGTCCTTTAAATAGTCTGGACCCTAACCATGATGAACATATCCCTCTTTGTGCAATGTACAGCAGTGTGATAATCTGACAGACAATCACAAATAAGGAATAAAGCCTTTGTACCTTCAAATAAGCTATTGGCCACTCTATTATATGCCCCTATAGTCAAGAGGGTGCTATATTGGATTGCATCAATTTCCACCCAGTGTGACTTGCAGTTTCTTTTGAAGTGCAGAGCTTGCACATTTATAACTAATAATTGCCATTTCTGGCTTGGGCTGACATGCCTGTTGATGCTCTTATGTGTACATAATGTTTTTGGACAGATAGGATAATGCCATCTCATAGAAGACTCTCTCATGGTAGTAAAGGCCTATAATTTTGGGTGGCCTATAGTATGCTTTGATTGTTCTTTGTGCTGAATTTGGCTGTTGTTGGCTTGGGTTGGCATACTTGTCAGTGCCTTGTGTATTCAAGACATTCTTGGTTAGATGGGAATCAGTGCCATCTCAAAGAGTAGCCTCTACTGTAGTGGTGTTTGATTTGAAGTGGTCAGCAGTTTATTTGGGGGTGCAATGACCTGGTTCCTTAGTTGGGGTTGTTGTCTAGGATTGTCATGTGTTGCTATGCCTTGTGCAAAGATTAATATATTCATTGGAAAGAATTTGTTTTGGTGACATGTGTTAGCTCTAATTGTAATTTGCAATGAGGAATGTGATGGGGCCGGTACAGATAGGTCAAAATAAAGCTGCTTCAGGTCACTTTGGAGATATGCTGTTTAAATGATGCATGTGTCCTAAGAGCCCAGAAGCTGTGCCAAGGACTGCAGCTTAGCTTTGGCGCAGCTTCTGGCCTCTTAAGATGCATGCGCCATTTAAACAGCATACCTCCAAAGTGACCCGAAGCAGCTTTATTTTAGCCTATCTGTACCGGCCCTAAATGTCACATCCTTGTGCATCTGAATGACTGAGCTGTGTTTCAAAGTTTCACACAGATCAGGAACTGGGAATAAAGATCCAGCTTCAGCATTTCATTGAAGATCATTAAAACATTCCCTGAGAAATACCAGAATGTCTTCATCTTTTTAATGGGGGAAAAGGCAGGCACAAAAAGATACTTGCCCTTTAGACATATATACTCATCCTAAATATATTTACTGGGGAGGAAATACCATTAGTGGTAAGTTTCAACAGGATTTAGTGTGAAATTGCTTTGAATACTCGTGTTTCACAAGTTTAAGCATTAGATCACAGGAAGACAGTAGAAATATCCTGTACTTGCTGAGGTCAGTACCATTCCACAGAAGCCTTAAAGGGAAAAAAGTGTGTGTGTGCGAAACAAAGAAGAAGAAACTAAGGGAAGAAATTATAGCTATACGTTTTCTGGCCATTACCATTCATGTCCAAATTTCTTTTCCTTTTTTAGCGTTCCAGACTTACATTTCATAGTGCTATAACTGGGTAATGTAAAAGGGCCTTTATAACAGAGAGAGCTCTAATCCACTCTCTGATCTACAATTCACAAGTGACTGTTACAGAAGGAAATTGATTTAATTTTCAGTCCCCATTTTCTCAGCTACCCTCCAAGTACCTCACCAAACTACAAATCCTAGGATTCTCTAGGATGAAATCCTGATAGTTAAAAAGGTATGAAACTGATACAGCTGCATAGCTCAGATAGGCTAATATTTCAATTCCCTCTATCAGGAAACTTTCTAAAACTTCTACTCTAGCTTGAATTCCTCCTTACTTAGCCAATGCCATTAAAAGCCAGCTTTCCTCTCAGGTACCAAGCAACATGTTAATGCTTGTCATGAGAACCCTGAAAAAAAAGGTGCCTCATGAGTGTCAGGTAGATCTCAGAGATGATACATAAACAGCTGATAATGACTTGATCTAGAGATGCTTACGTGCATTTGTTTCAGCAGCAAATACAAGAGAAAAAGCAGTGTGGATACATTGGTCAGAATCTTTTCTTGAAAAGGATGGATATAGGGGTTGCATTGCATGGCTCAATGTGTCATCATATGATATTCTTGATTTGCTGTCCTATTCAAGCAGTTTATTTGGTTTGTCAGGTTGCAACTAAATCCAGCAGTGATTCATAAGTGATGGGAAACAGTTTTTAGATTTTAACATTTTGGTTACATAAGTGGCAAGCCAGTTTGTTAGAACAGTTTATTGTTCCTCATTGGGACAGCAGTCACATTTAACTACTGGTGAATCTGCCCTGATTTTTAGTCTGAATTTTAAAGGTGCCATCCCACCTTTAACCTTACCTGCAAAATAGGTACAGCACTGTGAGTATCTCTTTCAAAGTTGAGATGAAAACTCAATGGAATGGGATTGCCACCTCACTAGTATGGGAGCCACCAGCCATGGTTGCTTAAGATCAGACTAGACATTAAAAGTTGAATATATATTCCCCTACAATACACCTGTTTTTCTTCCCAGAAGTAAACTCAGCAACCAAACTTACAAATTAAGCCCATATACACCTTCCAATTACCAAAAGTAAAATAAGCTGAGTTGAGTAACATTGCTAATTTTGTGGGTACTTCAATTCCATTGGAACACATCCCCCTGGTTTCCAAATACACCTCATGGAATTGCTTCCCTCCATTTATATCAGTCTCAGTTTATATCAGTAGCCCAAGAACACAAATGGTATACC
Organism: Sceloporus undulatus; assembly: GCF_019175285.1. Taxonomy (NCBI): domain Eukaryota; kingdom Metazoa; phylum Chordata; class Lepidosauria; order Squamata; family Phrynosomatidae; genus Sceloporus; species Sceloporus undulatus. The sequence goes on along the minus strand of NC_056527.1, from coordinate 79,815,423 downwards.
TTTGACGTGGAGTAAACCTATGGAGAGCCTTCAACATCTAAAGCTTATACTTGAGGACTCTGTAAAATTATCTGGGTTAATTTTCTTAAGTCTGATCTTATGCATTTCAGTATCCCTCCCACCACTTAGGCTGCATCTGCACTGCAGCAATAATCCAGTCTGACACCACTTTAACTGCCATGGCTCAATGCTATTGAATTATAGTTTTGTTAGACATTTAGCCTTTTCTGTCAGAGAATACTGGTGTCACAACAAACACTAATTCCCAGACAGTTAAATCGGATAATTTATTGAGCCATAGTATGTCAAACTGGACATAAAACAGATAAGAACAGGCTTAGCAATAGCAACAGCACTTACATTTCTATACCACTTTATAGTGCTAAGCACTCTCTAAGCGGTTTATAATGTGTTAGCCAATTACCTCCAATAAGCTGAGTACTAATTTTACCTGTTTATGAAAGGAAGAAAGCCTGAGGGGCTATTCACACAACATTATAGAATAGATCGCAAACCGGTTTATAAGTGGGTAATTCCCACTGGCGCCAGTTTTTGCACACCCGAATTGAGGTGGATCCGGGGCAAATTGTGGGTTTTCCAAAAGTGTTTTTTCTTGTTTCTTTTTGGAAAACCCATTTTCCATGGTGCTGGGAAATGTGAACTTGTCCCTGATCCTGCTTAGGTCATTTAAAGTAGGACAGATAAAGGTCAGACGCTGGGCAGTTGGGTGGAACATGACTTCCCTCTTGCCCCGGTCACTTGGCAAGCACCATTTTTTGCAAGTGCTGGGTACCAGTTTAATTTCCTGCTCCTGAACTGTTGTCTGTGTAATTCCTTTACTCCTGTAACAGGGATGTCGCTAGAATCATTGAATTTTTAAAAAAAGTTTGTGATAGAATATGCAATTTTTTTGTGCTACCATGTATTTTTTTCCCCCTTTCATTTTCTCCTGCTACTGCAGCCAAAAGTTGATACATGCACTTTTTGCTCAGATGTTGCCGGGGCCAGTATTTGGGGGTTTGATTGTTTTTTCTAAATAATGGATAGATTATGCGAACGTTTGGTATAGGATAGTCATTTGGGTGACATGTATTTATTAATCTTTTCACTGACAGAATATGCAATGTCTGAGATTCGTGTGTTGACTCATGCAGGATGTCATTCCCCATTCCATTCTCAGACAGTACTTTCCATATGGCTGCAGTGTTACTAAACGCTGCTAATTTGCAGGGCCATTGGTGCTTCATGTTCCCAGAACGACCAGCTGCGCATATTCTGAATGCGATCAACAAGGAGGCTCCATTAAGGCCTGTTACAGACTGCCAAAATAAAGCTGCTTCGGGTCTCTTTGGAGGTATGCTGTTTAAATGATGCATGCATCCTAAGAATCCGGAAGCTGCACCAAAGCTGCACTCGAGTGCTTAGGAATGGAGTGTGGCTTTGGCGCGACCTCTGGACTCTTAGGACCCATGCATCATTTAAATAGCATGCCTCCAAAGAGACCCGAAGCAGCTTTATTTTGGCAGTCTGTAACAGGCCTAAAGCACCCATGCAGTTGACCAAAAAATGGCTGCAGCGGATACTAGCAACACGTCACTAGTGATGACAGCGGAAGTAAATATGCACGTCATTTGATTGACAGAACAAAAAACAGGAATGATCGAAAGCGATCTATAAGGAGGCTCCATCTTAAATAAATACTTTTTAAGTATTAACATCAACCGGGTTAAATTGCACCGGGGAGGTTCGATCGGGGTAAAGGTAGTGGGAACTTCCACACTAAACATATTTGGTATTGAAGGAACAGATCTGCCCGAATCTACCCAGAACAAAAGCGCTGCTGTGAATGGCCCTGAGTCAGATTTAAGAAAATTAATCCAGTTAATCTTACAGAGTCCTCAAGATTGCAGCTTTTGCCATTTCCCAGACAATGTCCCTATTCTGTCCACCCATCTTCCAAACTAGATACAAAGGTGATGCAACTCTGTGTTTTAATCTATACCCACCACACAACCACACAGAAAGTGGTGGATGTCCAGAATTCTTTCCCTGCCCACAACCGCTTCCCCGAAGCGCCACATTTTGAGCATTTTTCTCCCTGGTGGACTCACTGCTCATATTAGAGCTAAATTGAGGGATAAATGCTGTAGGAAGCTTAAGCTGTGGATGGCGCAAGCTCTTCAAAAAGCAGACCTCACATCCTGCTTTCTATGGGATAGTATGATTAAGCATTCAATATATTCTGTTCTCAGTCTTGCTTCTGGAATGCACATTTTTGCAATCCAAAATAGTTTTACGCAAGCCAGCAGTACAATTCTTTTACATAGGTTGTCCTCTGTATACTGTCATTTAAAATGGACCAGAAAAAGTTACACCATCAGCTGATGAACCAGAGGTCCCCAGGAGTCCCAGTCATTACGAGGCTGTATCTTTGGCTAGGCATTTCTCAGATAGTCTGTGCTAAATATGAAGAATGGGCAAAATGATAATACAGTAAGGTATTCTTAGCCAGCGTTTGGGCAAAATTACTTTTGGAACTGCAGCTCCCAGAATCCCTAACCTGCATGGCCATGCTGGATCAGCAATTATAATAGTTCTTGGTGGTTTTTTAAAAAGTAAATATGCTTTCCTCTAATTTAGGGGATGCATTCTGTCAGTCTTGGCCCTTCCATCTGGGGACAGCAGTTTTGTGCTAGAGAATTTTTTGAACGTATTGCAACTAGATAATGTATATTAAGTGCACTGACCGCTCAGGAAGAGTATGTGTGCAATCTCAATACTATTGTGTTAATTCCCTGTGAAAGCATAAAAACAGTTCAACATACTGGTATTGTTTCAGATTAAACAATTTATCTATTATTTTTTAAAATAATTGTTTACTCTGCTCTTCAATCCAAGAAGGTGCTCAGAGCCATTTAAAATAGTTGTTATTTAGACATTCCCTATCTTCAAGCTCAGAAGAGGCACAAGGAAAGGGTTTGGAGGGAGACTGAGGAAGGCATCATGGCGATGGTTGATTGAGGCTGTAACTCCACTGCAGAAATAATGCAGTGTATTTCAATTAAATTGATCACAGAGGCAGTAAATTCAAATCTGCTATTTACATTTACATTACAGTTACATTTTCTTGACCACACATTGGTTCTTTTCAACCCGTTGCTAATTTTATAGTAATTTCTTGTTTAATGGCTTAATGCTGAGTTGTTGTTGTTTTTAAATTAAATTCTTGCCCAGGATCTATTGCTATTGTGAAGGTTAGCAATAGATAAATATAAATATAACCCAAACCACAGTGTAAGTGCCCTTTTGAGTTTTTAAAGAAAATATAAGCTGTTTAAATGTAAGGCCATGTTTACTATAGTCTTTTTCATTTATATCCTATACTAAAATAAGAAGAAAAATCACAAATAAGTGTCCCTTTAATTTATAGCCCCATTAGTGAAAACTGCTCACTATAAATTGACTGTGACGTTAATCGATTAAGCTCAGTACAAATAATGTTTCTAGGCCATTCCTCTTGCAAGGGATACAGAGTGGTACAAACTTAAATGTGGCAATTAAAAAAAAAACCCTCTATAAATTCAGTTCTGTACAACTCCCATAAAACCATTCATATTATTATTATTATTAACCTTTATTTATGAAGCGCTGTAAATTTACACATTAACACTATGATGAAGTAACCATTATTAGGTAACAAGGAAACGTCCCTCTTTTCCTTTGTCTTAAATGACTGCACATTGTTGGAAGAATAATAAGCAAATATTCCACCACTTGAAATGAGGAAGTTAAGAAATTAAATATCAGCTAGATCAATCAATCTACTTTAGTGTTACAAGTAGATATGGATTTACTTGTCAGCTATAGCTTCTTCCCAGGCTACTATCATTTGTCTTCTGATTAAGGGTGTGGGCTTTGAATGTCATTGTTCTCTGAGGATCATAGAAAGGTGCCTTAGGCTAAGTCAGACTGTATTTGTTTATTCACTGCTTCATTCATATGTTGGAAGTTATCTTTTCCATCGGAGATTCCAGAATCCCCCAAATGGCTATGGAGGCTCTGGCATTTGGAGAATTGGGATGGGGAGAGCCCAACAACAACAACAACAACAACAACAACACACCTGTGTTCTCAGAATTTTTTTAAAAAATTGACATTATGGTTTGCTGCAAGAATTAACAAACCACTAAATGTAGTCCAGTTAATGGGATCAGCAATATCATTGTCAGTTTAGTTCCTTTTAGTTTAGTATCAATACTAAGTGTGATGAGTGTATGTTGTGTTTCTTCAAGTTGTTTCCAACTTATGATGACCCTAAGGTGAACCTGTCGTGGGGTTTTTCTTGGCAGGTTTCTTCAGAGGAAGTTTTCCTTTGCCTTCCCCTGAGGCTGACAGCATGGACGTTATCAGACAAGGAAATTGAAATTATAATCCAATGGCAATCCGAACGCAATCATGGGGTTTAATGTTATTGCATGATAGACTACCACATGCAATTCCGGGCAATGGGAAGTCAGTCTGAACTCAATCATGGGGTTTCAGGTTATTGCATGAGAGGTGATCCACACAATTTTGGGCAATGGCAAGTTATTTTTGGGCAATGGGAAGTCAGTTCGAATGCAATTCGAATTCATGTCAATTCGCTGAACTAGCGAATTCCCATGAATGCGTTCTGGCCCCACTTTCTTTTCATTCGAAATTAAGAGAAATTGCTCCGTTGTGATAAACTCCCATGTGACTTGCCTAAGGTCACCCAGTGGGTTTCAGGGCTGAGTCAGAAACTGAACCCTGGTCTCTAGAGTCATAGTCCAGCTCTCAAACCACTGTGCCAAACTGGCTCTAGTCGGGGTGATAGTTAATATCATATTAATTTCAGTAAAGGGCTTTTTCTCAGCAAGGAAGAAAACTAGAAGTTGACTTTTCCTGATCCCAGAACAACACAGGGAGGCCCAGTAATATGGAGAAAATACCCCCCTCCAGGCCCTTGTGTGCTGTGCAAACTTTACAGTGCTTTATAAATAAATGTTTATTATTATTATTATTATTATTATTATTATTATTATTTTACTGCATTGTAGGAGGTGATTTTACTGAATGCTAAAGCCCCCAAAGCTTTGATGAAAATCCCATATTTTAACTTGGCAACAGAACGATGGACTATCATAGATAGGCTTGCTATAACCCGGCTGCAACCGGGAACTTCCCGATTTTGGGGGCCCGGGGCCCCTCCCGGCACGGGTGTAGCCCCAAAACCGGGAGCCCCCCGGTTGCAGCCTGGGTTGCTGCGCCCCTGGCAGGCCTCGCTGCCTTCCTCCTCCACCACGGGGAGGCGGGGAGGAAGAAAAGGGCAGCGAGGCCTGCCTGGGGCGCAGGAGGCGAAGCTGGAGGCAGTGCCTCCCCGTGCGCCCGCGCCACCCTCCTCCTCCGCCCCCTCTCCCCCAGGCCGCGCGGAGGAGGCGAAGGTGGAAGGAGGCAGCATCTCCTCCGTGCGGGGAGGGGGAGAGGAGGCGGGGGAAGGTGGCGCGGGCGCGCGGGGAGGCGGGGGATTCCCTCGGGATTCCCCCCCAGCGAGGCCCTGGATGTCCGCGATCGCGGAGTTCCTCCAGGCCCGGCGGGGCCGGTAGTGATGCTTTCCAAGGCCCTTAAGCTAGGCCCGCTGGAATGGGCTCCTCCGCTTGTCTCCCCAAGACACCCCAGCGAGGCCTTGGACAAGGTTTTACAAATGTAGGACTTTTTAATTTCCTGGCCAGGAAACAAACAAACAAAAAATCCTACATTTTTAAACCATGTCCTACATTTCTCCCGTTTTGAAGGTCCCCAGGGATGGCAACCCTAATCATAGAGAACACTCAAAATTGCCCATCTCCCTACTACTGACTGTTTTGATTGTTTTGAGTATTTTAATCGTTTAAGGGTATTTTATGATGGTATAGTTTGGGAGGAGGGAATAACAGAATGCATTTTAATGTATGTTATATTTTATATTGTATTTTATTGATGTTGTAAGCCGCCTCAATCCTGCAGGAGAGGTGGGATAAAAATATTTATTATTATTATTATTATTATTATTATTATTATTATTATTATTGTTTCCAATTTCACCCACATTCAAATTGGCTAGATGATTCTACTGTATTTTTTAGGGATTTGTAATTTGTTATTTTATTGTAATTTAAGGTGTAATTTTTTATGTTAATTTTTGTGAGCCATCCTGAGCTCTTGGGAGGATAACATAATAATAACATAAACATAAACACCATGCCCCATGTCTCCAGATGATCTTTCCCAGCGGCTTCATATATATATATATATATATATATATATATATATATATATAATAGCACTGAGTTCTCTTTTTGAAGAGCGACTGCATCACCCTTTGCAATCTACCTGAGAGATAGGATTGGAACCACTGGAATGCAGTGCCTCTGACTCCCAACTCTCCTGGGTGTTCCAAAAGGATATCATGATCTATAGTGTCGAAAGCCGTTGAGAGGTCCAAAAGTACCAACATTGACCAAGGCAACCATGGCGGTCTCAACTCCATATCCTAACAAATGGCAAATTGGGAAACTGACAAAGAAGTGAAACACAGTGGTATTTGATGTCAAAATATTAAATCTTTAAAATGAGATGACTAGCGAAAAGAAATCTACTTCTCTAGAACTTTGTAGTTACTCAAAACCACAATAATAGATCAGATAAAACACAATAATAGATCAGTCTATCCCAGTGCAGATTTGGCATGTGGTAATCTCCTAAATCCGAAAGGTCACAAATTTGCTGGCGGTGGTGGAAATGCTAAAGAAGCTATCACAGAAAATATGATTTTCATCAGAAAATAAGTGTTGACCACAGTGAGAATCAAGGGAAAACAAACTAGGGAGTCTGCTTCCATGGTCTGAACATCTGCCAAATTTTTCTTTCCCACTCCTTTTGACTTGCTAAACATCTTGCTTGATGAATACTTCTTCAGAAAAAATTGAAGTTTATTTTGTAACTTTTCACTTGATGTTGGATTTTTTTCCTTTTTACTAACAATACTTCACTTATGATAAGTCGAGTACAAAGAAGAGGAGGTTGTTATACAATCATTAAAACTTCAAATGCCACAAATTGTAACTGAGATCCGTGGCTCCTGCATGCCAAACCTATGCTCTGCCACTGATTTGTGCAGACCAGTTTTCTCAATTGGGAGCAGGGAAACAGAAAGGATGGAGTGATTCAGTCGTGCAGAAAAGTATTCTGCACATGACCAGGGACTACAAAAAAGAAAATAGAATGAAGAATTCTTCTCTATTAATTCAGTGAATTATATAGCCAGCCACTTATTGCTGTACTTATGGTGGATCAGTGCCATCTAACTGGAATAAATCACTCCTCATTAATAATTAAGAAATTATTCTTCTGATGTCCGAGCTGCCAGCCAGGCCCAGGAATACCCAGGGAAGTGAAGACAAGCAGCCACCCAAAGGGAAGGTATTTTTACCATACATCAAAGGTGTCACAGACAGAATAGGCAAAGTGGTGAGGAAGCAAAACCTTCAAATGGTTTACAAACCAACAAAGAAAATCCAGCAAATGCTTCACTCAGCCAAGGACCAGAGAGACCCTCTCACAGCCACAGGAGTTTACCGCATACCATGCAGCTGCGGAAAAGTCTATGTAGGGACCACCAAATGCAGTGTGCAAACAAGAATCAAGGAACACGTAAGACACTGCAGACTGGGCCAGCCAGAAAAATCAGCAGTAGCAGAACATGCCACAAACCATCCTGGGTATAAAATACTGTTTGAAAACACTGAAGTTCTGGACCATGCCAACCACTACCATGTCAGGATGCACAGGGATGCCATTGAAATCCACAAACATCTGGATAATTTCAACCAGAAAGAAGAAACCCTTAAAGTGAATAAAATTTGGCTACCAGTCCTGAAGAATAGCAAAATAAGGACTCAGCAAATGCAAATGGGAAAACATTCAGAGTCAGGGGCTTTCCCAGCAGATAACTGATCACCAATTAGCAGACATTAATCCTTGTTTGCATTATCATCCCAGGCTGAGGCCAGCCATCAACACAGAACAATACACATGCAAATCACTCCTGCATTCCTAGGCTCACACAGTATATATACACCCAATTTTTCCAGGCAAAGCACTCTCTGAAGATGCCAGCCACAGATGCTGGCGAAACGTCAGAAAGAAACTCTACTAAAACATGGCCACATAGCCCGAAAAACCCACAAAAACTATTTAACTATACAAATACACTCCTGGCCACTGCTGAAACCTGAGGATCTAGGCTCAGATCCGAATCCAGGAACACACCCAAGCTGCAAACCTAAGATTTCAGGTGGAGTGAACCCCTATCCATCACAGGCTATTCTTTGACACTGGTTCAGCACAGAAACAGCTTCCTTGGAATCAGATGGGAAGGAGAGATCGAGCTGGGTGTCATCCACATACTGGGACCGCTGCATCCCAAAACTCCAGATGACCTCTCCCAGCAGTTTCATATAGATCAGTGGTTCTCAATTTTGGGGCCTCCAGATGTTTTGGACTTCAATTCCCAGAGGTCTCAGTCAGTATGCTCATTGTTCAGGAATTCTGGGAGGTGAAGTCTCAAAAATCTAGAGGACCAAAGGTTGAAAACCACTGATCTATATGAACCACTAATATAGATGTTAAATAACATGGAGGACAGAACAAAAATCTGAGGGACCCCACAGGCCAATGGCTAGAGGGTCGAATAGGAGTCCCCCACCATCACCTTCTGGAGTCTCCTCTCCAGGAAAGACTGTAATCACTGCATAAGAGTACCCCCAAATCCCATCCCAATTTGGAAACTCCTTCAAAATTGCAGGGGATGGATTTAGATTTTGGAGAGAAGGTGGTGTGCGTATCATGGGGCCATTCACTTCCCTCCCTTCTTCCACTGAAAATTGTCCTTTCTCAAAAAAGCTTTTCCACAGAGTCGGCAGCTTTTATCAGTGATTAATATATTAATTTCCTTGTACCATGTAGTTTTTGCCCTTAGGCACGTCTTTCTTTTTCTTGGCAATGGAACATCTTATCAGGAGTTTCTTAAGATTTGTTAAATGTACTTCTGCAACTACATAGCTCACACTTGGAGTCTTGCAAAGCTCTGAAAAAGTGGTTTGGGAGCATTGCTTATGTGTGTATATAAGTACATTTCCCACTTTCCCCCCTAAATAGCATTGTGTTCATCATTTGTATTCAACTGTTGCTGTTTTTCAACAAGTGCTTCCGTGTTACGCCTGCCAAAGATAGAATAAATGAAGCATCAGAAGGAATATTGGCAAGTGAGGAGAAGAAAACTTACTCATGGCCAACAAACAAGAGGCTGAAAATGAAATGTATGACTTTTCTGTTGGGGAATGTGTGAGACAGTAGTGTATTTCACAAGCGGAGTAAGTAATATCCGCACGCAGGTGAGCAGCAACGAATCCCACCCTCCACAGGGTCTAACAGAGAAAGAAAGCTTAGTCATATTTGTAAAATATATGAAACAGGTTTACTTACAAATCAGGTTTCATAATACTAATGGTGACAGGCTCTGTAACATGTACTCATCGTGTGTGGAAGAGAGAGAAAGAACTACAGACTGCAAAGAATAGGATGAACAAACCCAGATTAACTAATGCAAGAGAAGAAAGAGTGTAGCTAAAACTGCAGACGAGAAATGACACTATTACACATAAACTTCTAAGAGAGACGTGCAAACTAACAACTACTACTGAGTATACACATGCAAAGGTGGCTGCCTTTAGCACTCTGTCTCCATTTAGCAGCTTTTCCTCTTCAGTGTACATATGTACTTGTGTACGGACCCAAACATACACACACACAAACACCAATATTATCTGGACAAAACAGGCAGTTTGGAATGATGCTTTGGAAGAACACCATTTAGGACAAAGGACAGGTATTCTCAAAAGCATTCTGTGGCCAAAAGTAGCTTCTGCCAAAGAAAGACCCACTGTCTTGCACTGTCTTACCAGGATATACAGGGGATCACCTTTACAAACTGCTCCTTGGATGCCCTAGATCATGGAGGTTACATTCCCTCCTCCATGCCATCACCTGAGCCACAGCCAGAGCCACAGCCAGAGCTCACATATCTGTAAGCCCCTAGAAGCATTTAGCTGTTTAGTTACCAGTCCTTAATCCTGCCATAGTTCACAGATCAAACAGCCAGTTCTGCAGAAATGAAGCAGTTTGACAGTGCTTTAACTGCCATGGCTCAATTTTCATGGAATTCGGGAATCTGTAGTTTTGTGTGATATTTAGGCGGGTTACAAACCGCCATTTCGGACGTCCTCAGGATGTCCCAGTTTGGAAAAGGGGCGTCTCTTCTAGATGCTCCTACTGCTATTACGGACTCTGTCTGTAACAAATGGCGGCGGCCGTTCCACATGGCCACTGCCATTTTGACGTCTTGGACGCATAGCGTCCAGACGTGTCGCAGCAGAAGTGACACCGCGAATGCGTGCCTTGCGCTTTACGGCACCACTTCCGGGGCCCAGGAAGGAGCGTGATTTCCATGCTCCTTCCTCAGAGCATCTGGAAGCCCCGCGGTTTGGCCTCTGTGGCTCCCAGACGCTGCAAGCGGTGGCGGCAGGACACTGCTGTAGTGCAGCGGTCTGTAACACGCCATAGTCTTCTTTTTCAGAAAGTTCTGGTGCCACAACTTACTACAGTTTCCAGACTTCCATAGCATTGAGCCATGGCAGTTATAGTGGTATCAAGCTGCATCATTTCTGCAGTGCAGATGCAGCCGTAGGCAATCAGTCTTAAAATCCATCCCTCTGCCACCTCAAGGATTATGTCCCTAAAAAAGGAAGACTGACTTCTGTGTCTATCATTCATATGCTTTATTACCCAAAAAAGTGGACTATGAATTCATATGACAAAGATGATGTCTTCATAAAAAGTCAGGGATACTGCACTACACTGTTATAATGCTGTTATTTCACTTTTACTGCTATGGCTGCCTCTTGTGGAATTCTGGGAATTGTAGTTTAGTGAGGCCAAGAGCTCTCTGGCTCGAAATTCTAAATGTCTCTGTCTAAACTGCAAATCCAAGGATTCCATAGGAGGCAGGCATAGCAGTAAAAGTGGAATAATAACAATATAATAATAAAAGATGAAACCACACTCAAAGTAGGGTCTCAATACATAAAACCTCTAATCCCAGAGGACTGGACAATGTGAATTCTAATGATCATACTGATGAAGGGATAACATAAAACTGCTAGCTTGAGATAAGAAAGTGAAGTACTTCCAGATGCCAGCTAATCTCTTTACAATGCATAGAAGAGAATACCTCTGCTTTCTGGATTTTCCTGCTGCTTGTATGAGGTGAGTATGCCTTTTTAATGAGTGTTACATATTCCTATTCTTTTCTTCCTTTGAATTTTTCAAATAAGTACAGGAGCAAAGATATTTTAAAGATGAATTAAAACAAAGTGAATATTATCTGGCTGTAGCCTCAAAAGATTAAGCTACTTGTTGGTGCTGTTGCTGCATGTCTTCAAGTCATATCCAACTCATGGTGACCCTAAATTGAGCCGATCATAGGGTTTCCTTGGCAAGAAGCGTTTTGCCTTCTCTGAGGTTTGGAGAATGTGGCTTGCTTTTGTTGTCATGGTCTCCCAAAGAAATTCTGGGAGCATCAGGCTTTGTTCCGTTTCTTAGCAAAGGGAATTAGAAATAACCTTTCTAAGGCTAATGAGTATCTCCTTCCCACATGGGGAATCATCTACTGGAACTCACTGGGTGTAAGTTTATCTTTCCCCCTTGTTTTGCATATCACATGAATAGCAGGAAATCAGAGTCATATGAATCACGTATACTTCTCAACTACTTGCCCCTTTGTTAAAATCAAAACTGGCAGTATTGTCACAGGATAGGTGGAGGCGGAACTTAGATGGCTAAATTCATTTTTGATACATTTTTAGCAATTCATAAAAATGCCTGCTTTTAAATTATGACGTGTATGTACTCTGCAAACATATGACATTTCAATGCCAACTACCCAGGTAACGGCATTTTGATTCCACTTTACCTTCCATGATTCCATTCTATGGATTCCTGTGATTTTATCATGGGAGTGGCATGTAAAGTTTCAGCCGGAGAGCTCTAGTGACTCACCAGACTACAGGTCCCAAGAATACAGAGGATGAACCTATGGCCAGAATCATAGTGCTATAATTGAGTAAAGTCAAAAAGTCCTTAGGACTTTTTCACATGGAGGAATGTATCACCATCCTGAGAGTAGAAGAAAGAGGAGGGGGCAATCCGAAAATGCAAGAAATTACGTAGTAACTTATCACACGCACAGACAAACACAGTGCCCATCCGAAAGAGAAACTCATCACATGAGTACATACCCATTGGCTTCTTGATTTCGAATTAGTGTGTTTGCGCCTGTGTAGGGAGGACAGAATCTCATGGCTGACAGTAATCCTTTGGCCATAATGGAGTTGCATTTCATACTAATGCAAATGCAAATTGACTGCGAATCAACAATGGAAAAGGATGAATAAATTCAATATTTTTCCAAATTCAGCTATTCCTGGAATGTCTCACAATTGCATTTGGATTGTGTTCTGTTTGCGGATGACATCGTTGGAAAATCCTTTGTGAAATTACATGAAATACCTTGGATGATCCCGGATTAACCTTTGGTTAATCTTCCAATATTCCCTGTGTGAAAAAGTTCTCAGACAGGGACTTCTAATGCACTCTTTGGCATTGAGCTACAGTTGATAAAAAGATGTTTACACTACAAAATTAAACAGATTTAATTTTCAATCCCCATTTTCTCAGGTACCTTCTATGTACCTCACCAAACTACAAACCTTGTGACTTCCCAGGATGGAATCCTGACAGTTACAAAGGGATGAAACTGATACAACAATAGACTAATATATTAATTCTCTCTATCATAAAATGCTCTGTTTAAAAAAAATCTGTTTTAGCTTGAATTCTTCATTAATTAGCCCATGCTATTAAAAGCCAGCTTTCCTTTCATGTACCAAGTAACATGTTAACACTTGACCTGAGAACCTTGATTTAAAAAAGTATCAGCATGCCTGGCAAATGTATCAGCTAGCTCTCGGTGATGACACATGGCCATCTCATAATGAATTAATCTCATGTACAACTGTATATTTTCTTCAGCTGCAAAAATGCAAGTGAAAAAAATCAGTGTGGGCACATTGGTGAGAGTGTGAAGACACAAGAGAGAGCCTTCTCAGTGGCTGCTCCCACCTTCTGGAATGCCCTTTCATGGCTGGCCCCTTCCCTGCTTGCCTTTCATTGCAAAAACAATTTTATTTAGGCAGGCTTTTAATGTATAATCAGAGGATGGCATATATAATCAGGGGATGGCTTTTTTATTGGGGGGATGGTACTGTAGTTTTTAAAGTATGTAATTTTATATTGTTTTTTATAAGAAAGAAAGAAAGAAAGAAAGAAAGAAAGAAAGAAAGAAAGAAAGAAAGAGATGGGTATCAGGCTTGCGTTGCACGGCTCAATATGGCATCATATGGCTTGCTTGATTTGCTGTCCTATGGCTTATCTACATTAAGGTCACAATACTCCAAGCTGTCTTGGAGTATTCTCGCCCCAAATTCTCCCCATCTTTACCTGCTGCAGGTTTTTAGTGACTAATGGCTGCTGCATTCCCACGTGGTCCCTGCAAACTGGTTAGCGCTGCCGCTGCTGGCACAAGCTGAGGTTAAAACAAGGTGCCCAACTTTGTTCTGACCTCAGAGAGACTTGTGCCCACAGAGTGACTCAGTAGGGATACCTGCAGAGACTGCATGGGAAGGGAGCAGGCCATCGTCTCCTTGTTTTGCTCTGGCTTTTGTGGAAAACCTGGAAGAAAAGTAAGTCTTTTTAATGTGGGACAAGGAGTGGAAAGTTCAAATTGGGTCTGGGCAGTGTATAAACAGCCCAAAACAGATTCTGGGTTGCAGGACTGTGTATTGCAAACAGTACACAGAGATCCTGGGAGGAATTTGTGGTTTATATGTAGACAAGCCATTCAAGAAGTTTACTTTGTTAGCCTGCAACTGGCTCCAACAACGATTCATAAGTGCTGCAAAAAGATTTTTAGATTTTCAAGTTTTGGTCCCATAAATGGCAACCCAGCTGTTAGGTTGGCAGTTACATTTCATTACTGGTAGACCACTGTGCCCAATCAGGGCAGTTTTTGATTGTAATACCTCAGAACAGATAGATTGCTGGATTTCAATTCAAAGATATAGCTGTGTTAGTCTGCAAAATCAGTATGCAGAGAACTTTTAGCACCTTTGAGACTAACTGGAAGAAAGAAATTGGCAGCATGAGCTTTTGTAGACTTCAGTCTACTTCCTCAAATGCATCTGTTGGATTTCAAGTCATTAATTTCTGTCTTTGTGAAACATGCCCCTCAAATTGTTAATACGCATACAGAAAATATGCACAGAGATTCTTTTCTGATCTTCTTCCTAAATTGAATTACCCCAGAGGCCTTCACAATTCCTTCATTTACTCTCTTTGGTTCTCTTAGTCTATTTCTAGTTTTCTTGCTTTGCTGCCTCTTCCTTCTCCTTCTCCTCTCCCAAGTCAGATTGGCCCCAACTACATCATTCTACTTTTTAACTTCCTCGTCCTACAGTACTGAGTAGGTTTCTGCACCCCCCTAACCCTAGTATGGACTGAGTCCGTACAAAATGGCGGTGCCCTATCTACATGGGGGCTGCCATGACGACGTCACGAGTGCGTCGCCTCTATACGGGGTGGCGCGGACGTGACGTCGTCGCTCCACACCAGGGCGCTTAGTGCGCCCTTTGCGCGGATCAGGAAGGAGCTCCGTTTTGGAGCTCCTTCCTGGTTTGCGCCACTGGGCGCAGCCTTTTCTCCTCCTCCCTGCCGTCGCGGGATGTCCTTGGGGCTTGAAGCCCCAAGCACACCCCTTTCCAGGCTGTGGGGAAGTGGCCTTTTGCCGCTTCCCCGCAGCCTGGAAAGCGGTGGATCGGGGCCTCAGAGGCTGCCGGTCTGGCAGCTGAGGCCCTGATACACCGGGGAAAGGGGCGGGTGCAGCCCGCCCCAAACGGGCGGTCTGTAACCCGCCATTGAGTCATTTGTACACACACACACACACACACAACTTTCCAGGTTCTCCTTTCTGCCATCTTAAGCCTTCTCCATGAACAGCAGTGGTAGTGTGGGTCTGTTCCCCTGCCTTTCTTTTCTGGGCTGCCAGGAGCACTTCAGAGACCAGTTGTGGAGTGCAGCCACCTGTCATCTTTATTTCCTGCAAATATCTGAGGCATACAGTGGAATAAATATAGTAGTTGGGGCACTGTACTTTAAAGTGGTCCAATGGAGAGAACTGCAATGGAAAAACCAGATGACAGAAGCACATTTCCCAACTAACTGGGAGCATCAGTTGCAGGTAAAGTGAAGTTGGGTGCCATGTTTCCAGTGCCTCTTTCCCAGAAGCCCATGTCATTTCTCCAAGCATGGAGCAGAAAGGCCAGCCAATCGGAGGCACCCTGTTTGACTGGAAAGGTGGTGGCACTCGGTGGCATCTGAAGACTTTACTCAGGTCCACTCCTGGCCCATATGAATTGCTTTCCCCACAATACCAACAGTTAGTTGGCTTCAATAACCATTCATACCCACCTTGCCTTAGTGTTCAGGGTGTTGTACAGATGATTGGTTTATTAGTGGTATCATACTGCTAATACTGACCATCATAAGTTTGTGTGCTTTCGTCACAGGAGGATGGATCCAATTTGGAGGTAGATGGAGCCTGTACACTCATCATACCTAATGTGGAAAGTCCTTTTAAGGGAACCTGGGAGCACAGGCAACCAGGTCAAGCCCAACATGGGGGCACTCTGTCTCACTCCCATATGGCAGGGGAACCTCACATTAGTTTCCACTTATTCCTTCATCTTTCATTCTAACACTATCCAGCAGGTTAAATGAATCAACTGCCATCAGTTAGCAGACCCATGCTGAGGGCCAAGCCTATTCAGTTGTAAGCAATAAAACTGTGGCTTTTTCTGTTCCAACAAAATACAGTTTGAGGTCATTCTTACTAAATGTGAACACCCACACTCACTTCTGGGTCTGCAAAAAGGATTAAGAATATCCCCTCTGCGCACTTTTTCACTCCCAACAGTTCTCTGCCACTATTTTTCCTCACAAAAAGTGGAGAATATCGCTGTACTATACATGTACCATCACAGGCTAAAGTTTTTGCAAAGATAGGAGAAACATAATTTTGTGGTATTGTTCAGAGCTAAATATTTGCCTAGAAATATTGTCTGAACAAGCTCACATGTTAAAACAACAATCGCAACTGGTTTGCTTGCCTTTTTGTGTTCCATTTTGTTTATGCAGTTAGGTAGAGAGCAGGTACACTTTAAGAATATTTTTTGTGTGTGTCCAGCTTTCTCAACCGTTCATAGAAAATTGAAATATGATGCCACTGACATTCCTAATTTTAGTATTCAATTATACATCTTTACACTACTTGTCTAGTTACTCATCAAGTTACTTCATAGCTGCTCTTCCAAGCCTTATTCTTCTAATTTTCTGATTGCAATCTTAATTCTGATTAATGACTGAGCCAAGATAAAGAAAATCTTGAACTATTTCAATGTCTTCATGGCATGCTTTAAAGTTATGTAAATCATCTGTGGTTATTATTTTGTTTCTACACGTTCAGTTGTAAACCTGCCTTTGTACTTTCCTCCTTGACTTTTTTCTTGAGAAAACAGTCATCAATCAATTCTTTATTTCAGTCCAGAGCCCCAGTAAGATCAGTTGGTTGGTGTTGTGTGCCTTCAAGTTGTTTCCGACTAGCGACACTAAGATGACCCTATCATGGGTTTTCTTGGCAAGTTTCTTCAGAGGAGGGTTGCCATTGCTATCCACGCAGGATGAGAGAGTGTGACCTGCCTAAGATCACCCAGTGGTTTCCATGGCCAAGCCAGGAATTGAAACCTGGTCTCCAGAGTCGTAGTCCAATGTTGAAACCACTACACCATGCTGGCTCCTCTTTACAACATTTAAAATAAATTAAAAGCACAGTGAGCATTAGTCAGTTTGTACAGAAGGAAGTCATCCATCCACTTATCTGAAGTATAATGATCTCTTTAATTTCAAACAGGACAAGCCAGAGCATGTCTTTAAATCTATCGTTTCTGTGTGTTTTCTGCTGTTCCTACCTATTGTTTGTGTTGAAACCGTATAGTCTGGAGTCATTCCCAAGGGGAAACACTATCAGAGTGTACAATGAAAAGAACACAGAAAACCCACAGCACTTAAAAACATTTCTTTCAAAATACTTCCTTGCCAATTACTGAGTTACATCTTTTAAGATCATCCGGCTTTTGGGAGCTGGTCACATTATTTCTAGAAACCACTTGATTTTTTAGCTGAGTCAGTTGTTGTTGTTTGCCTTCCAGTCATTTCCAACTTATAGTGATCCTAAGGGGAATCTATCATGGGGTTTTCTTGGTATGTTTCTTCAGAGGGGGCTTGCCATTACCATACAAAGCTAGAGAGAAGGAATAACCCCAGGGTCACCCAGTAGGTTTCATGGCTGAGCCGGGATTAGAACCCGTTCTCCAGAGTTATACTCCAAAACTCAAACCCTTACACCACATTGGCTCTCAGCAAATATCCTATATTTTATCCATTTAGTGTTACATGATATGTTAATATCTAGTGAGTATTAGCAGTGCCAAACTGCCCTATTCAGAAGCAGCATCCTCACTTTCTTTCTTTTAAGAAGTATTTCTACAATTAATATTCAACTTCTAGGTCAAAAAGCAGTACTAAGGGAGGCTAACTAAATTCAAATTCAACTGTTAACAAATAACCATTAAAATATCAAATATTTAACACATTTTTAAAAATATCCCAATAAAAAGAAAGAACAATCCAATTGAGAATAGTTTCTGATGAAGGTTTTATACCACTTTGCTGTATGCAGGTTGGTTTTTCCTCCAGCTTTCACAATGGCAAGACATTGTTTTCAGCTCAGTTGCAGGCTGTAAGGAATTTGGGTTTGTCCTGTAGCTTCCTTTAAGGAGAATAATCTGTCCCTTCCTCTACTTGTTGTTGTGAATTAAAGATGCAAAAGGAGTTGTTCTGAATTAAAGATGCAAAGAAACTGCAGTGTTTTTGATGCATTTGGGGGAGTGGAGCCACAGTGTGTGTTTTTTAGTTTTGTATTTTTGACCATGCCACCCTGGTTTCTGTTGGGAAAGGATAAAGGCACAGAAGTACCAACTGAAAGTCCCAAGGAAACAAGAAGTGTGAAGTCGAAGGCTTTCATGGCTGGCATCCATAGTTTTTCGTGGGTTTTTCGGGCCATGTGGCTGTGTCTAGAAGAGTTTATTCCTGACGTGTCACCAGCATCTGCAGCTGGCATCTTCAGAGAATGTGGAGATGCCAGCCACAGATGCTGGCAAAACATCAGGAATAAACTGTTCTAGAACACAGCCACATGGCCCCCCCAAAACAGAAAAAACTATAGTAATGAGGAGTGTTATTTAAATAGACAGAATTATCAGTAAGGCTATGTTAAGGTGGCTGGGATCCTGGAGCAGTTCTAAAAGCAGGTGCTCACCCCACTCCTCATCTGTATGGGAGAGCTCCCCTTTCAGGCCCGAGTAATGGATCAGCTTTTGGTATCCCCCTCTCCACCTGATCCCAGTTGACAAAACAGAGAGGCAGTTGTGCCAGTATGCCATCTGGTAGAGGCCGGTGACTCTTGTGTTAGTAGGGCAGTGAATGTGAACAGTAAAGCTGGTGCTGAATCTGTTTGGGAGATAAGTTTCAGTACCTTGGCTAGCTCCTTTAGAGGTCAGATGAAACCCTGGAATGGATTCACTGCCTCATTGATATGGAAGTCATCAACTGATAGTTGCACTACCTATCTTTTCACTTGGCCAGTATCAACAGCAGCTCTTGGGGAGGAGTGGGAATGTCCAGCCCTCCTCTCTGCAGAGATATCTGTCTCAACAATATCACATTATAAATCACACAGAGACACGTACATGTGTGCGTGTGTATGTATATCCTCAACAGAAGTATGGGGTCCCTAGACATTAAGGACCCTGGCCTGGAGCATTTGCACCAGTCAAATAATTGATCATCCATCCTTGGTTGTCAGACCTCGACTACAACTGCAGCTCAAAGGTGCAGAGAGATATTGGGTAACTCCTGCCCCTGTTTAATGGACAATATTTTCTTCTTTAAAATAAATAGCAGAGCTTCTTGGGAGAAACCTCAAATACATCCTGGGAGAAGTAAGAATAATCCATTCCCCACCCATTCACATCATCTCCTTGGTGTGAATTGAACGTAGGAAAATATACACCAAAGAAAATCCATTATAAAGCTGGTGGCAACTTATACTGGATGAACAATGATTTGATACTGCTAAGAACCCTTCATCTGAAAGATCCTATAAGACACGAACAGTTGCCTGAATAAAAAGATTGTTGCCTACCAGCAGAAGGAGGCCCCCTCCAGCCTCTCTTTCAAAGTCTGGAAGCAGTCCAGGCTCACATGTTTCCTTGTTACTTTGGTATCAACAGCAGGCTAGGCAGTCTAATGTACCACACTTGAAGAGTGAGGCCTATGAGTACAAGGTCTTCTACTTTTCCCAGCCCCCCCCCCCCCCCCCCAGATAATGCAGCCTAACTTTTCTGCAATGATTTAGGGGCTTCTGGTATATCAGTTTGAGTGGGGCCCAGCCCCATCTCACCTTGGATGCCAAAATACAAATCAAAACATACTGTTCCCTTTCCAATCAAAACAAGGGCCCTTAAATATGAAATGTGATAAACAATAAATAAGAGCTGGGGAAAGAGCCAAATTACATACATAACTCTTCAAACAGTTTACTCTTCATGGGCCTCTTTTTCTTGCAAGATTGGACAGAGATTGCTTATCCAACAGTCATACCATCTTTTTAAAACTTGGATTGCTTTTCAAATTGCATTCTTGATCAAGGATCAATATCTCGAGTTTAGAGGCTTGGCTACTTAAGATTATTTGATCTGATCCACCAATTGTTACTGCTTTCCAAATTCTACCCTTGTGTGAACCCCAACACATCAAACCGGTTTATTTCTACAGTGTGGCTGCAGCCTAAGATCACTGTGTTCTTCCTTTTGTTTTATCAGTCATCATTAGGAAGAAAACTCCCAGGTTATATTCCTCCCAGAGCATTTGAGTTACACTAGTCCTTTCCTCTTTCTTCTTGATTGTTTAGAGATTCTACATTAATGCTGTGATGACCCTGCTATTTTTATTGGGAAATTTCCCAGTCATTCCACTGAAAACAAAAGGTATGAACCCAGCATTTTAGAAACAGAAAGCCACACATTTCATCTTGTTTGTGGCTCACCATTATTCACTAGAAAAGGGTAATGCGTCACTTGTGAAGCAACTGATTGTGTGGCAAACTAGGTCAATGATAAGAAATAATGGTAAAGAATTTAGATCTAATCCCCCAGGTCTTTAACACACAATATGACATTACTAATCCAAACAGGGCCAATGAGACTGTTTGCACAGGTGAGTAAAGGTTTTGGTGTCAGAATTTGTCAGTCTCTACACATGAAGCATGGCTAAATCATACTCATTCTCTAACAAGTGACTCCAGAACTTTTGACTTTTCAGCTCTCTGGTTGACCAGCATTTACAGTAACATTTCTAACTTTATGGGACAAAGTCCTGTCAATTTCAGTTTGTCTATTCCAAGTATAAATAAGAGCTATCCTAAAACCATTTGCAAGTTGGGCAATATTGAAATTTAATGCATGCATGCATGCATGCATGCATACACAGGAATGCCATCTGTTGCTATGATGTTATGAATCTTAGGTCTCTTTCACAATACACAACTATAGTATTTTGATACCACTTTCCATGCTATTTAGTGTGTCAGTGTTTCTTAGACATTGGCCTTCTACAACCATTTGGAAGGGAAATTATACATACGGTTCCATGTGTTCCCTAATAAATTTTTGTACTCTGAATAAAGTCTGATGATGTTTGTCCTCACTGTGATTCAAAACTTGGTTGCTGAAAGGACAGAAAGGGTTATTTGTGGTGCCATCTGAAGAAGAGACTTTTGAAAATCTTCTTGACAACTCTGCTCAGATCTTGCAGATTCAGGGCTCTGGCTTGCTTTATTAAGTCCATCCATCTGTACTGAAGTTTTCCTCTTTTCCTACTGCCTTCAACATACCCTGGCATTATTGTCTTTCCAGTGAGTCTTTCTGAGTTAGGTTCAAATTGAATCATCTTGTCTTCTATGAAGGCTCATGCTTGGCTTGTTTCAGGATCTATTTATTTGTCTTTTGACAGTTCCTAGTAATTGTAAAAGTCACCTGAAGTATGATATCCTGTATGAGTTATTGTTTTCACTGTCTGGTTTCTCTATTGTCCAGTGTTCACATCCACCCATAGAAATCAGAAATACCATGACAAGGATGATCTGACTTTTGCTATTCATTGATGTATTGTTACACTAGGGAATATTATTTAGTTCTTTCAAAGTTATGTGTGATTCACTTAGGGACTAAACAGACCAGAGTTTAACACCGGCCTCAGGGCAGAGTGGGGGCATGGCATTCACATGCCACATGCCCCGACGCTAGCTTCACGCTACCCGCCCGTCCAGATGGTAGGTGGTGTCATGCCCCTTCTTCAGTGCAGTGTTTAGATATGCTCTGCCAAAGAATCAGTGAACTTTTCACCGCTTTCAGAAAGAGTGGTATTTTGCCGGCCCTTTGTGGGGCGGCAAAGTGCTGGATCAGGCCTGCCATGTGTGATCGCTGCAGGCCCAATCCAGTGCTCCCAGAGGTTGGGGAGAGCCGTTCTATTGGGGTGGTCTGTTTTGTCCCTAAGATCAATTGCTTTAATAATGCCAAATGTATAGTGAAACAACCCCCACAAATTCACTAGCCAATATAAACAAAGCATATGTAGCTTAGATAAGGATTAAGGTAAAAGTAGACCCTTGACATGAATGTCTAGTCGTAACCGACTGTAGGGGGCGGTGCTCATCTCCGTTTCTAAGCTGAAGAGCCAGCATTGTCCGAGAACTGCTCTGGTGGTCATGAGGTCAGCATGACTGCATGGACGACTGCTACCTTCCCATTGAAGTGTAGCTATCTATCTGCTTGCATTTGCATGCTTTCACACTGCTAGGTTGGCAGAAGCTGGGAGTAGTGAGAGGTGCTCAGCCCATCATGCAGCACTCGGGCCTTGAATTGCCAACCTTCCAATCTTCTGATAGTCAGAACTGCCATCTTAACCACTAAGCCACTGCACCCCTCCTAATGTGGTGAACACTGAACAATTAGACCATTTAGAACAATGGTCTAAACCCAATTACTAGTCCTAGCCAAAGCAGGTCCGTTGAATCACTGGGAATTTAGTATGTCAAAACATGTGTAAATTGATCCATCAATCCTTTATATTCCACTTTTCTTTTAGACTGGGACTCTGGGTGGCTTACAAAAGGCAGAAAATTACAATGAAAGCACACATAGCGTCTTAACCACTAAGCCACTTCATCCCTAAATAATGATTAGAGATGTAGAAATTTCTTGGTCTTGATTTTCCTGCAATTCATCTAAATCCCATCTGCATTTTCTTCCTGTCCTTGTTTGATAGTTGATTACTAGAAGCTGGTTTTGTTGTGTGCGCGCGCGTACACATACACACACACACTTTTGCATATTTTAGCCACTTGCATGCATTTTGAAATGTGTGCCTTGTATTGTGAGTGCATATATTTCTCTGGAAACCTCTCTAAAGTGTGGATCTTCTAGAGGCCGGTAGCACATGCGCCCCCTGTATTTATATCTGTCTTAAGGTTTGTAAGACACCTTGAGTTCTAAAGCTGTGAAACAAGAGGTCATAAATAAATGAAGTTTCTTTGAGATTGCCAGTTCCTTCCAATGCAATTCATTTCCCCTTTCTGTGATTCACGCCTTCTTTCTTTTCATATCCTTGTCCCCTCTGTTCTTACCCTTCTTCTGTTGTTTTGCAATGCTGAGTTTTGATTATAAGCTCCGTTGGGCAGATATCTATAAATAAATAAAATGACAAGTACCTGTAAATAAATAGTTTGTATCTCCAAGGGTGAGAGCCACTCCGCAAACAACACACCACACCAGACAGGATTGGAAGAAAAAAGGCCACAATTATTTAATGATTACAGTCACAGATGGGATGGCAATGTATGGGACTGGGTCCAGGCATTGACCAACCTGCCTGTTGAATGATGAGCCATCCCCACCAGCACACAACCAGAAACGAAAGTGAGGGAGGAGGGATTCACCCATGAGAGTGCCTTCCCCCCACCCCATGATCTTGCAGTTCTTTGGGTGTGTGTGTGTCATGTAACACCCCTGCCCCATTTGGGCACCTGATTACTGCTGACACACACCTGATTCCCTAAAGGCAACCCCGTGATAATGCTAAGAGGGCATTCAAAGCAATGTCCCGGATCCAAGTCCCGTGCCAGCTGCCCTCCCCACAAAGTTGTGACAAAAGATTTGGAAAAATACACCATAGGGAAAATACAGACACCAATTCACAATCCACACACAGAACAGAAAACTGAAGGTAGAAAGGGAGGACCGGTGCTCCAGGAGGAACTACCAAGGAGCAAGGAGGTGGCGTCTTACGTCCCCCTTGATCTGCCTGGAGTGAAAGCTGCCATTCACTCTGGCCAGGCTCATCAGCCAATTCAAGCAGTTGCTTGAATTTATTTATTTCATTTCATTTCTATGCCACCTTTCTCCCCGGAGAGACCCAAGATGGCTCACAGACAAAACATTTAAAATATCAATAACATTAAAAACAATGAAAAACATCTACATCTAATATAAAATCACATAAAAATACAGAAAATTCAAAAACAAACTAAAAACCCACCTGCTCCATAAAAAACACCCTGATTATATACCAAATGCCTGCCTGCAATAAAAACCTTTTTACTTGCTGGAGAAAGGCCAATAGGGAGGGGGCCAGCCTAGACTCCCAAGGAAGAGAGTTCAAGAGGATGGGAGCAGCCACCGCGAAGGCTTTCTCTTGTGACCTCACCAAGCAAGCCAGTGATCTTGGTGGGACCAAGAGAAAGCCTTCTCCTGAAGATCTTAGGACTCTAGCAGTTTCGTATGGGGATGTATGGTCTCTCAAATAGTCTGGACCTAAGCTGTGTAGGGCTTTATGTGTCTGTTCAGGCCTATTCACTAGCTAGATTAGGATGTAGCCTACTTGTATTGTTTTTGTAGTCAGTCTCAGTACTTAGGGAACCATAGTTAAACAAAGACACATTTCTGCTACTCTGCTGATTTAAAGCTAGACCCTAACAGGTGTGGCTTTGATATTTTTTGACATTTTAATATTTTTGTTTCCTTACTAAAGGCTGAAGCCTTAGGAAAATTAAATTACTCTACAGGCATGTTGTGCTGCCCCTTGGGAGAGAGGACTTGACATGCAGCCACGAGGGAGGCTGCTGTTACGTTCCCAGCTCCAGAGCACACAATGGTTGCATGGTAAATTGTGCAACCTAATTATGCGGGCAATGTTTGTTATTATGCTGGCAAAGCCTGCTTGTGTAGAATCATGCGGTTCAAATTATTTGAAGGGACGTCATATCGAGGATGGAGCAGGTTTGTTTTCTGCTGCTCCAGAGACTAGGACACGGAGCAATAGATGCAAGCTATAGGAAAAAAGATTCCATTGAAACATTAGGAAGAACTTCTTGACTAGGAAAACCCTGTGAAATTCATGGGCCAACATAAGTGGACAGGAAACTTTAAATGCACATACACACAGAAGAGGCTGAGTGAGAAATTTATTTCATGTATTTGTTTAGCAAGGATGAGTATGTTGTTTCAGTTTGGTTTTTATTAGAATTTAATCAAGTATGTCCAAGTATTAAGAAAATTTCTTCTTGAAAAAGAACATTAAAATCCCCCCTTCAAGCCACACTGTGCCATGTTTTCCTTCCTGTGAACTAGAATACCTCTCAATACTCCACCTCATTCTATCCTAGCCTGTTGGCACCAGAGATTTCACTAAAGACAAAACACAATACAGTGCTGGGAAAGGTTGGCAAGATGCCACCTTAGAAACAGAGCTGCTTATAACAGCTTTGGACATCAGTGTGTGTGTGTATGTGTACGCTCGGGCGGGGAGCCCTATCACCCATTTTCTGATTGGTATGATAGGTGGAACCACACTAGTGGTTGACTACGGATCAGCTGGCCGGATAAGTACCTTTGGGCCAGGGTGGTGGCCATGTGCTAAGTGGGAAAGGGGCTCCTGGCAATGCATGAAGGGCAGGGATCTGAGGAAGGAGTTCTTCTCCCACTCCCTTTCTTTCCCGGTGTCCTATGGACCACAAAGAAACTTGTTCCTCTCATAGTGAGTGCTATGGTGGAAAGGGTGCAGGTTGGAGCAGTGGTGTCACTAAGGTTGGTGCCACCCAGTGCAGTAAATCATGGTGTCACCCCCCCACACACACACACACAATTGACCTCCTCCTCCCATTTCACACCATACAAAATTCTTAGCAATGCTTTTTTGCACTAATCTTACTGGTAAATCATAATTTCCATCTACCACTGAATGCAATGCTAATACATGTGATATAAACAACTAGCAAAATTAAAAGTATACCAACAAATTACAATATCATATGCACAACCTAAATGTGTTTACATATACATAGAGAAGATTTGATTAAAATGGGATGTTTTTAAAGAAAATTTTAAAAGAATATT
>NC_056527.1:79742833-79784567 GCF_019175285.1 Sceloporus undulatus | reverse complement strand
TGTGCCTCTGAGGAAATAGACTGAAGACTATGAAAGCTCATGCTACCAATTTCTTTCTTTTGGTTAGTCTCAAAGGTGCTATAAAATCTCTCTACATACAGAACAAGATTAACATGGCAGGGGGTTGAACTGGATGGCCCTTGTGGTCTCTTCCAACTCTGTGATTCTGTGAAATCATTTCCTCTCAGCCAAGGGTCACACAGTATATTTACCCCACTCACTTCCAAGATGCCAGCCAAATGCCAGGAATAAACTCTTCCAGAACACAGCCACATAGCCTGAAAACCCCACAAACAACTGTGGATAAAAGATTGTTTGCAAAGTTTGATCAGGTCAGATTGAAGCTCTCTGCCAGTTGGGGCTCAGCTATGGCACATTCACAGACCCTGCAAGGGAGGAGGCATTTAGCTCAATGTTCCTGAGATAAGTGTTGCTAAGGCAGGGCCTGTAAATCAACAAGCATCCTTGCTTGCAAGAGCCCATTTTCAGGAGCATAGTAAGGCCATTCCCGATTCTGGGGTCATCAGCTAGTCCAGGGGTTTTAGAAGAAAGCAGAGAATTGTTTCCAGCAACAAACATGGCCAGAGCAGGTTCTTAAAAGGGATCCGGCCAACTGTCCATAATTAAGAATGCTTCTTTTGCTGGTTGACAAGGAGCTCCATTTAATACCTCTGCTCTTCCCTCGCTGGACCTTAGGGACTATGCTGCCTCTCCTATTCCTCTAATAGGTTAGCTGGAGGTGAGTTCTAGCTCTGTGCCTCCTGAGGCTGGCTTTCCATCAGGAGAGCTGCAGGACTCTCCTCAGATGCCTGACTCCTGCAGGTGTTTGTTTTTACAAATCACTCTGGGACTCAGCATGGGACAGCTCTCAAAAGAGGGTGAAAACCCTGCTATGCTGAGCTCTTCAAGGAGACTACATGCAACATGTGCTGGATTGATTACATATTTAAAGTTCACAATTGCATGTCAAGCAATGAGAGAATCTCAGACGAAGAAGGCAGAGCATAATAGTACATGTGTCAGGCAAGCAGAGGTGAGCACAGTTGTACAGATGAAGCCCAGTGCTTGTTCATGAAGGCCCTGGATGCTGTGTTGGCTGGTTCTGTATGGACCAGATGGAGGAAAGCCTCAAGGAATCACAGGGCCACAGTACCTGGATTCACGAGAGAAAGGCCTCACAACAAGCATTGGAATCACATGACTCTGGCAATGATTTTTTCATTTAAAATGAAACTGATGTTTATTTAATTTAGGGAGCACTAGATGAAGAGAAGATTGGGAAGGTTTGGCACTGAGATAACAAGAGTGGTGGTGGACTGCTGGATGGTGCGATATCAATGTAATGATGTTGGAAGATGTGTTGCACTGTCTGTATCTGCAAGAATGGAGAGAATGAGAGAGTCAGTGCTTAGTTAGAAATTAACAGTTAAATGGATAATTTATAAGGAGAAGTTGTCCATGTACGAAAGTAGATGATATGCTGGTCACACTTTTCCTTTCACTATCAAATGAATTGCATTTCCAGTGAAAACGCTATTTCATTCTCTCAGCAAATTTTAGAGTGTTGCATTTTTGCCTCCTTTAAACTAATCAGAACAGATACAAATGCCTTTGGAGTGATATGCTGCTTGCTTTGGTGCTTGCCTCTTAGTAATAGTCATCTCTTCCTAAAAATTGTCCTCTGCTAAAACTAGATGTATTCACCTTCCACTCTGAAATTAGGGATTTGTTTAATGAAGAAATTAAAGTTCACAATCGCTAGATTATATATATATTAAAAAGCAAGCTATTTTTCTTTGCTCCATTCCAGAATGATACTGCATATAGTGCAAATATAGTTAAAATAATAACATTTACAAAAATGTTGAGAGTGCTGAGGGGACAGAGTGGCTGGCATGGTGGTTAGGTTCTAGGGCTAAAAACTAGGGTTGCCAGGCCAGGATTATCCCTGGGCCTGAGTGATCTGCATGTTGGACTATGACTCTGGAAACCAGGGGTCAATTCCCAGCTTGGCCATGAAACCTGCTTGGTGGCAAGTCATATGCTCTCAGCCTCAAGGGAAGGCAATGGCAAACCTCTGAACAAATCTTGCCAAGAAAACCCTGTGATAGGTTTTCTTTAGGGTTGCTATAAGTTGAATTGAAGGCACGCCAGAATAAGATTTCAGTACCAAAATCTAAGACTAGATGAACCCCACAATCACACCCTTGTCATATTCCAGGAGGTGAACCCTGGTGCAGCCATTAAACATGATATATTAAACATAAACAACTAATTCACACCACATCCCATTCAAATTAAAAATGCCAAGTGTAACAAATGACAAAATATATGCATACATCCTTTTTAAGGGAGTACTCTCATCCTAAAATCCCTTATCTTCCTACCCAGGAAGTAGAAAACAAAGTTCCAGAATCCTGCATCCATCATCTATATGCCTTCCTTTGAAATAAACATTAATACTTGGGCATGATGTTAGGGAAAGTGCCCACTGTCTTTTAGCTTTGTCCTTCACACAAGATCTCTGGCTAGCCAACAGTATCTATAGTTCAGGGGTCAGACAGTGCCTAGTATAGGATTTAGGTCTTTTTGTCAAATGAACCAGTGTGGTGTAGTGGTTTGTATGTTGGGCTGCTACTCTGGAGACCAGAGTTTGAATCCTGGATCCACCATGTAAATTCACTGGGTGAGCCTGGGCAAGTCACACTCTCTCTGCCTCAGAGGATGGCAATGACAAACTCTCTGTGAAGAAACTTGCAAGGAAAACCCCATGATAGGTCCGTCTTAGGGTCACCATAAGTCAGAAACAACTTGAAGGCATACAGCAACAGCAGCAGCAACAACAACAAACCAAAAGTGAATGACAGGAGGAGAGGGAGATTTCCCCGCCATGTGATTTGACCTCAGCTCACCTTGCACAAATCTATTCACTTCCAGTTGTTCCTCTTCTCTGGTTCTAAAGATGCTGTATGCTTAAACAAGCCACTTATCAGGAAAAAGGTTTTGGGCGGGTTGTCATTCTAAGCTGGGGGATTGTGGCAACGGCAAGTGGGTGTCTAACCTTTTGCTCACTTGTATTTTTCTGTTGAAAATCCCCAGAAACCACACCCTGGAAAGGTTCCCCTTTGAGGCAAGAATTGCCAGAATCCCTTAGCTAGCATCAGTAGTGTCACTGGGGGGACGGTGACTCAGGGGGTGCAGACTGCATCAGGTGACACCCCAGAGGAGGGGTGACACCCGGCCAAGCACACCCCCTCCCTCCCGCATGCTGGTTTATTCATGAGTAAATGGTGCGTGAAACCGAAGGGAGGGGTGTGCCCTTTGGCTCCACCCCCACAAGCCCCACCCTCTGCATGGGGTGACACCTGGTGGAGAAATGCCACTGGCTAGTATGGCCATTCTGGAGGATTCTGGAAGTTAGTGTCCAGAAATGAACTTTTCTGAGCTCTTTCCCCATCATCCCAGAGTTCTATGGGTACAGAACAGTGAACACATTTACAATTCAAGTCTAAACTAAAAGAGAGAGAAAAGTCCTGTAGATCTAAGAAAACTTAGGTCCAAAACACACTGCAGAAATAATCCAATTTGAGACCACTTTCATTGACCTGGCTCAATGCTAAGGATTCTGGGAACTGGGTTTTGTGAGACATTGAGCCTTTTCTGTCATAGAGAGCTCTCATGCCACAATAAATTACTATACCCAGGGTTCCCTAGCACTGAACCAGGACATTTAGAGTGGTCTCAAACTGGACTATTTCTGCAGTGTATTTTGGACCTTAAAGAGGCAAGCCTTTTGAAATGAAATGCTGTAGTCTGGGCAGTAATGGACTGAATGAGAAAAAACAGACCAAAACTGAATCCAGATAAGACGGAAGCACTTTTTGTTGGGCCCTCTAACCCAGGTATAAGGATAAGCCAACCGGTCCTTGACGGGGTCACACTCTCCTCAAAGGACTGTGTTTGTAGTCTGGAAGTACTCCTGGACTTGTTGCTTCTGATGTCAAATCAGGTACAATGCAACAGTCAGGAGTGCTTGTTATCAGCTTTGGCTGATACACCAGCTGCATCCTTTCCTGGAACCAGGGGACCTAGAAACAGTGGCACATGCGCTGGTAACTTCGTGACTTGGTTTCTGTAATGTACTCTACATGGGGCTACCCTTGTACCTAGTCTGGAAACTTCAATTAGTCCAAATCTTGGCAGCCAGAGTGGTCACCGGGACAGCTAGAGATGACCACATCACTCCTATTTTAAAATCTCTTCACTGGCTGCCTATTAGTTTCCGGGCATAGTATAAGGTGTTGGTTATGACCTTTAAAGCCCTACATGGCTTAGGTCCAACCTATTTGTGGGATTGCCTCCTTCCATACAATCCACCACACTCACTCAGGTCCTCTGGGAAAAACCTTCTTCAACCAATAAAGATTAGGTTGATGATGGTTACCCAGAGGGCCTTATCATTGGCCGCTCCCAAATTATGGAACATCACCAATCTTGACAGCTTCAAAAGAGCTGTCAAGACAGATGTCTTCTGACAGGCGTTCCCTGAATTATTTACCGGTCACCCATGGACATAAACCATTACAAGAAACACCAAAACTGTCTATTACTTTGTCTCTGACTGGCTCGATTGTTAGACTATTTTTAAATTTAAAATTTTTTAATTTCACTTTTAAAATCAAAATTTAACTTTTGATTATAATCTCAGTGATTGTTTAATTGTCATTTTATTGTTGGATGGTCGGGGGAGGGAATTAATGGGAATTATTTTAATTGTATATTGTATTTCATATTATGTTTTTGATGTTGTAAGCCGGCTGCGGGAGAGGTAGAATATAAATAAAAACTTATTATTATTATTATTATTATTATTATTAATCTTCAGATGAATTTACTAGAATGTTCATGATAAAAAAAGAAGAAGCAAACATTATGGACAATAAAATCAGGTTTGGCCACAGGAAATTCCGAGTTCAGAATTTCTCCTGAGTTGGCTTAACACTTTAGGAAATTAATCACAGACTTTGGGTTGCAGCCTAATGGCTTTGTCAAGTCGGTTTAGATCATGCCATGGGGAAATTCCCATGTTTATAATGAGGAAATAAGCCTTATCCAAAGCGATTCAAGTATCCCAGTGTGTCTACAGTATGATTGCTCAAGGAGGTTCTCTGTTTGTTACAAGAAGCAGTTCAATGATCAGGTCAAATATGTTCCCAGACTGTTGCTCTTCTTATCGTAATACCAGTGCAGAAGCTTGCATTTTAAAGCAAGTGAAGGTTTGGATTGTTGCTGAACAGAACCGGCTGCTAAACATTCTAGGGACTGTAGTCTGTTGTGGCACCACTCTGTTGCCACAACCAACTACAAACCCCATAGCCTTGAGCCATGGCAGTTAAAGTGATGCCAAATCGGATTATTTCTGCAGTGTAGAAGCATGAATTTATATTTATACAAGTTTTTTTTAAGCTTTAAGTGTGTAATGTCCTAGATTTTTCTCGAATGACCTACATTTTCCATTGTCGTGTCCTCCTTTGTGGTTATGACATCTGGTCACCCTGCTCCTGGCCCCCCTCACCATTTTGTGTTTAACCATTTGGTTCACTTTGCTCCTGTGAATCTGAAGATGAAAGAAGAGCATGGGCCTGGAAAAGACTGCTTTTGTCTGGATCTTCATTATCCTTCATGGTTTACAAAGGATTGGCTATGGGCTGCAGTCAGAATTTGTTGCCTGTGCTTCCTTCTGAATAATCTGCCCTCTTTAAAAACACTTTAAATACAAATGCTTGAACTGGATTGTGGTGCTGTGGTGCTTTTACTATCTCTTCTGACTACAGTAGGCATGGAAAAATATTGGGGAAGGCTTTGATGATGTGCAATTTTCTGTGCAAATGGCAAAAGATTAAAAAAAAAATCTTCTAGGTTATGTTATTTATTTATATAGCAATTCTGTGAATTTTACTCCGTAATGCGCCTTTAGAGCAACTGATTCTTCTGGACTGGAACATTTCTATGCAAATACATTTTACATGTAAAGTTAAAGTTTAAAAAAGGCTCTGCAATATTCTTACACCTCTGAGGATATGGTGTGGGTCTAAATCATTCAGTTATGCCGTGTGTGTATTAATCCTATGAATAATGGTTCTTTTAAAAAATATTCTGTGTCTATAAATTTTTAAATCACATTATTTTAGACGACTTAAGTGTGTCCTGTACCACAAACAAGCAGCTAGTATAAATCCATTTTAAAACAAGTTTTTAAAAAAAGATTTATAACTTTTAGTTAGGAAAACATCTATTCAAGTTATGTTTGAGAAATCATAATTTAAAAGTAATTATTGTTAGAAAAACACAACTATGGTGATAACACTTTTGGGGCCTTGGAATTGTGTGGCTCAGAAAAAAGATAAGCAATTGCTGGAACTCCAAAACAGAGTTTAAAATAAAGCGGCTAGGATGTCTTTCCCCCAAGATCTGATAAAATCATTGTAGTTCTATTTCTGGCTAGGAACTTGTGGGGTTTTTTCTCCCACACTATACAATTACAGTGCTAGAATTTCACATTCATTGCCAAGGTTCATCCTGTGGAATCCTGGGATTTGTAGTTTACGGAAAGGCATCCTGGTTATTTATTTTAATGATGGCCTATTACAGACTGCCAAAATAAAGCTGCTTCAAGTCTCTTTGGAGGTATGCTATTTAAATGATGCATGGGTCCTAAGAGCCCGGAGGTAGCACCAAAGCCACACTCCATTCCTAAGCACTGGAGTGCAGCTTTGGTGCAGGTTCCGGATTCGTAGGATGCATGCATCATTTAAACAGCATACCTCCAAAGAGACCCGAAGCAGCTTTATTTTGGCAGTCTGTAACAGGCCGATGTTTCCCCTTAAGTGGGAAGTTACACCTGCATTTATGGCTATACAGTGGACCCTTGTTTTACGCTGGGGTTTGGTTCCAAGATCCCCCGTGGATAACAAAATCCATTGATGTTCAAGTCCCATTAAATATAATGACACAACAAAATGGTGTCCCTTATAAATAATGGAAAATCCAGGTTTGATATTTGAAATTTATACTTTTTTGGAACATTTTCAAACCATGTATGCTTGAATCCATGTATAAAAAGTCTGTGTATAAGAAGGGCCGACTGTACTCATATGGAACTGTTGCCCAATCTGAAAATTTTGCCAGTGTATCATGCTGAAAGCAACAGTCTAATCCAGTGATGGCGAACCTTTTACAGACAAGAGCCCAAACTGCAACCCAAACCCCACTTATTTATCACAAAGTGCCATGTCCCTCTGGCTTTCTAGTAACGAACTCTGGCAAACTCTGTGTTGGGGCAACAGCATGTGTGCCCACAGAGAGGGCTCTGAGTGTCACCTCTGGCACGCGTGCCATAGGTTCGCCACCACTGTTTTAAATGGAATGGTATCTATTGTTATGTGTGACATGTTGTGTTATAGGAAAATATGAGCCCAACAAAAACATTATTATGATCAGTCTAGTCTGTATAGCAGACGTTCTGTAGGATTATGTGTAAAACTGTCCAGTTTATTAGGCTCTCACCATCAAGATGCAACTATGCAGATCTACATATGAGTAATCCTGTTTACTTCAGTTGAGCATACTGTACATGCCTGATACCAGTTGTGTGAGGGAACGACTTCCATATCATTTGTAAATTTCCATACAAATGCAACATCTTGCAACACAGCTGGTAGAAAAAGCTTGCCAGGAAACTATGTCCTTGCTTCCTCTCCCCAATTCCAAACCTAATCTGAACTTCTGAACTTCTGAACTGTGGGAAATCAGACCTGACTTGCACCACTTAGTTTAAAAAGCTGTGTTAGAAAAGCTGATGAAGCACCACAGAAAAAAGGTACAGGTTGAGTATCCCTTATCCAGAATTCCAAAATCTGAAATATTCCAAAATCCAAAATTGTGCACATGGGTGGCTGAGATAGTGACACCTTTGCTTTCTGGTGGTTCAGTGTACACAAACTTTGTTTCATGCACCAAATTCTTACAAAATATTGTGTATAAAATTACCTTCAGGCTATGCCTATATGTTTTGTGTGTGTTGCGTGCCTTCAAGTAGTTTCAGACTTATGGTGACCCTAAGGTGAACCTATCACAGGGTTTTCTTGGCAAATTTCTTTGGGAGGGGAGGGGGATGTCATCGCAATCCTCTGAGGCTGAGAGAGTGCGACTTGCCCAAGGTCACCCAGTTGGTTTACATGGCTGAGCCAGAATTTGAACTCTAGTCTTCATAGTCCAGAGTCCAACACTCAAACCCCTGTGCCACATATACAAAACATAAATGAATGTCGTGTTTAGATTTAGTTCCCATTATCTCATTATTTATATACAAATATTCCCAAATCCCCCCCCACCATCCAAACACTTTCGGTCTCGGTCTACAGCTCTGACCTCAGATGGCGTCTCTCCTCTCAATGATTGTCTTAAAGCAGTAATGGACTGAATGAGGAAAAACAGATTGAAACTGAATCCAAACAAAATGGAGGTAATTACAGTAGCCCCTAGATGGGGTCACACTCCCCTCAAAGGACTGTGTTCACAGCCTGGGGGTGCTCCTAGATCCATCACTCCAGGTGACAAATCAGGTAAATTTGACGGTCACAAGCACCAATTATCAGCTCCCAGCTGATATGCCATCTGCACTCTTTCCTGGAAGCTGGGGACCTTGAAACTGTGGTACATGAGCTGGTAACTTCTCGTCTCTGTAATGCACTTTACGTGAGACTACCCTTGTGCTTAGTTCGGAAACTTCAATTAGCACAAAATGTGGCAGCCAGGCTGGTCTCAGGAAAAACTAAAAGAGACCATATAACATCGATGCTAAGATCACTCCACTGGCTGCTCATCAGTTTCCGGGCCCAGTACAAAGTGTTGGTTATCACCTTTAAAGCCCTAAATGGCTTGGGTCCAACCTATCTTTGGGACCATCTCCTTCTGTACAACCCACCTGCACACCCAGGTCCTCTGGGAGGAGTTTGTTGCAATCTATAAAAACTAGATTGTCTGCAACCACCGACATGACCTTTTCGGCAACCACTTCCAGATTATGGAATGGCCTGCCAGATGAGATCTGTCACATTACCACCTTGAACAGCTTTAAAAAAGCTGTTAAGAGGACTCTCTTCTGGCAGGCTTTTCCCGAATAGATAACCGGCCACCAAAAACAGCGGAATCTGTTATTCCTTGACTTCTGCTATAGCTATTGTGTGATTTATCTGTTATTTATGTTTTAATCTATGAATTGTTTAATTGTATTTTAGGGGGGTGGGTTGTTGGGATTTGATTGTATGTTTAACATGTAAGCCACCCCGGTTGTGCTGCACAGAGAGGCGAGGTACAAATAAATGTTGTTGTTGTTGTTGTTGTTGTTATTATTATTAATATGATCCCAAGCATTTTAGATAAACAGATTCAGGCTGCATCTGCACTGTAGAAATAATGCAGTTTGACACTGCTTTAACTGTCATGGCTCAATGCTACAGAATTCTGGGATTTGTAGTTTTGTGAGATATTTAGCCTTCTCTATCAGAGAGCTCTGGTTTCACAACAAATTGCAAGCATAGCATGGAGCCATGACAGTTAAAGTGGTATCAAACTGCATTATTTCTTCAGTGCAGATGCAGCCTCAATCTGTAGTCTGGCAAAGAGAAACGCCAACTACCATGACAGACTTCCAGTATTTGATGAACATCAATTAGCAATCTTTTTGCATTATCTGGAAATTAAGTTGCTGGGATCTGGAGAACCAGAACATGGCAAAGCTATGTGGAAGATGATTACCATTACATTATAGGATAAAACAGTGATATTCTTATGCAGTATTTCTGATATTTTGGGATTTGGCATGTTCCTTCAATCTCTTCTGAACAGATACTTCCTGAATCTGTTTTGATAGTGACTCTTAGAGGGAAAGCCTTTTGTCTTTTTGGTTTGTTTTGCAAAACATCTTTCAACGGCATGAATCAGATGCTAAATTTATTGCTTTAAAAGATCCCTTTTGTTCTAGCTGTAAACAAAATGTCATACTTTCCAACACATAGATGACAGTAGTTTGTCCTGTAATGTGCAATGTTGGGAATCCTTTTGGGTTTTTTTCCTGCTGTTATCTCTCTTGTTTGTTTCCACAGAATGTCCTGAAAAAGCACTTGGCGTGTTGAGTAATAGGGTCAGCCACAACAGCTATAACTTTTTTTTAAAAAAGAAAGTTTGCAAAGAGGCCATGGATGTAAAATGATTGCATTACTGTATGATGTTGTTGCTGCTGTTGTGTGCCTTCAGGTTGAAAGCAACTCTACACTACAGCAAACCTATCATGTGGTTTTCTTGGTACGTTTCTACAAAGGGGGTTTGCCATTGTCACCCTCTGAGGCTGAAATAATGTGACTTGCCCAGGTACTACCTGATACTAATTGAGGTAACTGTCAACTAGACCTGGCCAGGAGCCAGTGTGAAGAAAAGGTCAGTAGGCACAGCAGCATCCAAGCAATTCTTTTATCAGAGTAGGTTAATGCCATCCTAGATGCTACTGGCTCTACCCATCCTGCCAAACCACTTCATATGTTTGATTCATACAGCATTCATACACCCACCTTTTTTTTGGCCAAGATACCCAAGAGCATTTAAAATATTAAAATACTGACATGAATGAAACATTGCAAAAGATTAAACAGCATTTGCTGTTCAACCTGCAGCTGTGTGGTCTTCTCAGGAACTGAGGGCATGAGGTCTCTAACATGGGCAGCTCCAATATGAGTAAGGTGGTGAATCTGCTCAGGATTTTAGTCCATCCTTTAAAGGGATGGGAGACCCTGTCTGTGAAACCACAGTTTTGGATAGCTCCTGAGTTAAAATCTGTAGTGGGTTCTTTCCCCTGCCCACTCCCACCCCCCACGTCATTGGCACCACTGCTGCTGCTTCCTTATGTCTGGTGGCTCAAGTCAGAAACCTTGAAGCATACTGGGAGAAAATGGTAAACCAGTATGAAAATAACATGCTAATAGAATAGAATAGAAAAATATATATTTTTTATTTTTTATTTTATTTTTTAATTTCAATAGACTTTATTGTGGAATTTATACACATACAACACATACACGACTGAATCTAAACAGTAAATCAAATCAAATCAAAACAAGGGGGAAAAATAAAAATAAGAAAATAAAAAATAAAATACATCTTACTTCAAACATTAAATACATTTAACACAGTCATCTCACATATTAAAAGAAACTGACCAGCTAACACTCCTTGTGTTTACCTCAACACAATTTCTCTTTCATACCATGTCTTCCACCGCCTTCTCTTTATATTTTCTGGTACTCTATTAAATCATACTATTCAGTATATATATAAAAAAAGATTTCCATTCTACTGAGCAGAACACGAATAATCTTATACATTCCCAAAGATATATTCTTATAACGTTTAAACCAAGAGACAATTTATCCTCTTTCTATCTTATCATTCTATGTATAGCAGATTATTCCCAAAACATCAAAAAGGAGCATAATTGTATATAGAGAAAGACCACCATTATCTCAATGTTATCTTTCATTTTTAACAGCAGAGCTAAGGTAGAGAGGAAAGAAAGGCACACCAGATGTTACATAGAATCTACCTACAAGTTTATACACTGTCTTATCTTAATCTAATATACTATTAGGATATCTTTCCATTTCATCTTCATGTATTCTAATACTTTTGTCCATTCTTCCTCTATTTTGCTGTATGAAATATTTTTCGTCATGCTTGAGAGTCTGTCCATCTGCATCATATCATATAGGTAACTGACCCATTCTTCTACACTGGGAGTTTCCTTGACTCTCCATCTTTTGGCATATAAGATCCTAGCAACAGAAACCATATATGTCAAGATCTTTACATATTTTTGGCTCACTTTATCTTCAAACATCCCCAACAAGATACTTTCCGGGGTTTTTTTTTCCGCTTAATATTTAACATTATATTTATCTCACCTATTATCTCATCCCAAAATTTTTTAGCCTTCTTACAGGTCCACCAACAGTGGAAGTAGGTGCCTGTTGTGCAACCACACTTCCAACAAAGATTATTTGTTTTGTTATTTATTTTAGCTAATTTCACTGGTGTCAGATGCCATCTAAAGTACATTTTGTACCAATTCTCTTTTAAATTTTGAGCCGCCGTATATCTAATATTATGTTTCCACGCTTTCTCCCATAAATCTAAATTAATAGGATGGCCAATATCTTTTGCCCAACTTAACATAGATTCCTTGATAACCTCCTGTTCAGTATGCCAAGTTAGTAATAAATTATATATCTTTCCCATGAGTCCTCTTTTACTCTCCTTCATACCTAATATATCTCCCAATTCAGATTTTTTCTCCGTAGCTCCCCATACTTTTAAGTCCTCCTTTGCTCTTTCTTGAATTTGCCGATATTCAAACCAATTTAAGTTTATATCTACTAAGCCTAGTTCCTGTTGGGTTTTAGACTCAATTTTTTTCTCTTTTATCTTTAACAGATCTTTATAAGTGGGCCAATCCCCTTCTCTATACATTTCTGTTCTATATAGGGCTTCCAAAGGGGAAGCCCATTTTGGTAAGCCAATAACAATTCTTTCCTTATATTTTTTCCAAATTTTGAATATATTCTAATTCTATTAATTTTTTGTCCTTTAACGTCATCCATTCTTTTAACCAAATCAGGCAGTTTGCTTCATAATATAGTATGAGGTTAGGAACTGCCAAATCTCCTCTTTCTTTAGCATCTTGCATTACTTTTAATTTTATTCGGGAACTCAGGGAAAAACCTCGAGCAAGGTGAATCCTTGGCAGAGGAGTTACAGAAAATAAGGACTGGGATAAGGGAAGATAATGAAAGAATTAAAAATGAGATGAAGGAAGAAATAAGGGGAGAATTACGCCAAGAACTGAAAGGGATAAATCTGAACTTAGAGACCATTGTTAAGGAAATAGGAGGAATAACAGAGAAAATTGAGAAATTACAGACTGACCAAAAACAAACAGAGGCAAAGGTGGAAAATATTGAGACTGAGCAAAAACAAATGGAGACACAATTGAAGAGACTAATTCAAGAAAAGGAAGAAGACAGAATATATATAATTAAAATGGAAAATAAACTAAGGGAATCTTCGCTGAAGCTAAGAGGAATTCCGGAGGCAGAAAATGAAGATTTATACAAATTATTGGTTCCAATCTTAGCAGATTTTGTGCAGGAATCAGCTGAAACCTTCCCCTGGGAGATAGATAAGATCTACCGCATCTCCACAAGAACAGCAAGAATCAAGTCTCTACCCAGAGATATTTTGGTACAATGTGTGCGACGTCAGACTCGGGACCTGATCATCCAGAATAGTTATGATAAAGATTTGTTAATTGATAGGAGAAGAATCCAGATCTTTAAGGACATCTCTACTAGAACGCTAAGATCGAGACACGATTACCATTTCATAACGGACCAGCTGAAGGTATATAATATACCATTCAGGTGGAATGAGATAGAAGGAATTACAGTGACATGGAAACAGAAGAAATATATTTTGGACTCTTTATCTAATGCAAAAGATTTCTGGAGTAAATATAGAAAAGATATTGAAAAGAACAAAGGGGACAGCCCAGACAAGGAAAGATTCGGAAAAAGATTCCCAGAAAGAATACAGACAAGACAAGTAACAAGAAGATTAGAAGAAGAAGAAAAGAGGGGAAAAAATACCCCATCTGATGTTACAATTACACCAATTGGTGAATGAGTTAAGTGTAAATTTTGCAAAGAGATCAGGTCTCTGTATTTAGAAGGGTAGGGGAGTGTGGGGGAGGGTGGGAGATAGGTTCTTGTCTCTTTTTTTATCTGTTGTTGTTGCTGCTGCTGTTTGCTTGGTTTTTCTGAATTCAATGCTAAAGATGAAAATAGTGTCGTGGAATGTAAGAGGCTTGAACTCATCTACGAAAAGGAGTAAGGTCTTCACATTAATAACTAAACACAAAGCAGATATAATATGCATTCAGGAGTCGCACATTATCACAAAGGACAGAAGATTAATTGTTAGACAAAAATTAGGGAAAGAATATGTATCTGCAGCTCCCAAAAGGAAAAGAGGAGTACTACTTTATATTAACAATCAATGGGAATCTAAAGAAGTCATAAATGACAATGAAGGACATTATGTAGGGGTAGAGACCATAGTAGAGGATAGGAAGATTCTAATCGTGGGAGTGTATTGTCCCTTAAAAAATAAAAGTAAATTTTATACCACATTACAGGGGAAATTAACTAAACTACTGTATGAAGACATAATTGTAATAGGGAATTTTAATGGAGTGTGGGAGCCAAGATTGGATAGATTAGCTAAAAGGGAAATAGAAGAAAGACAAGGCAAGCTTCCTAACTCCTTCTTTGAGATGGTTGAAAATCTAAATTTAATAGATGCATGGAGGCAACTATATGGGGAAAAAATGGATTTTACGTTTTACTCAAATAGGCATGATTCAATGGCTAGAATTGATATGGTATTAGTTAGCAAATCACTAGTGAGAGATTTGGAAGAGATGGAAATATTACCCAGGTCTATTTCAGACCATAATATGTTGAAAGCTACTCTAAAGGGTAAAAGGAAAAGGTTTGAATGGCGAATGCGTGAAGATCTACTTCTAGACCCAAAGATATGTGAAAGAGCCAGAATTATGATCAGAAATTTTTTCAAAGAAAATCTGAATAAAGGTGTAAGTATAGAAACAGTTTGGGATGCAGCTAAAGCCGTTTTTAGAGGTTTTTTTATTCAACAAAGCTGTAGGAAAAGGAGAGAGCAGGTAATAAATATTAATAAAATAAATACAAAAATAAAAGATGAAGAGGTGAAACTAGCAAAGGAACTAGAGAATAAAGAAATAAAGGGGAGAATTAAGATGCTCCAAAAACAGTTAGACTCATTATTGAATCAAGAATTAGGGAATAAATTGAAAGCAACGAAATTACAGAATTTTGAACATGCAAATAAAGTAGGGAAATGGCTGGCATATAGATTAAAGGAAAAGAAAAAAAAGAAATCATATATATAAAGTTAAGAGTGATGGGGAAATTAAGTCAAAACAGGAGGAAATCAAACAAGTATTTGTCAAATATTACAAATCTTTATATGATAATGTGGAACCAAATAGCGTACCATTGAATGAATGGATCTCGAAAGAAGATATTATGAAATTAGATGAGGAACAAAAAAATATGTTGGATAAGGACATCTCAATTGAGGAGATTATGGAGGCTATCCAGGAAGGAAAAAAGAATAAATCTCCAGGAACAGATGGGCTCCCACTATCATTCTATAAAATGTTTAAAGAGGAACTGGGATACCCCCTACAATTAGTCTTTAGAAACGCATTGTTAAAAAAAGTACCTGAATCTTGGAAGGATGCTAATATTACTTTAATCTTAAAAGATAATAAAGAAGCTGACGACCCTAACAATTACAGGCCCATATCATTGCTGAATGCCGATTATAAAATTTATACCTCTATACTGGCTAAAAGACTTAAAAGCTGCCTTAAAAATTTGATTGGAGAAGATCAAAGAGGGTTTCTCCCAGGGAGACAACTAAGAGAAAATGTCAGATACATTTTAAATATCCTGGAATACTATAATAGACATAATGACAAACAGGCAGGCATATTCTTTATAGACCTACAAAAAGCGTTTGATTCGGTTAGATGGGACACCTTACTAATATTATTGGAGGCAATGAATATAGGTGATAATTTCTGTAAAAGGATAAAAGAACTATATAAGGAACAAAAAGCGAGTATTTTTATTAATGGTGAAAAAACTAGCTCCTTTCCAATTAAAAGAGGTACCCGTCAAGGATGCCCACTCTCCCCCCTCCTATTCTTAATTGTTATTGAGACACTGATTAGAAAAATTAAATTGGACAGAAATCTGAAAGGACTAAAGATAAAAAAGTATGAATACAAAATAGAAGCATATGCTGATGACTTAGTAATAAATTTGGAAAGCCCCTTAGAAAATGCGGATTCTTTGATGAGACACCTAGATGATTTTGGAAAAGTAAGCGGATGTAGAGTAAACCTGAGTAAATCTACAATTATTACGAAGAATATGAAAGCAAGAGAAGACCTACTATTACAGGAGGGTACAGGTATGACAGTAAAGAAACGTGTTAGATATTTAGGGGTAGAATTGACAAAGAAATCAAATGAACTGTTCGATAATAACTATGTTAAAGTATGGAAAGAAATCAAAGGGAACTTCATAAAGTGGAACAAATTACACCTATCATTATTGGGAAGAATCTCAGCAGTAAAAATGTGTGCCCTTCCAAAAATTTTATTTCTTTTTCAAACCTTATCAATCAGAATACCAGAGAAAATTTTCAAGATCTGGCAAGGAGAGATGATGAAGTTTATTTGGGAGGGGAAGAATAGAATAGAAAAATATGTGTGTCTCCCATTCCTTTGCTATAGTTCATTAGGGCTGCATCCGCACTGCAGAAATAATCTAGTTTTAACTCCCGTGGCTCAATGCTATGGAATTCTGAGAACTGTAGTTTGCTGGGGCTGCAAAGGTCTCTGACGTGGAAGGCTAAATGTCTTACAAAACTACAGTTCCCAGAATTCCATAGCATTGAGCCATGGCCGCTAAAGCAGTGTCAACCAGGATTATTTCTGAAGTGCAGATGTATGCTAAGTGGTAGCCAATGACCCTGTTAATGCCAACTTGATAGAGAAGGAACGTGCCTGCAATTCCATGCCCGGGAGGCTCAGGCCAGCTGATGACTTGAGCTTGGGAGTTCTGGGCTGGTGTGGGCTATGCTGATCAGGTGTTCATACTAAGCTCAGCATCAAACCAAGCAGGTAATGAGGCAGAATTTGGAAAAGGCTGATGGACCAAGAACCAAAGCATTTGGCCTGTTCTTCCAAAACAGAGGAGGACAGCTTGAAGTTCTCCAGATATTGCTGGTGTACAGCTCCCATTGTTCCCCCACCCCACCTGCTGGCTAGAGCTAAAGCCAGTTGAAGACTTAGTACACTGGACAAGTGCCCAATGCAGTTCTACAGAAATTGGGCTTGTGAGGCTGTGGATGTTGTTGGACTGCATTCAACAACACAACAACAGCTGACTGGAGAATTTGGTCCATTCACCATTGCTGCCCCTTCATCATCTCTGCCTTACCTAGTCTGTAAGGGCTCTTTTTCAGAAAATTCAGCCTGGCAACCATTCCTGTGCCTGAGGGAGGTCTCATTTTTGAACTTACCCTGACATGATGGACTCCAGATGTCCTTCCACTAAAGAATATGAGGGCGGAAAATGTAACTTCCACTTCCCCTTCCCACTATTATTTTTTTGTTCTTGACAACTTTTAAGGTCATCTGTAGTTCCCCTTTCCATGAAAGCTGACGGTCTAGAGAAAGCAGCCAAATGAATGTGCAGTGGTGATTTTTGTTATTAACTGCCCTGAGGT
The DNA here is from genome assembly GCF_019175285.1 of Sceloporus undulatus. NCBI lineage: Eukaryota > Metazoa > Chordata > Lepidosauria > Squamata > Phrynosomatidae > Sceloporus > Sceloporus undulatus. Next base: position 79,767,056 of record NC_056527.1, on the reverse strand, counting down.
CGTTCTCAACCCATGCTGGCCCTGCTGATGAGACATCCCCAAGACCCTCTGTCCTCCACTGCAAACTCATATTCATGATCTCTTTAATAGAATCTATCCATCTTGTATGCAACCTTCCTCTCTTTCTTCTTTCCTCTACCTTTCCTAGCATTACTGTTTTTTCCAATGATTCATGCCTTTTCATTATGTGTCCAAACTATGACAACCTGAATTTTGTCATCTTGGCTTCTAGGGAGATTTCTGGCTTGATCTGCTCCTGGACCCCTTTTTTAAAAAAACTTTTTGGCTGTCCATGGAATCCTTAGCACTCTTCTCCAGCACCACATTTCGAATGAATTGGTTTTCCTCCTATCCTCCTTCTTAACTGTCCAGCTCTCAGATCTGTACATGGCAATAGGGAGTACAATGGCTTGTATGATTTTAACTTTTGTGCTCAGTTGTATATCCTTGCTTTTTAGGATCTTCTCTAGTTTTTTCATAGCTGTCTTTGCCATTCTTAATCTTCTTCTAATTTCCTGGCTGTGGTCTCCATTTCTATCAATGTTTGATCCCAGGTATGAAAATTCTTTTACTATTTCTATTTCTTTGTTGTCTAATTCAGATTTCTGTAGGTTTTTTGTAGTCATTATTTTTGTTTTCTTTATGTTCAACAATAGGCCTGCCTTTGCACTTTCTTCCTTGATCTTTCTTAGTAGTTGTTCCAGGTCTTTGAGGTTTTCAGCTTGTATTATGGTGTCATCTGTGTTATCTCAGTTTGTTGATATTCCTTCCTCCTATTTTCACTCCTCCTTTTTCTGTGTCCAAGCCTGCTTTTCTTACAATATGTTCTGCATATAGGTTGAACAAGTAGGGTGATAAAATGCAGCCTCGTCTGACTCCTTTGCCAATTGGGAACCATTCTGTTTCTCCATGTTCTGTTCTGACAGTAGCCTCTTGTCCTGAGTACAGATTCCTTATCAAGACTATCAGATTTGTTGGCACTCCCATGTCTTTAAGGACATTCCATAGCCTTTCATGATCTATGCAGTCAAAGGCTTTGCTGTAGTCTATAAAGCATATGCTGATTTTCTTTTGGAACTCTCTGATGCACTCCATTAGCCATTTTATGTTTGCAATATGGTCCCTTGTGCTTCTTCCTTTCCTGAATCCCACTTGGACCTCTGGGATTTCTCTCTCCATGTATGATTGGAGTCTGTGTTGTAGAATTTTGAGAATGATTTTGTTTTCATGGAATATTAGTGCTATGGTTCTATAGTTGTTGTCTCCTTTTTGTAGATAGGGATACATGGTGATACATGAACATAAAAGGAAGGGGACACCTTACCCAAGAGGCTACAAAACCTAGAACTGTCACTATTCCTGTCCTCTAGGTAAGACAATAGTTTGCCTGTATTATTACAGTGGGCCATGTACATTTGCTAGGGTTAGGGGCGCAAGATCCCCATAAAAGTGGAAAAACTACAAATAATAAAACACTGTTGTTGTTTTTTAACCTGAGAGACCACCTCTCTAGGAATTGCTAGGCCCTCCAGTGCAATTCTGTGATCAATATCTGCTGGAAGCTGACCATAGAATTGCTCTGAAAGATTGCCAAATACCCAGAGAAGTGTTTTTTCTAGGAACCTCTAGGTCTTCCAGCACGACTTCTGGTGGACATTGGTGGATATCAAGCTGGAAGACCCAGAGAATGAGATCCCTAGAGAGAACACATTAATCAAATCTGTGAATAATCAAACCTGCAAAAGTCAAAGCTGCAAATGTGGTGGGTTGACTGTGTATGTAAAAAGCTGGTTGTAGATGTAATCCAAGAGGAGACAAAGCTTGACAGACCATAGTGGCTGCCAACTTTCACAGAGCAGGGCTAACCTCTGCTGCATCCATTAAAGCTACTTCACCTTAAATTTAAGTGACAGCCTAGGCAGGAAGAACTCAGCTATTCCTACAGTTCTGTCAACCATGCAGCCTTCGGGGGGGGGGGGGGGAGAGGCAGTTTAGAAGTGCAGTAAATAAATACAGTCAGCTCTCTTTATCCACAGATTTTTGTATCCACAATTTCAAGCATCCACAGTTAGAAAATATTCTTTAAAAAGTATAATTCCAAATAGCAAACCTTGATTTTCTATTTTATATAAGGGACACCATTTTGCTATGCCATTATATTTAATGGGACTTGAGCATCCATGGATTTCAAATATCAAGTTAATGTTTCAACTAATGTTTTGGAGGTGACTTCATGGGCTGCAGTTCCCCATCCCTGTTCTAGGAGCACCCTTTCCCAATCATAAGCCTGGCTGTATTTTTTCTGCAGAAAAGCTGCTGACCTAGCACTTGCAGGGGAGGGGACACCACAGATAAGAAATACACAGAGACCATGATATGGAAGAAAAAGACCATCACTTTATTAACTACAGCTAACCGTAGGGGTTGGCCCGGGGCATGGGTCAGCATTTGGCATCATGACCAATGTGACTGTTGATCAATGAATCCCATTGACTGCTCATGGCTGGGCCCCGGGATGAAAAGGGGTCTCTGGATGTCCGAACTCCATCCCTTGTCACTGTGGGAAGCTGATCAGGGGTTTGTCCCTGCATTGGCGACCCCTTCTCCATCCCAGCACCCTGGGTCCCTATGGAACTCTGATAATCTGTGCTCTGTAGCATAGATAGCCATGGTCACCAGACCCACAACCCATGCTACCGCCCCCAGAAAGTTGTGACAGCAACACCTGCAACCCTCCTGCAGAAGTAAACCAAAGTGGGAGTGTAGGGTGATACAAGTCAGAATGATGCCCTCCACTAAGCCACGTGGCCATAAATAGGTCCCCTGACCAATTGGAAGGGGCCAGAAGTCCCCTCTTTCCGGTGGCTGGACCAATCAGGGCCCACTTCCAGCTCCCGGTGCATACTGGGACTTGTAAGCTTGCCGGAGCTGGAAGTCTTCCCTTCCTGCTGCCCTGGCCAGCCAATCTGAGCCATTTTCAGGCTCCAGCAGCTCCTAGGAAGGTGCTGGCCGAGGCTGGGGACTGGGGCCAGGAGCCATGGCAGCACCACAGTGCTCCCCCTCGCTACAAATTGGCCAGCCCAGCGAGTCGGGCAACCTCACTTCTACAAAAAAGGAACAGCATAGATATATAAAACTCACTGGGCAGCCCTCAGGAGGAGCAGCAGAGAAAAGAGTAGACCTTTCCCAGAATCTGTGTTCTGCTGGAACAGCACAATGAGATGGCAATGTATTGGTTGCTTGTAAAGGCTTTTTTTTCTGATAAGAGAGTAGGAGAGTGAAAATGAAAAGTCATACTAACCAGCTTGTTTCCATGGAAAAGGAGGTGGAGTGTGTGGAGTTGCAGTTTATCTTGACAAGATGCCACACACATTACCTACATACAAGGTCCTGCCCCAAAGTGTGAGGTCTGTTCATGGGAAGAAAGGGGGACTGAGGGGTCACCCTCAAGACTTTGGCTTCCTTGGAAAGAGGATGTGAATAGCCATTAGGTTTTTGTAAACCTCTCAAAAGGGAGAGGGCATGGGGATTTATGTTTGTCCCTCCCTTATGCTGTGTCTGAATATGAGGGGAGGGCGCATGGGATCTTTCGAGTTTGAGTAAATCTCCAAAGAAAGACTGGTACAGCAAGACATATTCAGGCTGAGTCAAGTGCTGAAGTGGAAGCACTGAAAAAGAGCTATCAAGTCCAGGGCTCCAGACTCTGTAGGGCAAGGATGGAGGATGTGTGGCTCTCTGGATGTTAATGTACTGCAGTTCCCATGAGCTCCTAGCATGAACTATGCTGGGAGTGATGAGAATGTAATTCACCAACTGATGGAGAGTCCCAAACTGCCCATAATAGTGAGACCTTTTCTGTAATCCCCTAGAGCAGTGGTTCCCAACTTTTGTTCATTTGGTAGTCTGTTCCCATAACTTTATCCTTCATGCTAGAAATGTTTGAAACTAATATAGTTGCTGTTCTTTCCTGTTAAGCCTAGGCTTCCATTAGCTTTTTTATCTGCTGCATCACATTGTTGATTTATGTTTAGCTTGTGGTCTCACAGCAGCTTCAGAAGTGGAGAGTAGGATCCTTCTTGCTCCCCATTTCCAAAGCTGGGGGTCTTTCCATCAACGGCCATACAAGAATCTCCAGCTTCAGGAGTGAGGAGTAAGGATCCTTCTTGCTCCCCAATCCCAAAGCTGGAAGTGTTTGCTTCAAGAAGGATCCTATTCCCCACTTTTGAAGCTGGAGATTCTTGTATTCCCATTGACACAAAAGCTTACAGCTTTAGGAGGAAGGTGTTGTATGCACATTGAGGCTTTGGCCTCAGCCTTCAGGAGGGGGTTGATGGGATCTATTCTTGTGCTCTCCAGTCCTGAAGCTCAAGGCTGCCATGTTCACATTCACACAACTGCCTCCATCTTTGGTTGGGAATAGGAAGAATTACCAAGGAGTGGTGATGGCAAACTCTCAGATATGGAGAGCTGAGTGTACTTAAATTTTAAAAGTTGACTTTACTGGATTCTGTCCATTGGGTGGGGAATAATAATAATAATAATAATAATAATAATAATAATAATAATAATAATAGAAGCAGCAATAACAACATTGAGCTCTATTTATTTTATTTAAAATATTTATAACATACCTTTATAAAACTATATAACAGCCATTAATAACTGCTTTGAAGGGTGGTGGACTCTCTCTCTCTCTCTCTCTCTCTCTCTCTGGCAAGCAAGGCAAGCAACCAATATCAACAACTATCCAAACCAGCCCTCCTGAGCGACAGCCAACCCCAAAGACATTTCTGAAGAAGATACTGCCATATATCAGCAATGGTGGAAAGCCACCATGAGTGCAGGCACAGATGAGTTGGCAACAAGCACCACAGAGAGCTGCCTTTCTCTGCCGTCCTTTGCTCCCTCTCTTCTTTCCATCCCTCACTCTGCCAATCCCCATTCTAGCCTTAAGGGAGGAAAAAGTGGTGAGAGTGCTAAGGAAGGACTGGGAAGTGGACTCAGAGGAAGTAGTTGCCCAATTAATGGCACCACTTTGAGCTGGCACTCCATCCCACTCTCTTCTCACCTATCATCAGCTCTTGTCGCTTCACTTTTTTACATGTGTGCCCAGTGGAAATAGCAGCTCCTGCTTTGCAGTCTCCTCTATTATTATTATTATTATTATTATTCCACCATTACTTAAAAAATTGCATACCCATTAATGTCCTGATGTGTATCCCAGGGGGTACATGCACCCCTTGTTGGGAACATTTATCTTAGAGTTTGGAGGGGCAATGGAAAACATCTGAAAGGGTGTAAGGCACAGTATTTTGCAAGGAGACTGACAAGTCATGTAACTTAGGGTTTTTCTAGTGTTCTTAATGGAATCTTGGAATTCCACTTATCTTCTAGTTATAATCTTAAAAGCAAATGTTAGCAAAGAGCAGGGTAAGAGAGTGATTGCCCCTTAAAGTAGAGGATCTAAGCTTCAGCTGGAATTCAAGGTACTGTACTTGTAAAATGCATTTGAAGTCTCAAGATTCTTCAGAGTCAATTTGTTTGTGACAAGAATCTCCATATTCCAGTTGCCCAAATCTGGGCATCTGATTTGCATATTATGCAAGTTATTGTACCCATGAATGTTATTAATATTCATTTTAATCATGTAAATCCAACCCATCAGTTTCATCCCCCCCCCCCTCCATCACTGTGTTTCAGCTTTTAGCAAGTCCAGGAACCATGGAAAGTGTTTGTCTACACTCTGAGTGTAGTTTAATCAGATCTTTATTTTATTTTACTTTACTTTTGCAATCCATTTCTTTACTGGTGATACTGGCTTATTACGAATAATAAGAGAGGGATTGGGTGAGAGGATGAAAGGGGCAGTTAGTGCCTCCCCGCAACAAAGAAGTGTTCCAATTTGCCGAAAGGAGGCAGTTGTGAGGCTTTTGTTGAAAAAGCCATCCTTGAATCTTGCTATAATGGATAATTATCAGCCAGTGTCCAATCTACCACTTTGGGCAAGGTATTATTCTTCATTCATTCCCTCACTCTTAACTTCACTGGTGGCACAGTGGTACTGGTATTGCAGCCACTCACTTACAAGCCACAAAGTTGTGAGTTCAATCCCAGCCAGGGGCTCAGGGTCAACTCAGGCTGACATCCTTCTGTAGGTTGCTAAAATGAGTACCCATCTTGGTGGAGGCAATTAGCTTACACATTGTACACCACTTAGAGAGTGCTTAAGTGCACTGATAGGTGGTATAGAAATGTACTTGCTATTGCTATTCATGTTGCTAACTGAAAGCAGTGGCACCATTGCTGCTGCATGACAAGGAGTAGGAGAAGATAGGGGTAAAACAAGATGGAAGACCCTGTGACCATTAAAGAAATTGAAATGGTAATTTTGCAAGATCTGTGTGCAAAGAATGTCAATGACCATTTCAAGTACAATATTAAAAACGACAAGCAAACTGTATTTCAGCAATGAAATAATTTAATCAGTGTACAAAATGTGTACAAAAATATTTTGACAGAGTTGGACATTATTGTTCAATAAATAAGATAAATAAAGGCACATGTTATCTCAGATACAAAGGTACAAACCAAATGCCATTTCTGTGCATGGAATTCTCTCAAGTTAGAAGAGGTCCAAGCTACTCTTTTACAAACAGTTGAAATAAATACTTCCGCCACTTATATATTACAATTTTAACATTCTGTCACAAAGAATGCCTTGTATAATAAATAAGAGTTCAGATTTGGCTATGTTAAATAAATAATAATATTAGTATACCACTCACACAGGAAATAGTATACATTTCAAAAAGGCTCTTCATGATTGCTGCAGTGCCTGGCACAGTATACATAGTTTTCTCCCACTGAGTCTCACAACAACCCATTGAGGTAGGTTTGCCTAAGAGATAGTGACTAGCCCAAGGTAATTTAGTGAGTTTCATGATTGAATAGGGATTTGAACCTGTATTTTCTCCTGAGACGGACACTCCAACTGCTGCTGACTCACAACAAGTAGCCTTGAGGCTCACTCTGATTCACGATTTGTTTTTTTTTTTTTATTTATGCAGTTAATGCAGTTGTACTAGTTGTCTGCACATGCCCCAGAGGAACAGGATCTGTTGCCAATTTGCTTTGTTGTAATAACAGTTGGTGTGATGTAAGCACAGCTGTACCGTCCTTTCACCTGCGTTCACCTATGTGTTCTGCTTTCCAAACCTTCATTTTCCACCTCATCCTTCTGCTTCCATTTTTTTAACCCGTATATTAAATATTCTTCTCAAGTCTTTCTAGCAATGCACTTATCAAATAAATACATACATAAGACTCTATATGTATATTATATATCTTCTTGGTTATAAAAGTCTCTTTTCAAAAAGTAGGCTTGCTTGAAATGGCTCAGTTTCTTTCAATGAAGCAATATGGGAGAAACGCTCAGTGGCTTTCCTTCTATTTGTGATTAGACATTGGCTTGAGCCCTGGAATAAAGGAAAAACAGGAAGACGTTAGAAGCTGGAAATGTTCATTGGAACACAGTGAAAAATTCTTGGTCCAATAAAGATCTAATTCAATTTATAGGAAGCAGAGTAACTTGGAAAAGTTACTTTATGGAGGACAAATTGTAGAATCCTTAGCCAACAATAAAGTGCTTTTGTTGGCTTGGGGATTATGGAAGTTGTCATCCAAAAATAACTTTGCCAAACTCTGAATTTCTGATGAAAGAAATATTATGATACATTATCTTGTTTATCAATGTGTTCTGATAATCTCTAGTCAGATGTACTCAGTTGTAGAGGTATCAAATCTCATGGGAGACTGCTTATCTGATTTAGTCAATGACTTGTCTCCTGTGCAAAGATGTTTCATTTTGACCGCAGTTAGGACATTATTAAGATTCCGAAGTATATTAACTTTTGTCTGGTGTAGAGGCAAATCTGCAGTGTGGCAGAAGTGGCAAGAACAAACAAAAAGACATATTGGATCTACATGGTACAATACACCAAGGCGTTCCTTTGCTCAGCCTTCATTCAAATGTTTATCTTGGGGTAAGCATCACTGAAGTTGGTAGGACTTATTTCTGAAGAAACATGCAAATAATAGTGCTTTAAAACTGAGAAGAGAACAACTTACTTCTCCAGGATGGCTTTGATGATCACCTTCACCCAGTTTGCTGTGGGTTCCAAACAGACCTCTCTGCCGTCATTGAGAGTAGCACTACAACACACACAAAAAACACCCCAATAAATGTCAGGCATCTATTTGATCTATTTGATAAGGGCTGCTACTGCTGCATTAAAAAAATGCAACCAGTTTTAGTTCTAGTGCCATTGATAATATTGATCATTGGTATCTTATTTCCCCTTTCTCATAACTTAGGAAAAATCCTAGGGCCCGATTCACTGGGAAATTCTCCCACAGAAGGCCTGTTATGAAATACATGAAAGCTGCAGAATACTGCCTCATTCCTTTCAGGGAGAAGGGGGGAATTGCATGGTAGAATGGCCTAGTAGACTATGCCCCACATCTATCAAGAGAGAAAGAAATAAACAATGAAAGCTCATAAGTATACTTACATGACTTCAACATTCTTGCAGTGGGGCCCACTTTGGGTTAATTTGACATCTTTAATGTTTCTGGGATGGATGAATCTGGAATGGGTGTTTATGCACTGGCACCGCAGTTCACTCCCCATCCGGGCTATTGAGGCGCCTGTAAGGGAATAGAGGAATAGAAAGTGGTTAAACATGTAACTCTTAAGCAGTGTTATTTTAAAAATCAATTTATAAACCGTTTCCCAAAAGCTTCTCAGTCTTGGTTTGGACTTTAAACCTAGTTCAATGTCATTATAAAAGTGAAGGAGCCCGTTTCGTAAAAACAAGATTCAGCAATTCCTTGCAATAAACTGCTATAGACCTCTGTGTGACTGAGGTTAATTTCAGTTAGCACATTAATTGATGCTATTGGCCATCATTAAAAGAAGTTTGATATGGAACAACATATATATCTGGATGCAGCTAAAAGTCCATCTGTCAAACATTCTATTTCCAGTGGTAAGGTGTCAGATCATATGAGGAGTATGATGGTTATGGACTTTCCCTGTTGTGTGATTCCAACATCCAGTACTTAGAGGTATAGTGCTTTGGAAACCTGGAGGTTCCATTTAGCTACCATTTCTAATACCTGCTTCTGGACCATGAATTTGTTGCATAAAAAAGAAATTGAAAAAGCCTGACACAAGCTAAGAGGGAGACACTAAAATGTATGGAAGACATTTCTGAGTGTTTTCCACAAGGGGTCAGCAGTTTTTTAAAGTTCATAAAATCTGGCTACGCTGCAGAAACAGCTGGAAAACTGTTCCTGCATTATATGCAGTTACGTCCTCTCTTTACAAATGTGGTATTTGTAACAGAGGATCCTGACGGAAGCACGGTCCCCTGGGAACCTTAAATAAAAATATGCAGAAATGTTTTTCCAATATAAGTAGCACTTTAAAGCGAGAAGTTGCTTACCTTCTGTCAGAGCTGCAAAGGCCAGGAAGAAAGCCAGAAGTGTAGCAATAACCTTGGTATTCATAGTGAGGCAAATAATGTCTTTCTTGGCTGTGGTCCTGAGAGGCAGCAGGAGGCTTGTTTGCCTGAGAAGGTCTGGGCTTGACTGATAGAGCTCAGCAAACCCTCTGGCTTAAATACTATCATGCTCTCGCAAGTAGCGTGTCAGAGGAAATTCCCAAAGCCAGCAAGACACTATCAAAAAATGAGTCATTAGCAAATCTTGCGGTAACGTATCTTCCGATTGCAATGTGGTTCCTGCGGGTGCAAAACACAGTTCAGTGCTGCCTAATTCATTAATTACTTCTACATCTTTTGAATTTGTAATCGATTTAACAGCATTTCTGGTGGGTTTTCAAAGAAGATTGTGCTCATGTCCAGCAGATTATCTAAATACAGGAAGCCCCCACCCACTCAATTTATATATTGTCCCCCATGACAAACAAGATTAATTTTATACAAATTTTCTACTGAGATCAGAAGAAGGTTATTTTATTAAGCAAGCAGTGCAACAATTTTTGCAGTGCCATGTGCAAATCTTAAAAGTTTGTTAAACAGATGTAATATGTATAATATAATCTCAAATCTGTATAGATGGCTTTGATAACGGTTAAAGATTGTACAATGATGGCCGTCGTATTTTACCATACCATCAACATTATAATATAGTTGGGGGAGACTAAAGCTAATGAAGTATTACCCCACATCAGTTCAATATGATTAATGGCATTTTGTAGTTTAACTCTATGCTTGGATAGGAGATATGATTGTGATTTTGAAACTATATGTCTTGATGTGGTGCTTTCTATTACAACAATATGATAGAGTTGTTGAGAGCTGTGATGGCAGCCGACTCATTGTTGGTGTCTGCTCCTGATCTGAGTTACTATCCTTGCTTTTATCCTTATTTTTTTCATAGCTCGTCATTTTGCTATACTCTCCAATTGCCTACTACATGACTAGTTGTGTTTTTTAACCTGGAATTTGTAATGTGCGGCCACCTGGCCGTCATAAAGTTACTCTATTATTGTCCCCCATGACAATATTTGAGTGCAAAATACTAGAAGAGTGCAAAATACTAGAAGAGTTACTGGAATAAGGTAGAGAAATTTTTGAACTGGCTTTGGTCCACTTTAACTTGGTGTCTTGTCCCTAGAAATATATGTTTGGACTAGGGGAGGGGGAGACAAAATGGTGACTAGCAGATGCATGGGTTTCTATTCTGCAGTACTTTCAGGAGATTATTGCACTGCTTTTTCCCCCAGTCTCAGTACGGCTGAAACCTTTGAAAAAATTTCAAACATGGGTGTTAGTGCACATCTCCGTGCCCAGTCCAGGAGCATCATGTACTCTATCTTGGCATCCTGTACCCAATTCGTACTTCTTTGGCACTTTTTGAAAGAACTTGAGTTTCCTGTTCTTTGCAAAGTACAGGAGAAGCATGGATTAGGTAGAGGATGCCATTATTGGGTAAGCGATGCCTCTGGACTGGGCACAAAGGTGCGCCATAACACCCATTTTACAAAAAGTTTTTAAAAGTTTCAGCCCGTGCGGAGGCTGGGAGGAAAAGCAGTGCGATAATCTCCTCAGCCTTTTGGTGTTAAAACATTTAGTATTGCTGATCTTATCTTCACCACTGCTAGAAGATAAGAATTGTTTTTACTCCTATTGCACTAATTTATTTCTAGAAAACCTTTAAATCTATTGGCCTTGGACTTTTTAGGTGTAATACACACAGCTCAGATTTGCTTTCATTGGGGAAAATCTAACACGTTCCAACAACTATTAATGAAAATGTCAGCTGTTCAGTTGCTAACTGGAATAGCTGAATGAGATTCGTGGATTTAAAATGTCAGAACTGATTTTTATTCAAAGTAATACATATTTTACTCTGACCTGAAAGGTAAGGCAATTGTTCTCTTCTTTATCCTTGGGATATTTTAAACTTCGGTCTGATGGTGCTTACCAGAAAGGAATATATTCATGAAAAAAGGTGCACATCTATAAATAATGTTTAATGAGAATCTGACCTTTAGATTTATTATATTTAGCTTTTTAAATTTCTATAGACCTTCCATAGAATTTTATAGCATGTTTTATCTGCTTTGTGTTATTTTGATATGGCCTAAGGGTTAATCAATAAACAATATGTACTATGTACTATTATGGGAATCTGACCTTCTTCTGTTACCGAACAGAAAATACCCTGAGTTAGTTACAGAGAAGTCTCAAACATGACATTATCACAAGAAGAGTGGATTTTCTAACATCCCAAGTTCCAAAATGTGATTAAAACATGTACTCTGTAGCTTGACTTATAGTACCATAATTAATACGTTACACAATACAGTAGCAGTTGCAAATATTGTTATTTAGTGGAAAGAACATTGGGTCAAAATAGTGTGCCTCTGTCTAGTTTCAGAACAAGAAATCTCAAAGCCTGGGTCATTCATGTCAATTCTAGACTTGAACCCACTGAAGTTCACTTTTGCCTCATGTAGACTAGAGTCTGTGCTCCTGGGAGTTTTGAGTCTTCAGAGATGGCATTCTTGTAGCTACTGCATTTATTTTACCCACACCATTTTTTTTTAAAATTGATATACAGTACTAAAATTTTGGAATCCTGGGAATATTTTTGGTTAAGTGTGTTTGTGTGTCTGTGTGTGGTAGAGATAAATAGGCATTTAGTTTCCAATTTTTATATGTAGTACAATAGGTATTTGCTCTTTAGAATTTTAATATGGATGGGACTGTCCTGCAAGCAAGAGTGGGTTCTTTTGAGACCAAGGTGTAGAAGAACCAATTACTCAAGATGTGTCACATTAGATGTGAATAGTGTGTTTGTTTTGTTCTGCACAGCTGGATATGATACTGACGGTTCAGGTGTGGTTTACATACGATAACACAATTGAAAACAATGTAATGTGCAAACAGGTCAGTGGGTCATCACCATTTCATCTTACTCATTTTAACTGTCATAATATAGCAAGCTTCTCACTTCTCAAAAGAGCACTTCTGTGTAGGAATGTGCAAATGCATGATGTCAGAAAGAAATATTCTTGGTTTATCTGTTGCCTCTGTAAAGCATAACTTAAAATGAGCTCTAGCTCATGTTTGATGCAATTGGTCACTTTGCTGTTTTAGCTGATGCTCTCTATGTGTTGCCCCTGCTCCTTCATTGCCGTATACCCCCTGATCTACTAGACTGTAGTTGATGGCTGACTAAGAACAATAATTTAAACTACGTAAGGCATTTCTTCTTCCAGAGATCAATCAGGGTGTTGCAAAACTGCTGGTGAATTCCCTGGAGGACTTTAAGGAACCATTCAGGTTTATCCATCCCTGAGAGTCTGCCATGAAAAAACCTGACTTATCTTTTGCTGCTCTTGTAGAAGATGGATGCCCCCAAAATGACCTCTGGGATTAGACAAATATATCCCCAGGAGAGACCTTTTTCAAAACAGAAAATGAAAGGGGAGAGACATTGATTCTGCAAGGAAAAGGCGGAATATAAATAATAATAATAATAATAATAATAATAATAATAATAATAATAATCTGCTCATTTTCTGTTTTAAAGCAAGTCCTGAAACATGGTGAGAATGCCTCCTATGTCCCTTAGGTACATTTTGGAGTGGTTCTTTTAGGGGGAGTGTATGGTCTTCCAAAGCCTCCTGGGGGACTAATCCATCTCCCTAGACTTCCACAGTTGCCTATCTCTGCTGTAGTATATGATACATGCATTCCCACAAATCCCTTTCTATAGTCTCCTCCTACTGATACAGGGTGACCAGGCATCCTCCTTTTCCAGGGCATGTTCTACATTTCAATCTTCTGCCCTGGAGGAATTTCAAAATGTCTTTCCATTTGGGCATGACTAAGAAACATGATCTTACATTTATATTAGTGGTTTTACCTTTTTATTTGGTTATGCCCTACAATTTCCCTGAACATCCTACATTTTTGCGGTACCTTGTCCTGCCTTGCGGTTATGACATCTGGTCACACTGTCCTAGTGTCACCAAGACAGAGATCTGGCCTTAGTAGAGCAAGGAAAAAAGAGTGTTATACGTAGAAGGGTGTGTCAGTTTTCCATCCTTGGAGCCAGGCACTCCTTAATTTCATCTTGGGTGTGTTGTGTTTTGGCTTTTGGTAACTGTTACCTTGCTTGACATCAGCAAAATGGGAGAAAGAAGCTGGTATGTCTGGAATATTATTTGGAGATTTTGTTCCTCTGAGTACCAAACCAAACTAAACCAAACAAACAAAAACACCTTGGCACCAGTAGATCAATATGCTTCCCATGTTATATTAATAATATAATAATAAGGATAAATAGAAGAAAGGTCTGGAACTAAGCCTGGGAAATAACACATAAGGCTCAGACATATGTCAAGGAGTATAAATAAATGTTTAGTTATGGGAATTAAATTATGTCAAGGTTGTTCACAATGTTCATATGAGTTTGGAAAAAATGGATATTAAAAAGACATAGGAAATTGCTAAGCTATTTAGTAGATATGGGGAAGGCGGATAGGAAATCTACTGAGCATATCAACAAACCAGATGTAGGAAAGAATAAGTTCAAGAATGGAAGTCAGGCCAAAATAAAGCTGCTTTGGGCCTCTTTGGAGATATGCTGTTTAAATGATGCATGCATCTAAGAGGCCGGAAGCTGCACCAAAGCTGTGCTCCAGTGCTTAGGAATGGAGCCTGGCTTTGGTGTGGCTTCTGGCCTCTTAGGACATGTGCATCATTTAAACACCATACTTCCAAACTGACCTGAAGCAGCTTAATTTTGACCTGTCTATTCGGGCCCATAGGATGGAAGAATGGTATAGAAAAATGGAAGAAGGAGAATGATGAAAAGAAAGAGAGTTGCAAATGGAATGAGTCAAAATTGGGTGGTTAGAATTTTTTTGAGAGTGGGGGGTTTAGGCAAACATAAAGGTGGTGTAAATAAGCTAAACAAACATTAAAGGAAATCAGATGAAATAGGAATAGAAACTAGGTGAAAGATTTTATCCTTAATATCTTATGGTACATACATGTGTTATGTTGACTGATTGGATGTTTGTTTGGTCAAGCTTGGAAGGTCTGAATGTTTTACTATGTTAAGAAAATAAAACCATTAAACTAAAAAAATGCTTCCCGTCTCTCTAAAAATGCTAAAGTATTAATGGCATACCTACTAACAAATCAGGGCCTGATTAAGCATAGTTGAAAAATATACATTATCTTTCTTCAAGAAAGAAGTTTCTAATCCTAGTATCCCACCAAAATACCCTAAAGCAGGGGTGCCTTCACCCCATGGGATGTGAGATCGAATTTCAGGGTGTGCAACAAGAAGTGACTTGGTTCTTGAGTGACAAGTCATGAATCATCACTCAATTTTTTTCCTGAATAAATTAGAATCGGATTGCTCAATTTTGATTTTCATTTTATGCATTGAATTAAAAGGGTTTTTAAAAAAAAGCTCAGTTTGTTCACCCGCAGTATTGGATGTGATTCAATTTGTGGTTCAAAAATTAGAAATTAGATTTCTTCATCTTCAAATGTGATGTTACTTTTGTTGGGGGTACAAAAATTAATCAAACATTTCCTAGGGGTATGAGGTATAGAAAAGTTTGGCAGCCATGGCACTAAAGGCACCAGATCCTATCTCATCTTGGAAGCTAATCAGAGTCAACTCTTGTTAGTACTTGAATGGGAGACAGCCCCAAAATACCTGGTGCTGTAGGCTATATACTGGCAACATCACTTCTGATTATTCCTTGCTTTTAAAAACCCTATGAAATGTATGGGGTCACCATACAGACAGGCCAAAATAAAGCTGCTTTGGGTCACTTTGGAGGTATGCTGCTTCAATGATGCATGCATCCTAAGAGTCCAAAGCTGTGCACCAAAGCCACGATACAGTCCTAAGGGCTGGTGCATAGCTTTGGCGCAGCTTCCGGACTCCTAGGACGCATGCATCATTTAAACAGCATACCTCCAAAGTGACCCAAAGCAGCTTTATTTTGGTCTGACTGTATGGGGCCACTGACAGGTAATTTCAAGGCAGCCACACACATATACACAACACCTAAACTTCAACCTCCAGTTTTGCTTACATAAAGACTCAGATTTCACTCTGTATTTTTGCTCCTACTTGACATACAAACCTGTGTGTTTTGTCCAATGAAATTCATGATTCCTCTCTTAACAGGAGTGCTTGTTATGATTATGATGCATGGTCAACACAGCTATGGTTCAATATGATTCCTACATAGGAAGTAAGAAGATATATATTTTTTTCTGAATCAAAATGACCCTGCTTTGACTTTACCTCACCCACCCAAGTTCTGAACTTCTGTTCATCTGAATGATATGGAAGCAGCAAAGCCAGCTTGACTATACAAGCAATTCACGTGGTTGGTAGAAGCAGCAATCGTTTTAAGATGTGCCAGAAAAGCTGACAGCCACAAATCTGAACGCTATTGCTACATAATGGAAAGGAATTTTAAAAGTACTTATTTCCTCCTCCTGAAACCTGTATGGTGTTGTGAGGGTATTTTTAAAAATTCATCTTGGTATGCACCCCTGGGCAGAACATAATCCCTCTTTTGTCTAGGTTATTAGGGGCTTTCCCTCTCTATTTTCTCCTTAAGGTGAAGGATTCTCAAGATTTCTTGATTCTGAAATGAGAATAAGCAGTCCTTGTTCTCCCCCCTGAGAATGTGTAACCACTCCCTCTTTTAAAGCTGCTTTTAATGTATTATAAAACAGGGATCTTAAAACAGGATCCCTCTGTTAAAACCATTGGCACAGGAAATTATATACTACATGTATGCCCAATATCTTGTTTAGTCTTATCCGTTACCTTCAACCGAAATACTATTGCATTAAATACAAATCTAAATTGATCTCATTTTTGGAGAAAGGCCAGATATAGGTTCAATCACTCAATCAATGAAATGAGTTCACATTTTAAATACGGTCCATTTAGACTACTCTGATCTGCAAGATACATCTTAAAGCAGGTTTAAAAGTGCATGATGATCAATGGGAGCAATGGCGTTTTTCTTTTCTTTTCCAAGAGTGGTCAACTAATATCCCTGCCCTTGAAATTTTCCTGGACAAAATTTTTCCAGGACAAAATTTAATATGGGGCTAAAATATAGAATGCTATTATTAAAATCACAAAGTTCCAACTATATAGATCATTTATAACATTGACATCCTGTATCAAATCTTCAATTTAATTTCATTTATCATTGATTCAGGCCTGTACAAAAGATATATATATATATAGTACTACATGGAAATTCACAAATAAAAATATTTTTTTCTAAATAAAATTTGTCTCTCATTGTATATTTATCTTGTGTTTTTGTACACATATATTTCAACTTTCTACCAGTTTGCGTGGAATTTGCAAACTGCTAGATTTTTCAAGTTTCTCTTACTTCAGTTATAATTACAACTATTATCTGTGCATTTTAAATCTTTCTATTTCTCTCTATTTTCTATGATATGTTTTGTCTTGCTTTTGTCTTTCTGGACCTTTTTATTGATCAGTTGTCTGTAATTGTTAGATTAGGCCATTTCTTACTCCATAAAGTATTAACCAGTTTCCAGTCTTATTTTACACATTTTTAGAGGACAATTTTGTTTTTGTTTTTTTTCCAGGCTGATGCTGCTGTACATCTAAGACTAGAAGTTGGATTCAGTCCTTGTAAGGGTTCACCTGAAACTGTTAAAACATTTTAAGAAACCGGATGGCCTCTCTTGTGACCGTTTAGTTAAACTTTGCTTTTGGCACTGCAGGGGTGGAAATAAGTGGGCTAGTATGCACTTGTGTGTTTCATAAACTCACTCTTTGCCTTTGCTAGAAGTCATTAAGTGCTGGGAAATGGAGGAAAAGACGCTCATGATTGGCTGTTTGCCCAGGATGCTAATCAAGATGTCAGTTTGGTCCAGCACTCAAACTTTTCCAAGTGGTACCCTCATTTTAAGAAATATAAATGCATTTCTCACTTCCTTACAGATCTTACTAGTGACCCCTTTAAGGGAGGCATTTACAATTTTACATTTTCAAAGTATACTTTGAGAGCAGATTTCATAAGGTCCCTGTGGAACGGCAACTTCATTCCTCTGACTTGCGTCAAGTGGAAGATATTAAACATTATGTTTTATACTGCCTTTTTAAAACAAGAGGGAGATTTCTGAGCCAGATGACTGAAAGCTTCTCAGGATCTGATCAGGAATGTCTCCAACTATTTACTGACAGATGCACTCCCATATGCTACTTATTAAGTGGCAATTTTTATTTTTTTGATCACTTAAAATTAGAAAGAAATCCTTATCTGATATATCTTTGGCCAAATTGTATTAAGCATTTTAGATTATATGTCTGGTTTTTTTTTTTTATAAATTTAAGGCCTGTTACAGACTGCCAAAATAAAGCTGCTTCGGGTCTCTTTGGAGGTGTGCTGTTTAAATGATGCATGCATCCTAAGAATCCAGAAGCTGCACCAAAACTGCACTCCAATGCTTAGCAATGGAGTGTGGCTTTGGCGCAACCTCCGGACTCTTAGGACCCATGCATCATTTAAACAGCATACCTCCAAAGAGACTCGAAGCAGCTTTATTTTGGCAGGCCTATGTTTTAAAAAATTGTTGTATCCACTACTTTGTAATTTTTTTTACCTATAATTGTTTTTTAATGTTGTTGTTATTGTTGTGTGTCTTCCAAGTCATTTCTAATTTATGACAACTCTAAGATGAACCAATAACAGAGTTTTCATGACAAGATTTGTTCAAAGAGGATTTACCTTTGTCTTCTTCTAAGGCCTCCAAGAGAGTGTGACTTGCTCAAGGTTGTCCAGTGGGTTTCTATGGCTGAGTGAGGATTCAAACTCTGCTCTCTGTATATTTCTAATGTTTTATGTTATGGCTTGGAGTTTCAACATTAAACTAAATGTACTAACTTATTCAGAAAAGGAGAGTTAGAAACTAGTTATTTAGGACTGCTGAGTTCCACTGAAGGTCTCTTCGGCAGCATATAATTGTTTCTTTTAGAGGAGTTGAGTCACAACTTTTGGTCAAAGAAACATTCACAACTTTCACTACCCATTTGGTTAGTCCTCCTCTGGCAACTCTCATGAGCCAAAGTGGACATGGGTCTAGTGAGCAAGTGTTTGGCCTAACTTTTCACAAAAGTGTGCCTCAAAATCTTCCTTTAATATAGAATACAAGAGAAATGGATTCAATTGGTTTACTTTACAGTATCTTTCGTAAATTCGTTCATACTATGAATATAAGTTGGGTCTTTACTTCACTCACTGCTTCTCCAGGACAATATTTTTACAAAAAACAAAGGCTTCAAGCTTTGCTCCTACTGGTGGTTTGTGTGTTTGTTTAAAAGAAAGGAATTAGCCAAGTATACCTTCTTATTTAACTGCTGTAGACTAGATTGAAAGTGGGATGTACTTTCCTTCATCCATACTCCTCATTCACTTCTCATAATGGTGGGTACCCTACACTTCAGTTCTCCACTGAGGGCTTGTGCAAAAGCTTCCACTAGTCCAAAAGTCCTTTATTACTAGATATCCATAAATGCCTATATAAAGCATTGTTATATAGTCATTTTTAAGTTTCCTTCTTCCCTAAACTTCACCATGTATTTTATTGATTGATTTATTGCACAAAGAGATTTTTTTTAGCCATATTTACAGTTGAGCATCATCTTAAACCTAATGCCACTTGCCAGAAACATATAGAATTGGGTACTTAACCAAGCCAATTCACTTTGCTATTCTACTTTCCTCCCCCCCCCCCCCCCCCGGGCATAGATTCTCAGCTGCTCATCAAGCTATTGAATAAGGATCTTTTGTTGACCTATTCAGTGGATTCTATTACTACCCCACTTTTAATTTACAAGGTGCTGTTTTTCCATATACTGTATTTGAGGATGTAGGTAGGTAGTAATTCCTTTCTTGGCCAGTGAGTGGTTATATTTCACTGCCAAACTGATAAGCTGTAGAAGTGGTGGCATGGTCATGGTGGTGGTGATGATGATGATATTGATTAAGAAGATGACTTGTAATCAATGATATACACATTGCGAAATAGGCTCAAAAGTTCTCAGCCAGAGTCCACACCCAGCTCTGTTCTATCTACAGTACATTGAGTACTTTTCAGTCACACTCATATATCTGGCATGCATAATATGTAACAGTATATATGAGCCAAAATTATCAATAGACATCTATAACCCCAGGCAATACATTTAAATGCATTTTTATGATGTTCTATCTCCAGTGATTATCAGAATGTCAAACCTCCAGTGGGTTTTTTAAGGCTGAACCTGGTTTTTGGCTTTGTAATTTTAATTTTAATTTTTTTGGTTTTGAGAGAAAATGCTGTGTTTCTATCTGATTGTTTTGTAGTCTGGGGTGCTTACTGAATGGCTGCCGATTTTCCATGTCAATGAGGTAGTCAATCTGGTATTGGTTTTAGATTTTAAGGAGCTATCTGAAGTGCTAGACCCTATCCCCAAAATAGGTTCAGGACCATGGATAACTCCTTTAATGGTTGCGTAGTTGCTCTAAAGTTTAAATCTAGATCAGATTTCCCACCCCACTGATGCAAAAGCCACAACTGCACAAGTCATAGAATTCCTTTAGTGGGAGTTTTTATTCCATTATTAAACAACATTGTTTATTGTGAAGTACAAGAAGGTATAGTTCAAGAAAGCAAAAATGAGTTTAGCTCCCCTGGGGATTAGAAGATTACTTGCATGATGTTTGAATCAAGGCCAACATATAAAATTAGAAGCCTTCATAGAATAAAGATGGTGGTAGAATGTATTTTCACACTTTGATGCTGTTAATTGCCATTAAGATGACTTTGACTTATGATGGCCCCATGAATGTGAGACCTCCAAGTCATCCAGTCATCAGCCCTACTCAAGTCTTGAAGACTTAGGCCTGTTACAGACTGCCAAAATAAAGCTGCTTTGGGTGTCTTTGGAGGTATGCTGTTTAAATGATGCATGCATCCTAAGAATCTGGAATCTGCACCAAAGCTGCACTCCAGTGTTTAGGAATGGAGTGTGGCTTTGGCACAACCTCTGGACTCTTGGGATTTATGCATCATTTAAATAGCATATCTGCAAAGAGACCCGAAGCAGCTTTATTTTGGCAGTCTGTAACAGGCCATAGGGTCTTAATTGAATCTATCCATCTGTAATGTGATCTTCCTCTTTTCCTACTGATTTCTACCTTACCTAGAATTATTTTTTTCTATCAAGTCATGTCTTCTAATGATATGCCCAAAGTACTACCGTCTCAATTTAGTATCTTGATTTTAGTCATCTTGACTAGTCCTTGGTATCTATAGGACTCTACACTAAATGCGTTATATATATCCTAAGAAGTACAAAGAGATAGTTTCCCAAATACTTCAGATTTTTTAAAAAGAAAAACAGTTGGTTTCAGGGTTTCTTACTAACCTCTGTGTCATGGGCCACGTGTAGCAATTATAATTTCCTCCAGGCCATCAAACCTTTCCCTTGTTAAACTGATGCCTCGCCTGGTATTTTGTACAGTTGTAACATATTCGTGCAAACTCTAGTAACCTGATATCTTACAAATAACTTCCTCTTTAAAAGTATCTCGATCAATCATACAACAATAAGAGGTAAGAATGGGATTTTATTTTTTCTTGGATTAGCACATGAGAGCTATATTTGGCGTTAGACTTGAAGGAGCCGTGATGAGCAGATAATGAACAACAAAATCAGCTGCAAATCACTTACTCTTCAAGAGTTTTTAAACTACTGTTGGTTAGTCTGGAAATTCTAGAATGTTTTAACTAATGACTCATCAAACGTGAGTTAAGTGTTGTCTTTGTCTCGGGGCTGTACCAAATATAGTCAGTCTCCACAAGAATGTATTGCCATATTCTTTAGCAGATTTTAAACATGATTTTAGGGCTCTTCCAGAATGGTTGAAAAAGTGTGACTTATTGCAGTTTGGGTCCTTGGGTTTCGCTAGGTTTTGCTGGTTGTTGTTGTCTACATGTCCACTCCTTCCATTCTGGGGTGGGGGCACTATTTGTAGCAATTTCTTGGATCTGTACTGGAGCTACCTATTTTTTAAAGCTGGGGCATAGTTTGCTGAAGTGGTTCTGTGATTTGAAGGGCAAATTTACTCCTCTCTGGAATTTTGCAAAGCATTTTCTTATAGTGCAAGGATGCCATTTCACAGATGATCCAAATAAGAGAAAGGAGAAGGAGAAAATGTGTATGATATGTCTCAGGATTACAAAGAACCCCATTTGAAGGTGTGGGAAAATGCCATATCCTGGATAACACCAGGATAACAGAAACATCATTTGAATATTTAAAAATAGCCCAAGATGGACAGTAGCAAATATTGCAGCCTCCAGCAACCTCCTGAAACATTTGTTTGCCCCGTCTTGAGGAGCCCCTATTTTGTTTTTGTTTTTAAAGGTAAATCTAGGGAAGCATCCGACTTCTTTGCTGCTAGGATAAATGGGGTGGGTTACAGAGGCACACTCAGGCATGAGCCTGGATTAGAGAGGGTACTAAAATGCAGCCTTCAGGGTGGCCTAAGACATTTTGCTGCCTGAGGTAGAGCAGCAAATGGAGCCTGTACAAACCACACAAATGGATCAGGTGCACAGAACCGAAACCAAAGTAATTATTTTGGTGCCTGAAGCAGAAAGTTCTATAAACTGCTCTTCACATTCTTTATAATAAAAATACAATAATTAGTTAAAGAAAAATGGATAGCAAATGTAGTTCAGTGTAAGTACTGTAAGTGTGATTTGTTGTTGTTGTTGTTGTTGTTGTTGTTGTTGCTGTTAACTGTGGTCAAGTCAACTATGACTTATGGTGACCCTGTGATACCTCTAAGTCACCCTATCATCAACAGCACTACTCGGGTCTTGTAGACTCAGGGATGTAGTTTTCTTCACTGAGTCTATCCATCTGTAATGTGGTCTTCCTCTTTGCCTACTGCCTTCTACCTTCCCAGTTATTGTCTTTTCTAGGGAATCAGTCGTCTCGTAATGTGGCCAAAGTACAACAGTATCTGTTTAGTCATCTTGGCTTCTAGGGAGAGTTCAGACTTGATTTGCTCCAGGACCCATTTATTTGTCTTTTCAGCAGTCCACTGAATCCATAGAACTCTCTTCCATCATTTTTCTGTCAGCTTTCTTCATTGTCCAGCTGTCACGACCATACACAAAAATTGGAAATATGATGACATGGGCAATTCTAACTTTAGTATTCAATTATCTATCTGTCTGTCTGTCTATCTATCTATCTATCTATCTATCTATGTATCGTTATATATACTTTAGGCTCTTGTTCCCTCATGTCTGCTGTTCAGAGTCCTAGTTTCTTGACTTCAGTGTCCATCTGATTAATGACTGGGGCAAGGTATCGAAAATCTTAGACTATTTCAATGGTTTCATTGTCTACTTTAAAGTTATGTAAATTATCTGTGGTCATTTTTTTAATGTTCAACTGTAAACCTGCCTTTGCATTTTCATCCTTAACTTTCTTCAGTAATTGTCCCAAGTCTTTGCTATTTTCTGTTAGTAGTATGGTATCATCTGCATATTTGAAATTGTTGATTTCCCTTCCTCCAATTTTAACACCTCCTTCCTGTGATTTTAATCCTGCTTTTTATACAATATGCTCCATACACAAGTTGAACAGATAGGATGATAAAATGCAACCTTTCCTGACCCCCTTGTCAATTGGAAATCATTACATTTCTCCATATTCTATCCTGGTGGTAGCTTCTTGTCCTGAATACAAGTTAACTATCAGTGGCACACCAGTTTCTTTAAGAGTGATCCATAGTTTTTCATGATTTATACGATCAAATACTTTGCTGTAATTTGCAAAGCATAGGCTTATTTTCTTCTGAAATTCTTTGGTGCACACCATTATCCAAGGTATGTTTGATATATCCTTTTCCTTTTCTGAACCCAGCTTGGACATCTGGCATGTCATTCCATACATGGTAAAAGTCTTTGTCATGGAAACTGAGCATCAATTTCCTTGCCTGGGAAATTAATGCAATGGTCTTGTGTTTACTGCAATCCCTGCAGTCCCCTTTCTTGGGGATTAGAATGTATATTGAGCATTTTCAATTTGGATTCCAAACTTGGATTATGGTTATGCTGATGGGTTTTTCTTGAAGTATTGGGCATGGGACAGACCGCCCAAAAAGGACGGTCTCCCGGTGCCTCGTTTTGGTCCTCTGGGAAGCCGCAGCCTCCAGACTGCGGGACTTCTGAATATTTACAAAAATCGTCATTAACCATCATGCTTAATAGGTAGAGTTTAGGGTCAAGACAATACTTCTATCTTGAGTATTTCTCTCATCTGCATATGATTTCCCCCCCAGTAATCTCTTGCCTTCTCGCAACTCCACCAAGAGTGATAAAAAGTTCCAGTTTCTTTATCAGAGTTCCAACAAAGATTATTTGTGTTGTTAACCATTTTTGATAGTCTATATGGAGTGTGGTACCAACAAAACTGCATCTTACACCAATTTTCTTTTAAGTCATAACTCAACATATATTTTAAGCCCATTTCCCTTAATAGTTCCCACCATTCTAAGTTAATAGTCTGACCTATATTTGGGTCCCAT
>NC_056527.1:79731846-79742823 GCF_019175285.1 Sceloporus undulatus | reverse complement strand
TTTATCATAGATGTTTTAATAGCCTTCTCCTCCAAATGATATTTTAACAACAATTTACAGATTTTGGATATTAGATGCTTTCCCCCAAATCTTATAGCCTTATCTATCTCAGGATCCCAATCCACAAAACCATAAATTCTAACACCAATCTTAAATCTTTCTTTTATCTGCCTATATAAGAATCAACAACAATTTTAGCAATATGTTTTTAATAAATCATGTCCTATTCACATCTGTAATTTTTTTAATCTTGAAAATGATATCTTAAAGATTTTTTTTATAAATATCAGTTGCTTCAAAAATCCAATTATTAGGTTGTGACCTGGGGACAGAAGACACATTGTCCTACATATTAATAATGACTACATGCTTTAAATGTGGATCATTATGCAGTCAAAACAGGATCTTCCATGGTGTATCAGCAGACAGAGGGAAATCCCAAAGTTTGCAGAAGTCTTTAGGGGGGGGGGAATCTTAGAAGGGAAAAAACCCAGAAACAACGCAATTGAGTATATTAATATGCTGACCGGCCACAAAATGCTGACTGAGAGGAAAAAGGAAAGAGGAGACGGGAGTATCTGAGGACAGACATCACTGGTTGACAATCAGATTAGGGGCATACCGCAGCATTTCATATCAGGTCCCGGGGGTCAGATATAGCAAGGTTTTTTTATATCAATAGTGCTAAAAGTCTAGTGCACCCTCCCAAGAGAGCAAGGGACCTTTCTCACTACCCATTTACAGTGCTATGATTGCAATTTAACTGCCTTGACAACATCTATGGAATCCTGGGATTTGATGTTTAGGGAAGAGTATTTAGACTTCTCATTCAGAGAGCTCTAGTCTATCATCAGCCTAAAACCCTCAGGATTCCATGGGATGTTGCCATGGCTGTGAGAACAGAATACAGTATAGCTCTATAACAATGTCCTTGTCTTTAGGATGGCTGCGGTGGTAATTTGATTTCAGTACTTTTAAGTTGATTATATGAACTTATTTTTAACCTTTACATTGCATTCTTGCTGTTGTGTGCCTTCTTATGGAGACCCTAAGGTCATGGGGGTTCCTTGGCAGAAATTGTTCAAAGGCATTTTGCCTTTGCCTTCCTCTGAGGCTGAGAGAGTGTGACGTGCTCAAAGTCACCTGATGTCTTCCATGCACCGAATGGGAATTCAAACCGTGGTCTCTAGAGTCATAGCCTAATGCTCAGACCACTGCACTGGGTTGGCACTTTTGCTAGCAACATGTAAGGCTTGCTAGTAACTCCCGTTATCTTATCTTTCTGATACAAGAATGGGATAAAGGGCTTAGAAATATGTGCATGACCTCCCCTCTAGATAGTTTGGTGTGCTCCTCATACGCCGGATGTGAAGTGGTTTCCCAAAGGGGAAATCATTGCACAGATCCCAGGCAATCCACGGCACGCTAATGCACATATGACGCATGTGGTCTAGAGCTCTTTCAGACACCCGTGCTTGTCAGCTTGGAGCTGATGACAAAACAGGAAGATGAAAAATGATTCAGCAGATTCATCTTCAGCTTTCCAATGTTACTTTCTTTCAAGGCTATTCATTGCAAGTTCAGCTGGTTTATATTTTGGAATGCATCTCTGGGGCACTTTTTAAGAGCTGAGCTAAATGTTCCATTTTTGATTTCTAGAGATTCTTTTTTCCTGCAAAGGGTATCCTGAAAGGAGAGGAACAGCACAGAGAGGAGATCTCTAAACATTTCTTCTTGTCTAGTTTTACTTCTTTCCCACAAGCAAAGAGACTTTTCTTGCAGCAGTAGTAAAAGCATCTGGGAGTGTTAAGAAAGGCATCACTTTGCTTCTCTTCTCTTTCCAACTGCTTTCTCAGCAACGTCAAAAGATCACAGAAGCCTGAAACATACAGAACAGATAATAATTTTTAATCAGCTGTGATTCTGCAAATGTTTCCAACTCACCCAAGTAACTGACAATACGTGAATATTTGCCCTCAAATGTTTTTTCTACATGGAGCTCTACACTGCAAACCACTTCTTTCTGGATATGACCAACTAAGCCAAGCATTTTGCAATTGCCTTTGTTGCCAAGAGAGAATATTTCAGTGTTATAGAATATTCCTAGTCATAGAAATATGCTATCACAGAACAAGACGAACCTCGAAAATGTAGGTGAATTAACAAAGAAATATGTAGACAACAGAAGACGTAGAGAGGAGAAACAACAATAGTCACAGCCAGCCCCATCAGCAGTGGTCAGTTGTCTCCATATTAGAGGGGCAGCAAATCCACTCTAGGTTTTAGTCCAGACTTGAAAGAGTGCTCTATTCCACCGGAGCGTACAGATGAAATTGGTTAAAAACATACAACACACTTTTAAAAACAATTAAAATCATTTCATTTAAACTGTATACAATTATGTTAAAAATACAATAGTTAAAAACACAATTAAATACAGCATACACCCAAATGGGTAGCTTTCCTGAAAGTGATTACATAATAAAAGCCTGCTTGAATAAAGATGGCTTTGCCTGCTGGTGAAAGAAAAGCAGGGATGGGGCCAGACTAGCCCAGTAAGGAATGGCATTCCAAAGAGTGGGAGCAGCCATTGAGAAGACTCTCTTTCGTGTCCTCACCAAGTGAGTCTGTGATGGTGATGGGACCGAGAGAAAGCCTTCCCTGGATTATTTTAAAGCTCTGGCTGGTTTATTGCTACTGTCCAGGTGCTAACTGCTCATGGTTTGTTTCACGGCTCCTGGGTTCCCTCCTTATGGTCCTTGATCTTTGAACTGGAGGTCTTTGAACTGCTGAGCAGACCACAAACAGGACTCCATTAACAAAGAATGCCCAGAGGCTTAGGGCAACAGCTAGCAGACAGATCTGCAGTCATTCTGCCTAAAGATAGGTCCAATCCGTAATCCTCTTTTTTAACTGGTAACTGGTTAAACACCAGAATAGTTATTCATGTCATTAAGCATTATATATTAAGCATCAAACACAGTTGCACAGAGTACGCCATTCAAATAATAAAAAGACCTCGAAGTCTAACAAATGAGGAAAATACACACGCACTTTTCAAGGTAGAACTCTGACCCTGAGATTCCTTCTCCTCGTCCTAAGGATGAGATAAGGGGATTTGGGCCCTGATACTTAAGGATCACAAGTCTCAGAGCTGTCCCAAGACTTTTCTGCCTGGCATTGAGGACAAGATTATATTGCAGATGCTCCGCTAATAGAGAAGAATGCCCAGAGGTTACTTTCTGGAGGAACATCCCCTGACAGCTCTGCTTTTAGCCAAATTAAAATAAATAAAATAAAACAAATTATTTTTTCTAGGAAAAGGAAATGGTTACTCTCTCTCTCTCTCTCTTTGGGCCGACTACAAGTCCCAGTGGAGTTACTTTTAAACACGTACCTCCATCTGTCTTTTAGACTTTCTATTGAAACCGTGCTTTGGATGTTCCAATCTTCAGAGTTGAAAATGAGGATGACGATGGACTTTATCACATGTGCAAAAATGATCAGAGCTTAGTGGGATGCTCCCATCAATATCGCACAATAATGCAAAGATTATCACACAATACTGCAATTATCCCGCAATTATTGCATGAATAAAAAGGAATTCTAGCACCGCTTTTTATTCATGGGGAAATCCCATGAATAAAAAGCAGCACTAGAATTCCTCTTTATTCACGCGATAATCGCAGTATAATTGCAATATTGTGCAACGTCGTGTGATAATCTTCAGGTTGTTGCGTGATATTGACAGGAGCATCCCATTACGCTCCTGATGAAAATTTAATTTAAAACAGGGAGTAAATTTCAAAATGCATATGGATGCTGACTGAGATGTATTTTAGACTGTTTATAAAATTGTATTGTTTTAAAAGCTGTTGTGATTTTTCAGGGTTAGCATTTCATTATTTTCTTAATTAGATGGTTTTTAATGTTAACTGGAAAGGGCTCCTGTGCCTTTAATGGCTGTGTAGAAGAGGGAATTTCAATAGGTGTTGCTTGTTGCCCACCCAGTTTTGTGAGAAGGAAAACCTGCTGAGCTTCCCTCCTTTATATAAGTCTACACAGAGTCTCACAGCACCTTCGAGACTAATGGTTTTATTATGGCATGAGCATTCATGGATTATAACCCCTTTCATCAGATGGATGTTGGGTTATCCAGGGATGTAGCCAAGGGGGGGATTCTTGGGGTCCGGACTCCCCCCTTCCATTAGAAAAACTAATGGTGTGTGCTGCTGTGCCGCCGCACCCAAGCCCCATTATAATGGTGGTACTTAGTCTGGACCCCCCTTCCTAAAATCCTAGCTACGTCCCTGGGTTATCCAATTGTCTGAAATCAGCATAATTCAATTTAAGATTATGTTCAGGAGCCCTCGCTAGTTTTCAATCTGTCAACCCTAGATTTGTTATTTGCTTTAAATTCAGTGGGCAAAAGTAATGAATATACAAGTCATAGAATGAATTGTGCTGATTTCAGACAATTAGACAATATATGACAATGGCGGGGGGGGGGGGAATAATTCATGAAAGCTCATGCCATAATAAATTCATTAGTCTCCAATGTACCATCAGGCTGTTTGTAGATTTCAAAGTATCAGATGACTTGCTAGAAGTGATTTCTTAACAGATTAAATTTTCCTGATAATTATTCCAAATATTTCATGTTATATACTCTATGTCAGTGGTTCCCAACCTTCCTAATGCCACGACCCTTTAATACAGTTCCTCATGTTGTGGTGACCCCCAACCGTACAATTATTTTTCATCGCTACATGCAAATATGTGTTTTCCGACGGTGTTAGGCAACCCCCATGAAAGGGTCGTTCGACCCCCAAAATGGTCCTGACCCACAGGTTGGGAACCACTGCTCTATGTATTTCTAGCCAAAGTAAATGTCATGTTTATTACACGAATGACTCTTCCATGCTTGTGTTTTCTTTATTCAGTCATAGCAGCAGCAGGGTTCAATCAGAATTATCAAAGCTATAGAGGAGGAAGAAGAGTTTTAATGGTTGGCTCCTTGTAGTATGGTCTCTGTTGGGAAAATCTATTTTATTGCTGTTTCATATTCAGCCCCTCAAAAATATCAAATTGGTTAAAGAGCTTGCTTCCCTTGGAATATAATCATATTGAGTCTGCTTTCTTGTATAACTAAGGAGGATAATCTGCAATATAAGAAATATACAAAGACAAAAAGATAAGAGAAAGCATAATATTTAATGTGATAAGCTGAAGAGATAGGGGAGCAATGTCTGTCTCCTACTCTTGAAACAAAATCAAGATGTCTCTGGCTCCTTAAAGTAGTGCTACTCAAGAGGGGAACTATTGACCAGGTCCAGTCCATGAGCCATTGACCCTGGTGAGTTTCCACATACTAAGGAAACAATTTATGGCACAAATATGGTATTGGTCACTTGAACATTGGGGAGAAAGAATGCCAGTCCCCCACATCAGACTGGAAGCATCACTTAGATGAAGCAAGGAGAAATTATATCAGCAATATTGGCCTGGCTCATAGACTGAGTGGACAAAAGACAGTTTGAGAAACTGAGCCGGGATGTGTGTGTGTCTGTTTCTCTGTCCTAGCTATTTAAACTATTTAAAGTAAGCTATTTAAAGCCAAGTCCTGAGCTCGATCTCACGTCTGTGAGTAATATTTGACTATTTAACTATTGTTGTTTGGTATGTGCCTTCAAGTCATTTATGATTTATAGTGACTAAAGTAAACCTATCATGCAGTTTTCTTGGCAAAATTTGTTCAGAAGGGCTTTGCCATTGCCTTCCTGTGAGGCTAAGAGAGACTGTGACTTTCCCAAGCTCACCCAGTGGGTTTGCATGGCCAAATGGGGATTTGAACCCTGGTCTTCAGGATCGCAGTCCAACAATCAAACCACTACACCAAGAGGGAACACTGGTGAAAATTGCAGCTTTCTTCGCAGGGCAAATAAGGCCTTCTTATATGGATCTGGGGCATGCCAGGAACAAATGGTTCATATCCACTACTACCCTGTAGGCCATACCACTGATCTTGATTAAGATCTTCTGTAGCGACTGTTTAATAAGAGTGGATCAATGAAACAAGCATGAAAGGGAAAATTAATGTCACATCTACTTTGGCTGACCTCTTACTGAAACTAGCTGAATTCCCTGTCTAACACTCCATGGATTTGTTTGAATACTGGAACCATTCCAAACAACTGAAAAATCAATGCCAGGCTTATGAGAGCATTTGTAAGGCTCAGAAACCAAGGCCCCAAATGCATTCTTTTTAGGTAATAAAATGTATTTCCAAAGCATACACTTTCAAGAATTTAAGCATTAGCCCCCTCCTTTAAAAAAAAAAAAAGCAAGAGATGCTCCATGAGAAATTGTGCAAGTCAATTAAAGATGAATTCAGTCACAAGAAGGAATTACACTTACTTTAGTTTGGAACGGTTCTGTTGATTTTACTTCAGTACAAATAGGTTCTAAACTGTAATAAGGATTAGTGAACACCAGAAAGCAAGGCTGTGCAAATCCCAGTGACCTTGGTGATCACTTCTGTGTTGGAACGTGAGGCAACAAAAATAGCCAGAGTTTTCAAACAGTTTTATGTACCATTAACTAGGATTTTGTCTGTGTACTGCATGCCTTTTTCAGGGCCAGCTAGCCTTTTGACTCCCTTAGCAAATGCCATTGCTACACCATCCCACCCCACCTCATCCTGCATCAAGAAGCATAGTACCAAGACTGACCAAAATATTTGAGCATGTGTGATGGAAAATCCCACAAATGTCTCTTCCTGGGAGTAAAAATACAATTAGAATTCACAGAATAGTTTACTGGACTTTCATGGGGGTAGCAACTACCTATAGAAAAAAGCCTCTATGAATGAAGGCTCTATCTCCACACAGTTCAGAATACTGGAAAATCATTGTAAAAGAGGCTATTGCTTTATGCATCTGAAATGATGGGCAACACCTCTAGTTCTGATAATTCACTCATTTTGTAGTGCACAAATAAGGCACCCATGGTGAATTGGGTTCAAAGCAAGCTTTAGCCAATCCTGCTCTTGTATGCATGTGTGAAACTTTTGGCATTTCAGTTTTTGTCCTTTTACACTTTTTTGGCTGATACACAGCTCTGCATTTGTTAACTCAGAGTTAGCAATGGGGGAACACAGATTGGCAGAAAGCCGCCCCTTTCTGCCCCGGAGAGAGGCTAAAGCAGATAAACACTGTCACTGTTGTGTGCGGGGCACCATTGGTGCGCTTGCATGCAATGATGACGTCCACACAGCACCGCACTGTTTGGGCGCCATGCCACACATCATAGTTGTGTGCCCTGTGTAAATGGCGGCACGCCAAGATGGTGCCCGCAGCACGCAGTAGGGCTTGGGAGCGTGCAGATGTTCCAGTCTCCCAAGCCCTATTTTTGGCCCCAGGCCGGCGCAAAGTACCAGTCTGTACTGGGACAAAATAACAATATAGAAATAACAATAACAATATGAAGTCACTTTTAGCAAAGAATTTCCTAGTGATGCAGCCCACTTAAATGAACAAGTATCACAGAAAGAAAAAAAGTGAACGAAAGAAATTGTTTTGCTCTGGAACATCCTGTCTCATGAGGTTTTTCCTCTCCCCTCCCCACATTCCATGTTGTTGCAGTATTCTCATCTCAGTATGCGTTCCTGTCACCTGTACCTTGGACTCACTTCACAATATAGATCCTCGGGCAATTCCCTTTGTGGTCTTTACAGGAAAACTCTAGGAATCAGAAAGTCTTCCACATAACCTCTCACTGACTTCAATAGAAATTTGGCTCCTTGAGTGCCAAGTCCTTTTTAGGACTTTAATTGCAGTCTCTGGCTCAAGTATGGATTTCCACCACAACAAACAAAAGGACATTCCTGTGGTAAGGGAATGTATTGAGGAGAGTTTTTTCCACTGCTTTCAAAGGTGTTTTTGGACTGTCATAAAGCACGGTGCTACCTGCTTCTTCTTTTTCACACTGTGGTTAGCAGTTGACTTTCCACACTTTGCTGGATAGATCACGTTTTTTGTCTGAAATATTTCATCTGTATTACTGGGCATAACATGTAGTCTGCACTCAAGCACATACTCTCTCAAGTAAAATATGTCAAATATAAATCAATTGTCTCTGGCTTTGCTTCGCGAACGAAGATTCAGGAAGGACTCATCCCGCGCTTTGTACAAGCGCGTTGGTGACTAAAAAGGCCAATTCGGGATAAACAGGTCCGGTTGCAGAAAGCACTGCAGAAAGTCTCCTTGGGTGATGTTTCCGGTTTTCCTTTTCCTAGGATGGTTGCCCTAAGGCTAGAGAGCCCATCCTGCCCTTTGGTGCTCTTGGTAAGACCCTTCGGGTGTGACCTGTCTGGCATGGGAGGCCCTGCCGGTGGCTGTTATACCACTGCCAGCATAGCTCACAGCTTCATTAGGGTACGCAAGCCTCTCCCCCACGACAAGGGGGCGTCAATGGAGAGGTAAATCAATTGTGCCTCCACACAAAATCGACAGACACCTCACCTCACAAATTTTTCCCATATAGCAAGTGATTGGTGAAGTAGCCTACACAAATATTTAAAAGTGTTAAATTCTGCTTAACCTGCCCCATATGCTCTTGTTTTTGAGTTGTTCCAATGTGAAGTTGTTGTTGTTAACTGCGCTTGAGTTGACTCATGGTGACTCTGTGGATGAGACATCTCCAAGACCCCCTGTCCTCAACCATTCTTAAAATCAATTTTACAATTGATTTTAATTGTACAATTTTAATTGTTGTGCTTAACTACATTAGGTGCCTTGGGTCCTACTTTGGGAGAAAGATGGGATAAAAATAAAATGGAGGAGGAGGAGGAGGAGGTGGAGGTGGTCCTGCAAGCCCAGGCCCATGTCTTCTCTGATTGAGTCCAATCATCCAGCATGTGATTTTCTTCTCTTTCTACTGCCCTCTACCTTTCCTAGCATTATTGTCTTTTCTAATGATTCATGCCTTCTCATGATGTGGACAAAGTACAACAGCCTCAGTTTAGCCATCCTGGCTTCCAAGGGAGTTCAGACTTTATCTGTTCTAGAGCCCACTTGTTTGTCTTCTTGACCATCCACAGTATCCTCAGCACCATTCTCTAGCACCACATCTCAAATTTATCTTCTTTCCATTTGCTTTCTTCACTGTCCAGCTCTCACATCCATACATGGTGATGGGGGATACAGTGGCTTGGATGATTCTAACTTTAGTGCTTAGTTGTATATCGTCACACTTTAGGATCCTGTCTAGTTCTTTCTTAGCTGCCCTTCTTAGTCCTAGTTTTCTTCTCCATCCTGATCAGTGTTTGATCCAAGGTATGAGAATTCTTTAACTATTTTAATGTTCTCATTGTCTAGGATGAAGTCTTGTAGATCTTCCATGGTCATTATTCTTGTTTTGTTTTGTTTTTATTTTCAGCATTAATCCAACCTTGGCACTTTCCTCTTTGACCTTCTTAGGTAATTGCTCCAGGTCTTTGTTTGTTTCTGCTAGTAGTATCATGTCATTTGTGTATCTCCCCCCCCCCTCCTGTCTTCACTCCTTTTGCCTCTGGGTTTAAGCCTGCTCTGTGTACAATGTTTTCTGCATATAGGTTGAATAGGTAGAGTGATAGTATGAAGCCTTGGCTAAGCCCTTTGCCAACTGGGAACCATTCTGCTTCTCCATAATTAGTTCTGACAGCAGCCTCTTAATCTGAGTATAGGTTTTGCATCAGAACAATCAAAAGTAGTGGTACCTTCATTTCTTTGAGACCATTCCATAGCTTTTTGTGATCTGTGCAGTCAAACAAGTTTATCAGACAAGGGAAATTGGAAGTATAATCCAATGGCAATCTGACCGCAATCATGGGGTTTCACGTTATTGCATGACAGACTACCACATGCAACTTCGGGCAATGGCAAGCTATTTTCGGGCAATGGGAAGTCAGTTTGAACACAATTCGAATTCACGTAAATTCGCTGAACTAGCAAATTCACATGAATGCGTTCTGGCCTCACTTTCTTTTTATGAGAAATTAAGAGAAATTCCTCCCATGTGATAAACTCCAAAGACTTTGCAATAGTCAATAAAACACTTACAGAGTTTGGGCAGGGGTAATTCCCTTGTGCATTTCATTTTCCATCATATGTTTTCAACGTGATCCCTAGCACCTCTTTCTTTCTTGAAACTGGCTTGTACCTCTCTCCATATATGCTAGGAGCGTTTGCTGCCTAATTTTGAGCATGACTTTGCCGGCATGGGAGATTAGTGCAATGGTCTTATAGCTATTGCAATCTTTTGTATATTCTTTTTTCTGTCTAATGTATACTTATTGTTTCCAATCTGTGGGCCATTGCTTAGTTTCTCATATTTGTTGGCAGATTTTAGTTAGTTCTGCGCTTGATTCTGCCTCTGTGAATTGTAGCTTTTCTAGTGGTATGTCATCTGTTCCTGGATTCATTTATTCTTCCCAATTGCTTTGAGTGTGGCTTTTACTTCCTTTTCAATGGATGTACTTTGGAGTAAACATTCATATTGCCAAACTGTGTCTTTGTATTTCCTGGAATCCTTTTCATCATTATCATAGCAATCTCATGGCTTGATTCATTTTCATTTTCAATTTTGTTCTTCTGTATTTTTACAGTTTAGAGGAAAATTAAGTTGGAGCTGAGAGGCTTTCCAATAAACAATCAGATGACAGAGGCAAAAGGCAGGTATAGATTATAAATTAATATTTATTATTAAATGTGTTTAATAATTTTTGTATGTATAAATATTTTTATGAATATTTTTAAAAATAATAATAATAAAGAATGAGAGCCAAGGCAGCTCACAGAAGGAAATCAATTAAGATCTACAGTGCAATTAAAAAAAAACCAATTAAATTTTCACAATTAAAACAATCTAAAATTATTTTAAAACATACAAAAGGTAAAACAATAAATACAGTAGGTCCTCCATATCCATGGACTTGCC
>NC_056527.1:79666237-79731836 GCF_019175285.1 Sceloporus undulatus | reverse complement strand
GTCTGCAGATTCCAGCAAGCCCACTGGGGGGGGGGGGAGCAGTTGAACCTTTTTAAAAGCATATAGTGGCTGGTGTGATTTAACCTTTACAAAGAAAAGAAATTACACTGAGTGACTTAGGCTTCAAACAGATGGGCCAAAAGGACTGCCATTGGACCATGTTGGGGGCATGGTGTTGAATGTTACATGCTCCGAATGCAGCTAGAAGCTATGCTGCGGCTGCCTCAATCTGGAAGAACACGGCCAAAAAGGAGTAGCTGAAAGCCAGTCGTTTCTGGCGGCCCAGTTCAAGACCATGGCAGTGGCCCAGATCTATAGCAGGTGCATGCAGTTGCCATGGTCTCGGCGCAAACAGCACCGATACAGTCCTGCCACGGTCCTTTTGGGCCATCTGCTTCACCCCTTAATGTGGGGTATTTTCTGAACCCAATGAGAAAAGTAGTATATTGTAGAATGTTTAAATGTCCCATGTCCTCCACAGTAGTTTTAGTGCAACACCAAATATTCCACAATGCCGACACACCTACAGCTAAAAGCTGTCAGCCTTTCTTCTTTGCAAAAACAAAAAATTATAATCTAATGGAGACTGGAATCCAGTTGGTTAATCTTAGTTAGAGAAGACTCACTGTTGAGATTATCACACAGTACTTCAATAGTGGGATAGAAGCGGGATTGACACTGTAATCCATGGTTCTTATCACACCACATTGTGGCCAGGCAATAGGTATCCTGTAGTCAATCCATGCTACTGCTTGTTTTTAATTCACAGGAAAATCCCATGAATAGCTGTCAGTCCTGCAGTTAGCCCATTATTGAAGTATGCTCCATAGGTCATTCAGGGGTGATTCAGAGAGAATAAACTGGTTTCACTGCATCCCTCCTCATTCCTAATGAATGCAATGTAACCTGTATTGGGCAGAAGAAAGGGGATTCACTGCATGGGGACACACACACCAAGTGTTCCCATTGAAAGCAAGGCTTCTTACTGCTGACAAGGCAATCTTTTCATCGATGGCAGTAAAAATGAGATTTAAAGGGCTTTCACTGCACACACCCCATTGCCAAAGGAAAGACAACTTTACTAATTAAGCTCAGATAGCTGACAAGTAAAGGGAACAATAATGCAATAAGATTCATGGGCAACCTGTTATCAATTTGCAATTACGTGACAAAGTAATAAGAATCGTTGCTATTTCGAGTGTTTAAAAATCCAGAACAGCAACGGGAAGGAAGCGTATGTAATAATCTCCTGCATCAATTGTTGAATGGAGTGTCAGCACATAGGCAAATCCCACTGACGCAATCACTATGCTCTAGATGGGACTAACAATAGAATTTAGGCCATAATTTCTTTGTCTTAAAACAACTGTTGTTATTGACTTTAAAGAAAAACACCTGTGCATGGCAACAGACATATCCAGAAGTAGCTATGTTGACCATGCCACAAAGTACAGTAGCATCCCAAATCCAGAAAACAGTGATACCATTAATGGGCAAACCAAAATGCACAAAATACATGATGCAAGCTTTTGAAGCTCTACTTCATCAGGCAAAGATATTAAAACGTATGCAGGAGAAAGAAAAATATGACAATGCTAGGCCTACATTTTGTCAAGATGTTGTTGTTCTCAGTTAAGATGCAGGCAGAGGCCATTCCTTTTGGCCTTGTAGGCTCCAGAAGACAAAGAGTCTTGATGTCAAGAAGATAAAATGTAAACTTCATAGCAACATAGGACTTTATCACATGTGCTTCTCACGCAATCATGGCAAGTACTTTCACACTAAATCACGTTTATCTGGACATTATCCCATCCAGAAATTGTGAGTGAAAGTAATTGCATGAAACGATTTCTCAGTAAATCATGTTGATCCAGTGAATGAAGTGGAATTGCCCCCTTATTTCCCATCATTTGGTATTATCGGGAAATGGATTGTATATTTTAATTGCTGTAAGCCGCCCCGATTGTGATCCACAGAGGGGCGGGATAAAAGTTGTTATTATTATTATTATTATTATTATTATTATTATTATTATTATCCTATTAATGCTATTCCACTTCATTGATGGGACATGACAAGATCAGTGTGATGTAGTGAGAAATCCTTTCGTGCACTTGCACTTTCTGGATGGGATAAGGATGCCTGCCTCCATCTGATAAAGTCCATAGAAAGGTGCTTCCTTTGAGATCAAGCTGACTCTGTGCATGAGAGATGACTGAAACTCAGAGACATTGTGGCTTGCCTAAAATTCCCACTAAAACCATTAGTTCTGTGTAGATTCATCAGTAAACTACAACTCTGTGGCTTAAAATTTTCAATTGACCTGAATGAGAATGTGGTCGGGAAAGTTTTATTGCAGCTACAAACACAGTCAGGGAAAGGGAGAGGAAGGTGTGGGATTCTTTGTTAAAGGAGGAGTTTGTAACACAGAATCCTGCAGGGAAGCAACAAAGGAGATTATCACAGGAAAATCCTGTTCTTTCAAAAAGTGCGGGAGAAGTCCTGACCAGGTACAGGATACTCAGATCAGGTACGGGATGCCTCCTGCCTGGGCAGTGAGGTGTGCAATAGAATCTATGTATTAAAGTTTATATCCCATACCTAGCATGGGAGGAAAGGATGGGAAAGGGCAGCGTGATAATCTCCAAATAGAAAAGGAAACCCAACACAGCTAAAGCCAAGAAAAGCCTTGGACTCTTTACACATAATGAGAATAGAGGTGTGTGTGTCGGGGAAGGGGGGGAGATGATGTGGCAAAATGTTTATGCAGCAGTAAATCCTAGACACATTCCCTTGCTTTAGATCACAGCCTTCATGAAAAGGGCAACAAGCTCAAGGCCACCATCAGAAAGAGGGAAGTATGGTTTCCTGAAGTATATAATACATAGGCACCAGAGGGATGTTGTTGTTCTTGTTGTTCTTATTAGAAGCCAGGGCAACTCCACCCATTAGTTGTTACTTGGTTGCATGACAAGCAACATCTGGTGAAATTCTCTCTTTTGTAAAACCATTCAAAGGAGCTCTCTCCAAACTTATTCATTACCCAATTACTGATTCATAAGAGGTCCTATGGTAGCACAACTGCAAATAATTTTTTAAACCATACCTGCATGACAAGGCTTAGGGGTTGCTGTGGCCTTATGAGAGCCAGAACCTAGACAATTGTACATTGAAACATCACTTTTTAACAGTGCCATCTACTAATCAAATAGCTAAATGAAGTGGGTGAATGAAAAAAATTGCATCCCAAGAAGTAAGGCTGAGAGCTGGTAGATCAGGAAATGGACTTCCAGTACAGATATGAAATGGCCCTGAAATGGGAAGTGCACAGCAAACAATATAGCAAAGAGGGACATCCCCAGCATGCTACCCGCCTTCCACTGGGACAGTTCCACCCAATGTGACTCAGCCATGCCTTTTCCTCTCCGTGCTCCAAAGACACTGAGCTGCTGTTTTCCTCTTACTACATATTTTCTGCAGTAAGAGAAAAATGTGGGATAGAGAAAAACAGGAGGGTTGTGATTTGGTGATAATAGGAGTCACGGAGCCTACCAGATGCTTTGGGACTGCAGCCCTAGCCAACATGGCCAGTGGTGAAGAATGTTTGTCCCCATTCTTTCCAGTTTTATTTTGGAGACCCATACACATTTTGTTTATCCCAAAATATTTTCTGTCAGCTTCTGGTACAATCAGAGACTTTTATACCAGCTCCCCAGACTGGTTTATTTTAACCCAGCATTAACTTGAAAAGAACAGAACAAAATCTGGGAATTTTCTATCAGTCTGGATCCTGCATACCTACATTCCTTCCTTCCTTCCTTCCTTCCTTCTGTCCACCCATCCATCCTTTTGGCATTTATCTATCACCTCTCAGCGCATTAGGGCACCTGAGGCGATGTACAACGTTAAAACATTTAAAACAGTAAATACATCTCTCAAACACATTTAAAAACGAACTAAAGCCTTTTTGAAAAGTAATTCTAAAATGTCACACTAACCAAGTACAGGACTCTAACTCTAAGGTAACTTTACCGCTATGCAATTTATAGTGCACTTTGATTCTGCTTTAACTGCCATGGCAACATTCTGTGGAATTCTAGGATTTGTAGTTTGATGAGGCACTAGTGT
Source organism: Sceloporus undulatus (assembly GCF_019175285.1). Classification (NCBI taxonomy): domain Eukaryota; kingdom Metazoa; phylum Chordata; class Lepidosauria; order Squamata; family Phrynosomatidae; genus Sceloporus; species Sceloporus undulatus. Next base: position 79,727,708 of record NC_056527.1, on the reverse strand, counting down.
GTGGCCAAAAATTCTACATAATGTATGAAACTACAAATCCCAGGATTTAATAGCATGTTGTCGTGGAAGTTAAAATGTAATCAAAGTTCTCTACTTGTGGGATGTGAAAGGCCCCTGAGTACTTAGCTCTTAAATGTCTGGCTTTCAGTTCTATATATACAAGCATACCACATCACAGGCACCAAAGGCCTAAATCCTAGCCTTAACCAGGGTAGACCCACTGAATCAACAGGATTTACTTAAGTGTCCATTTGCCCTTCAGTAGTTGATTAAATGGGTCTACTTTAGGAATTGAGTTTAAACTAATTTAAATTAAACCAATAATAGCTGCATGGCAGGCCAACTGCATGATTCTCTCCATGTAGGGAATAGCTGTACATATTGGGTTTGTTTGGTTCAGATTGTTGAGTTTTAAATTAAATTTGATGAGAATTTTCCTCAAATAGCATTTTCATTTGATTTTTCTGCCCTGGCAACTTCCTATGGAATCATGAAATATGTTGTTTCATGAAATACATAGGCTTCTGTGCCACAGCATAGTAGTGCCTCCTCATAATACAAATGAACACATTTCTTAATTAACAGGAAGCTAAGATTTCAAATATTTGAACGTAGGAGAACATAAAACTGTTTTGATGCTTCTTATTGCCATCATTTTGCTCTCCCTACAATGATAATCAGTCCACCTCATTCACATGTTTGTGTAATATGCCTATCTGGTGATTTATTTTGGTTGCTTTTACCCTGTTCCCTGTATTTTATTTACTAAAAACACCAAGTCTTCCATACATGTATGGAAGACTTGGTGCTTTTAGTGCTCTGGATGCCTGGTATATTTCTATTAGGGCTTTATCACACCATAAGAAACATACGAATATGGAAACGATATAACACCTTCTCTGCAATGATGCTATGGTGATACTTTGGTGATACACATTCCCAAAATCAGTCTTCAACCCTGCTTCACTGACCTGCCTTCCTCTTTGAAACCATCCTACATTGTGCATGTGCATTGTTTCTTTTCCTTTCTTACTTCTTTCTGCATTTGCACAGTTATATTGAAATCAGACACATACACAATGTGGCTCATAATCTGCCTATCTCATTCACATGTTTGTGCTGTATGCCTTTGCTAGTTCACATTGGGTGTTTTTACTCTGTTCCCCAGCATTTTATTTTATTTTAAATTTGTTTTGCTGTAATTGTGTTAACTGTGGCATGCTGGTGTCTGCCATTGCAACACAATGGCTCAATTATGGCAAAACATTAAAAAAATTACTGGAGAATGGAGTAAAAACAATATTGTTCCTGTGCCCCATGATGTCCTCTCTGTCCAGACATTGGAAGTGGAGTAACTTCACCCTGTTTGGGGATAGAGCAAAACCACATCTACGCATACCACATAACTGCCAGAATATCAGAACTGCAGTGGAAAGAAATGATCGCACCAGAAGCAATAGTGGAACATCAGCAATACGGGGAGCCATGAACGGGGTTTTTCCATCAATGACCAGATGGAAAAGATCAAATAAGGATGAAAATGAAATGCAACAGCAGGAGAGCCACAATGTCATGTGATAAGAAAAGATCAAATGCAGAACTAAGCCAGTGCAATCATGCAACAAACCTATTATGTAACAATGCCCTTATTATGTAAATAACCCCCAGATATTTTAAAATGCTTTAGGTCTCCAATGAGCTCTCCTTCAGAAGAATATCAAACCATAATAAACTCTGATAAATGTCTTACCTTTCAGAGAAACAGGAGTATGCAACACTCTTGTCTACTGCTGAAATGAAATGTATTGTGTCCAAGGGCTAAGCTAAGTAAGAAGCAAGAAATTGATGAGTACATGTTTTAAAAGATATGTTTCAAAGGTAGATGGGGGGACCAGATGTCCTAATTGCAAAGGAGGACAAGGCACTGCAAAATGCAGGACATTCGAGAAAAATGTAGGACATTCCAAAATAAAAGCTAGAGACATTCATATAATGTAAATTCATGCTTCTTAGTCATGCTCAAAATGGAGGGCACTTTGATATTCCTCCTGGACAGAAGGTTGATACATGTGGCATGTCCTGCAAAAGGAAGATGCCTGGTCTCCCTGAAGGTAGGTAATTAAGAAAAGAAAACTTATTGGGCGAGGGAGTTAATATCTCCTCACCTAGCACCATGTCCACAATCTGTTTCTTCCTACTACGACACAGAATTTATTATTTATAAACACACATTCTATCTGTTAAGGAAGCATTAGAACGGTATATTATCAAACTGTTTCTATAAATTAATAAGTGAAAATATGCAAATTGATCTTGGTTTTTCCCAAGACAGAGAAATTGTACCTTTTATTTTCTCCCTTCTGTACTCCTCCCCATAGAAAACAGATATATAGAATATTTGCTTTCCCCACAGCTAGTTATTGTGACAAAGCAAGCATTGCAGCAATGTGTGGGGGAAAAGGTCCGGATAGACAAGATGTCTCTACTTCTTCCATACTTCTTCTTTTCTGGAAACTAACAGTATGAACTGGGGACAAAAGACCTTCAAACTAAAAGAGCATTTGCTCTTTTTGGAATTATCACTTCAGTGTTTCTTTGCACCATGAAAAGCATAAAGAGCTTTTCTTGGATCCTTCAAGAGTTGCATGTGGAGCAATAGGAAGTCTGTGCACACGTCTGTCTCATACTGATACACAATATGTGGAAATATGGTAGAGAGAAAAGCTTCACTTCCAAAGGGCAACACAACCTTCCCATACAGGTTGCATTTTAAAGGACTGATTCATACTCATACATTTACAACCCAAATTCCCATCAGTTAGTAGCTCAACACTTAATGACCTCTTGCTGAATGTGTGGATCAACAGTCATTGAGCAGCAAGCAGGTATGAGCAAAGTTGTCCTTAGGCCACAAGTGTATTTTCACTAAATGCATTGCAACATCACTAGCCATCCATCCACGTAGATCAGCACCATGTCTCACCATCTCAACTTTCCCAGTTCTACCCCAGTGGAAATGCCGAACACCAATACAGGTGAGACATTTTTGCCTGGTTTCTCCTCCATGTTCCGAATGAACCCTGTGTAGCTTTGAGTCTTGATGCTGTCATGAGTAACTACTGTTCCTTATTCTTCCCAGCTTTCTTGATACCAAAACTGTGCCAAAAGTTAACCCGGTAGCATCATCGCCCCCAAGCTAATGAGTACTGGGCCCCAAGGGCATATATGGCCCTCTGTCTGATGAGTGGCCCTTTTTCCAAAGAGCAGCTTGTATGAGCATGCTATATATTCAGGAAATGGAGAAGTACATGATGCAAAGAGAAGAAAGATGGAATGTTGAAGAAATGGTACCATCGCATGCAAGGCCTCTCCTTAGTCACATGAAATTGTTCTTTACAAATGGAAATGAATAATCATCCAGGAGTTGTGCAGCTTTGAACTTGGACATTCTGACTAGAAACCTGTTGGGCTAAAATTGAAGGTTAGTGCATGCATAATGGGTTTAAGGACTGGGGAGTTCCCCTCCACCGCTACTATTCTCAATGTAAACCCTCTGTTCTCTCCCAAAGCAGATCAATCTACATTATTCCTGCTCCCCCAAATTATTTGTATGGGTGTTGATGCTATAACCTGAGGCACAGACTCCCAAGGTTCAAGGAATGAGGCTGGAAACTTGAAAGATGTCTTGGAGTGAAAGTGGGTACTCTCCTGCTTTGTGAGATGCCCCTTTGCATTACTGCCCCTTCCCTAGCCTGAGAGGAAGTCTTACAGTTATCTTCTGAGTTCAAGGACTGTTGTCCAGAAGTTCCAGTAAATCTGTGGTCGCTCCATGCATGGCTGCTGAAGCAGAGAGACATCCTCACTATGGAGCTCAGAGGTAGTAGCTACCACATCTTGCAGCTGAAGTCCTCTTGCGGTTACAGTCTGGGGCTATCTGGGGCTGAAGAAACACTGAAAATTTCCCCCCCTCCTGAGCTATCCAAGGTCCTAACTGGAACCTGAATGTTGTCTTGATTCTTTGTGTGGATGAATGTGCCATCAAGTCCTCTGTCAATTCATGGCAACACTACAAATTCCATAGGCAAGGAATATTCAGAGGCGGCTTGCGATTGCCTTGCTCTAAAATATAGCCTACAGCATTCTTTCCAAACTTTCCAAAGTGCAAACCTTGATTTTGCCATTTTATATAAGAGATGCCATTTCACTGTGCCATTGTCTATAATGAGACTTGAGCATCCGCGGATTTTGATATCCACAAGGGACCCTGGGGGGAAAAACAATATACATGACATTAGTGGGAAGGTTCTTCCAGAAGAAAACAGTCCCTGGTGATAAAGACATAAACTAATACCCTCCTTTGCTTGGTTGAAAATATATTAGTTCAGTTTAGTACAGCTAAAATAAAAATATAAGTGCAAATGCTACTTAGCTTCTACATGTTATTGTTGTTGTTGTTGTTGTTGTTGTGTACCTTCAAGTCAAATAAACTTATGCCAACGCTATCATATGGTTTTCTTGACAAGAGTTATTCAAAGGAGGTTTGCTGTTGCCTTCTTCTAAAGCTGAGAGAGTATGACAAAGTCACCCAGTGCATTTTCATGGCTGATCAAGAATTCAAGCCCTGATCTCCCAGAATCAGCATTCAAACCACTACACCACACTGGCTCTCTAGCTCCTGCATAACATATTTTTAAGATACACAAAGTGTTGCATGCATTATTATAACACATTTTAAATGTACAAAATGCATTATTTTTTATACTTTTTCCAGGTACCCTCACAAATATTATTTAATTACTCATCACACTGGAGGTTTGGGACTGAAAGAACTTCTAGGACCACTTAGGACAAAGTTGGCTGGCAGAAGATAGTTGCTTTGTGGTATATTGGCATGGATTTCTGACTCTCAATCTACCCATCTATCCATAATTATTTATATTCCATCTTTCTCCCAGACTGGGACTCCAGATGGTTTACAAAAAGTCATAAATTACAATAAACCACATATGGTTGAAAACATAAAAATTAGGATGAAAACAGCACAAACTAACGCACAATTAAAACTATTTAAAATCTTATTTCAAAACCAAATGAAAAACAATATATTACTATAAAAAGTCATTTTGTTAAAATCAATTTTCAAAGGGTTGCTGGAAAGGAAGAGACCTAATTTTCTGCCAAAAGAAGGAGCCAGCCTAGCTTCCCTAGAAAGGGAGTTCCAAAGTGTGGGAGCAGCTATAGAGAAGGCCTTTTTCTGTGTTCCACCAACTGTGCCTGTGATGGCAGTGGGATAGAGAAATGTGCCTCCACTGCAGATGTTAAGGTTTGGGCAGGCACATGGGAAAACATGATCTTTCAAATAGCCTGGGCTTAAATCATATAGATCAAAACCAGCACTTTGAATTGTGCTCAGAAATGGACTGGCAGCCAGGGAAGTTGTTGCAACAAGGGAGCTGTGTGTTCCCTGTAATCAACACTCATTAACAATCTGGCTGCAGACCACTTGATGTTTCTGAACACTCTTCAAAGGTAGTACTACACACAGAGTCCATTACAATAATCCAATCAGTATGTAACTAAGGTGTGTCGCTGTGACAAGTCAGAAAACCCAAGGAATGGGTACAGATGGCACAGTAACTTTAACTGTGAAAATGCACTCCTGGCCACTGGAGAAAACCAGGCATCCAGGAGCAGGGTTTAAGCTGTGGATCTGCATCATCAGGAAGACCTAAACTGTGTACCTACATCTTCAGAGGAAGTGTAACCCCATCCAGCACAGGTTGAATCCCTATTCCCTGACCTGTCTTTCAACTGACCAGGACATCTCTGTCTTATCTGCATTGAGTTTCACCTTATTCATCCTCATTCAGTCCATCTCTGCCAACTGGTGCTTGTTTAGAACAGAGACATTTTCATTGGACTGAATTGGAAAGGAGAGCTGAAGCTGGGTGTCATTAGCGTATTGATGACACATGGCCCCAGAACTCTGGACAAATTCCCTAGCAGCCTCATGTGTGTATTAAATAACATGGGAGACAAAACAGTTCTGTGGGACATCACAGGCCAATGGCCAAGGAATCAAAGATGTTCCTTACCACCACCTTTTGAGTTCGCCATTCCAGAAAGGAATAGAGACACTGCAAAATAGTGCCTCCAAGTCCCATTCCAGTGAAGCAACCCAAAAGGATACCATGGTTGATGGTATTGAATGCCACTGAGTGGTCGAGCAGAACTAACAGAGAGACACCCCTTCTATCCAATTCCAGAAAAGATCATCCAACAAGGTGACTAAAGCTGTCTCTTTCCCATAACCAGGTCTGAAACCTGAATTGGATCCAGATAGTCATTCTCATCCAGAGACCCCTGGATCTGGGAGGCTACCACATGTTCCAAAAAGTTGCCAGAAATGCTCACATTACCTACCCAGCAGTCCCCTCTGGCCCCTTTGATAAGCCTGAAGGCACAAGCATCTAGAATATATATGGTGTATTTCACTTCTCCAAGGATTCTGCCCACATCCTCAGGCTGCACAAGTTGAAGACTATCCATTAACATCACTTTACATGTTTCAGAACAACAGCAGTAATTATTCTTTCTTTCCCCCAATATAAAAGTATATAATGAAAATCAGTGTCATCCTGTAATCTGAGTGAGGGCGGCAGGGGAACTCATCCCACAGGCCACTATGGAAATGTGGAAGGAATGACTAACAAGAGTGACTATTTGTATAGAAGCATTGTGGGTTCTGCTCAGGATTAGTCCACAAAGCACATTCCTATGGTTAGAATTCTTCCATTTTTGGTCTATGCCATTTTTTGTATGAGGTCAGTCGTGGGTTTTTAGTTTTGTTTTTGTTTCTAAGAAAAGTGGATGTAACATCTGATATTGGCCCACCACTGAACATGTGAAATCATGACCCAGGGGACTTCTTATAACATTGCTCACATTCAAAATGAAAGCCATCTTTAAAGGAACATAGAATGCTGTTTCAGTTTCAAACAAGATTTGGACTCCCAGGGATCCCCCCCATCAGTTCTGTATCTCACTCTTTTTGCAGGGGAGCACCTATGACCATGGATAATCATGGTTTGCTTGGCTCTACTATTCTGAGGGTGGGATCCTGATGCTCTAGAGTCTTCTATGTGAGACAACAGCCTGGCAGGCAGCTGGTGAAACATCTCAAGGGTATGCCATTTCCCCACCATCATCACTTTATTCACTCTTTTCCTTAAGCAGATACCCTCAAAATGGTGTGCATAGTCAGACACAGCCTCATTTTCTGGGCTAAACGACACACAGTCTATCTGGGTAGGAATCAAGATCTTATCACCTCATATCTGACAGGTATCTGTGGGTGGGGTTGATAAGGCATGCTGGGGGGGGGGGTTCCCCTGGATCATCAAGTTGAAGGCAACACAACCCTTGCCTGATAGCCTCCTCATCCACCTGGGGGAGAACAATCGTGTTAAGATGCCTGGTTTTCAAACTGGTTGGTATGGTGTTGGCCACCTCCACAATATATCATGCCTCCCTGAAGCCATCATGTTGTGGACTAAAATGTCACCAAGACAAGTCTGACAAAGGGCTTGCAGTGAAGCAACAATCAATACCACCTGTCACCATCTCAACAGAGACATCATACAGAACCTCACCTAGATCAACTGCTATACATTCGGGTTGGGGGGGGATACCTCTGGAGAGGAAGAGGGGACATAGGCTTGCACTAAGTTGCCAATGGGGAAGTAGAAGATTGATGGTGGGGCTGTTTATCTTTTTTTAAAGCATCTGGGCAGGGATTTTATACCAACCAGTCAGTGATCTGTCCAAAGAGTAGCCTGAGTCTGCCCAGACTGCAGTTTTCCCCCACCCTACATCTGGCAGCCCTGTTGGTCTAAAAATCATCATGCCCTGTGACCTCTCAGTGTCAATTTGCTTCTACTTTATCAACCCAAGGAAGATGTTACCTATGAATGTAACCGATCTGTGATACATGCAGCTGCATGAAAGTTGAGGCCAAACTATTAACCAACAACACGGTGTCCATTCCGTTGTCTCAGCACAATGATATTATTGCAAAGACAGAAGGAAATGTATGAAACGGATGGAAGCTACTTCCTATCTCGTCAGTTGACCAATAGTAAGATGTGTTCATTAACAAGATTATTTGGAAATGTGAGTAACTACTACCTGTGTGTGTAACAGGATGGAGAGGGCACCAAGGGAGAAGTAGCTACTTGCCTTTCACCATAGATAAAGAAAACTTTGTCTTTCTGCATTTGGCTGGCAAGAAAGAGCTTGACTGGAGAGGATGCCAAGGGCATGCTTTTGTTTGAGGGAACCAGTGATGCTTGACAGACTGGCACTGTTTTGGTAGATGCCTGCTTGCTCTTGCTTGATTTATTCGACCATTCATAGGTAAACTAACTAAACTTTTTATAAGAGAACATTTGAAGCTATAAGAGTAGCATGGATTGCTTGTGATCTCTCCACCCGATGAACCTAACCTCAGAATTATTACCATTAACAGAAATTAGCAATAGTGTTGCTAGAGGTAAAGGTCCCCTTAATAATGTGGAGTAATTTCTCACATTGCCTTTGTAACTGACTAACTGGGTGAAGGTAATCGTATCTTATAGCACCTTTGAGATTTTCACAGCCATAGCTTACCTGTCTTTTGAGCTTCTTCTCTACTAGTCATGTTCTTAAGATGTTATCGCTGGGTGTATCTGCTCTACAATATTATATTAGTTTTATAACACTTTAATAGTCATGGATCCATCCTGGGAATCCTAGAATTTATAGTTTAGTGAAGCATGTGAAATTATTTGCCATGGAGCATTAATCCACTCTCCTGAACTATAGATCCCAAGATTAAGGTTTAACTCGGTAGTCCAGGCAGGCATTATGGGTGGTTGAATTGTTGTTAAAAGTTGTAGACTAGAACTTTCTAGCACTTCAACAAACTACAATTCCCCCAAATCCATGGCATAAGGAAAATTAAAATGGAATAAAACTGATAATAGTGTAACGTAGATGCACATATTCTTAATATAGTAGAGAAAGTGATAGGTCAGTAGTTGTTTTGCAGCTGGTAACAACATAGGTATTAGCATTCACATTACAAACTAACTGATGGTTTGAAACCTGCTGTGTGAAAATGCCATAGATTCACTCCTTAAAGTGTGCTCATGTTCAGGGAAGGTGGGTACGTAGGAGGTGAGGGAACCACACAGTGTGCTGCCACTTCTGCCACCACATCAGAAACTTCCTCACCAATTAAAACCACTTTAAAAATGATTTAAAAACAGAATATAAAAATCAACAAGGCAGCACGCCATTACAAGTCCATTGCAGTTAACTCCTAAATGCCTGTTGGAACAGAAAAATATTCACTTGGTGTCAGAAGGATATCCAGGAGGGGGCTATTTTAGCTCCTCTAAAGACGGAGTTCTAAAGTTTGGAACCAGCCACCAAGAAGGATCAAATGTGCCTGGAACAGAGCTTCCCTTAAGACATAGGTAGGCTCCTATGGGTGAAAATACACTTCTTCAAATAATAATAATAATAATAAAACATAGATTTGGTCCATAAAAGGCTTTATAGGCTACACTCAGCATTTTGAGTTACGTCCAGAAACAGACATGCCGCCAGTAGGACTACTGCAACATGAGACTTCTATGCTTCCTGAAGCCAATCCGGTTAACAATGTGACTGCATCTCTTTGGGTCAACTGAAGTTTCTGAGCACTTTTCAAGGGAAGCCCATATTACAGTAATCGAAAGTAATAGGTTGAATTGACTTATCTTCTTTGCATTATCCTGTTTGTTAGGCAGTGAAGAGTGTATACAAAAGCAGGCATCAACATTACATGTGTTATTCACAATTACCTCGGAACAGAAGTCATTGAACAACAACTACTACTACTACTACTACTACTACTACTACAAAGGAAGATTGGAAAGAAAAACAGCCAAATTGGAATGCATCCACAAACTCCAGTCTATCAACAGTGGGTTGAATATAGACAATGATTTCCTAGCACTCTACACACATTATAACACTAGATACCTCCACCCCCCAACTGCATGAGGGTTGCATTGGCCACTTCATCACATCTCCTTTCTGGTTCCCACACTACATTCCATTATTCATATGGTTACCTTGGCTTTGGGCAACATATTTCCTCCTGACTTTGTCCCCCCAATGACTGTTGTTGAAACCTCATCTCCATACCCACAAAGTTTTGCATTTCCATTGCCATTCTCACATACAGCTGGCTTGTATAGGTCTGTCCCTGGATGTTCCACCACACACCTTGCAACTCGGCAAGTAGATTCAAGTCTACAAAAACTCGTGCTACCAGCTTCTTTCTTTTGGTTAGTCTCAAAAGTGCTATAAGATCCCTTTGATTTTCCAGATTAACACAGCTTTGTCTTTGAATTCTATTACTTTCATTGTGGGGGAACCAATGTTGGTCACAGCAGTTCTCCAGAAATCAGTTTGTGGCCCATTGGGACCACAGTCAAGGCAGTGCTGCCCACTCCAGCTTTGCATCATGAAAGCATTTAACATACTACCGAAGAATCACACATTTAGGCTGCTGCTGCTTGAGCTTTATCACACTATTGAAATCCTGTGAGAAAACAGGATTTAAATGACAGGTGAGTTAAATTCAAATTTAAACAGAACTTGCAAATTTGGAAAGTTTATCACATTAATTGCTGCTAAAACAAAATAACATAAAGTTAATCCACAGTTAAAGTGGAGGAAACCAGCAGCTTTTCAAATTAGGTTTGTTCCAGATTTAAAAAGCTGCTAGTTTCCTCTGCTTTACATTCAGATTAACTTCACTTTATTTCACATTAACTGAGATGTCGTGTGATAAACTTTGGGCATTTCCGGGTTATGTTCGTGTTATATCACAATTAACTCCTGTTTTCCTGTGGGATCTTGCTAGTGTGATACACTCCTTTGTCTCACTGCCATTTTGTTTTCTTCTTCTTCTCTCTTTCTGTCTGTTCTAGGATTGTGAAGCCTAAGAACAGAAGATTCACTTCAGATCTCACCATTACTGGAGATATGTAGGAATCTGGGGAGTGGGAGTAATTCTGGAAAGGCCCCTTTTTGACTTTTCAGGAGAAGCTAACAACAACATTGCAATATATTTTATATGTAATATTGACTGTTTGAAGTGTGATCATTGCTGACATTGAGTTGCCATTACTTTGACCTACAGGGAAACTTATGTGTCACATTTTTTCCAGAAATTCTTTCTAAACAAATTTTTATTACTAATCATCAGCAAGCAGATGTTCATCTGAGAATCTGGTAGATTAATAATTGCCAGAATCTTCTGAGAAAGCTTCCTTTCCAGTCTGCGTGTTACATAATTGGCGGGATGTGTGGCAAGAACAAACAGTACTTTGCCCCATTTGCTTTCCTTTGTGATAATTCAGCCATTGAAACAATTCATGATTGTATGGCCTTAATCTTGCACACGCTTCCTCATATATATCAATGACTATTGTAGTACAATTAAATGGAGGCTTTGTCTTTGAGGTAGAATTTTTGCATAACACACAAGAGTTTGCCACTACAACCAAATATTAAACCTCTCAACAGTGTCAATGCATACCCGTGCTAAAAGAATGGAGCTGTTATTGTGACTTACCATCCTAAAGGTTGTGTTCCCTGAGAGGTCGACGCTAATTATGTCAGAATATAAAAATGCTGGAAATCCTATCCATTGAAATAATCAGAATTTCTGTGATTATAAGCTCACATATTGTCTCTTGGTTCATATTGGTTTCAAGTTAGTCAAGCAGCCATTTGTGAGATGACATATCACATTTGCAGAACACTGAAACAAAGAGTGAGCTAATTCTTGCGCAAATTTGTAAGTCATTTTTCTATATGATGTAATATTGTTCCGTGGAATTATTTTTACAAAATTAATCATGGAAATTTTCTTGATGCCATTGTTGTTGTTGTTGTTGTGCCTGCTTTCAAGTTGACTCTGACTTACGACAACTCTTATCATAGGGTTTTCTTGGAAAGGTTTGTTCAGAGGGGGGGTTGCTATTGCCTTCCTCTAAGGCTAAGACAGTGTGACATCCCCAAGTTCACCCAGTGGGTTTCAGTGATTGAGTGGGGATTTGAATCCTGGTTTTTCAGAGTCATAGGACTTTTACACATGGCAAAAAATGACCGGAGCATAGCTGGATGCTCCCATCACTATTGCGTAATTGCTTGAAGATTCTCAGAAGATGTTGCTCGACACCATAATCATGTCATTAACCCATGAATAAAGAGTAATTTTAGCACCACTTTTCATTCATGGGACTCAATCGAAATTCAAACCCTTGCACCATGCTGGCTCTACTTTATACCATTACCTTGTAATGATTATGTGTCAAAAAGGTATCTACTGTGCAGATAAAGAGGAAGAAGACAGAGCCTACACCAGGGCTTATGAGTATGCAACGCAGCTTTGTTGATAAGCTGTAATGATTTTGAAAATATATCTAAAGAATGAAAGTATGTCTGGGAACACCCGAGGCAGCAAAAGTTGTAGCTACTCTGCATGTCTCCTGCAAGGTATAAGACAAGCTTACTTCAATCAGTAGTGGTATGATCCATACTAAACAAGCCAACCTCTTTTCAGAGTATGGAAATGTTACTCTTTTGGGATAAAGCTCCCAGAATCCCTCAGACATCCTGGCTAGATGAAATATTGTTAAGTATTTTCTAATGAAACCAAAACAATATGCAACACAAACCCAAATGCAGAACAGGCCTTTTGTGGATGCATTGATTTACCTGAAACTGAATGTGGCCTGATTTGTTATGTGGGGATGAGAACATCAACTCAATCATATCTACATATCTAGTATCTGTATCTAAATATGTATTTCTGTTAATCCATTCTCCTTACCTAACTCATCCATCAATATTTCCTAATTACTGATTTTTCTGGAGCCTTCTTGCCTTCTCTGTGTAAAGAAGAAACTCTTCTAAACTTGCAGCAAAGCTAAAGATCAATTTTTAGTTGTGGTGAGACTTGTTGATTCTCACAATCCACATTACAGCTGCCATACTTGCACAGTGCATGCATGTGCCTATCAACCATCACAGGACTTTATCACACGGGAAAAATCAGGAGTTTAAACAGCGAAAATCGCGCAATCGCAATTAATATTTTCACATAACGTCATGATTAAAGTTCCATTATCCCAGGAATAAACAGGCAATAAATAGTAACAAGTCTGTGAATGATTTGTTGCTGCTTGTTGCCTGTTTATTGCCTGTTTATTCCTGGGATAATGGCTCATTAATTGCCAATGTGTGTGAAAATGTAATTTCGCTGTTTAAATCCCCCAGTTTTCCCCATGTGATAAAGTGTATAGTCACTGTAGCTGTTTCCTGTATCTGCTTTGCCCAAAAGAGTAAGGCAGTTGTAGGGGAATATTTACAGTTTATAAAAGGAGTCTATTAGTAGACTGTACACAGTAGATTGAACAGTTTCTCAGTCAGAAGTATGGTCCAAGGAATGTATGTTTGGGGCCTTACTGTTTAGTCTCTTCCTTCTCTGTTCAAGATCTTTCTCTTCCATGTTACTCTTTTGTAAGAGTGACTAAAGATGGTGGTGGCTGATGCTTTTCCTTGTAGTTTAGCTTGTAGTTTTTGTTGTATTTCCTTGTAGTTGATCCAAGATCTATGCCTTTTTTTCTTGTAAAGTGGAGGTGGTGGTGGTGATGATGATGAGAGATGAATATAAAACATAACAGTAAGAAAAATATTTCTGCATATATAAAGGGAAGGATTAAGGTCAGAGGGTGGGTAGAGGGCAGAGCATTCCCTCCCCTCATTGGAGGGGAGGGGGAGAAGGAAAGAGCCGAAGGAAAAAGGGGGATCTGGATGCAAAGGGTGACAGGAGGCAAAAGGGGAAATCAGGGTGACGAGGGCTGCAAAAGGCTGGCGGGGGGATGGAGAAAGTGATGGAGGAAGAAGAGGAGGAGGAGGAAGCCGTGGGAAGAAAGGAGCCATGGAGGGCATCCTATAATGGAGCAGAAGGAGGAGGATGAAGGAGCCAGGGCAGCTCAGAGGAAGGTGAGGGTCAGAAAGAAGGAGGAGGAGGAGGATTGCCCAGGGAAATAGGGCTGTGGGGCCAAGCTGGGGGATGTAGGGAAATGGATGCAACAGAAGCAGCCTCTTTTGATAATTTATGCTCATGATTTTTTGGGTGCTTGCTTGTGCTACTTTAATTTCATCTTGCTCCTGGATGATGATGATGATGATTATTATTATTATTATTATTATTATTATTATTATTATTATTATTATTTATGTGAGGATGCTACAGTCAGAATGCCTGCACTGCATTTCCCTTTTATTCCCAATTGATTCCATGGGTCAGTTGGAACTGACAGGTCACTCTCTCTCAGCCTCAGTGGAAGGCAATGGCAAAGCTCCTCTAGCAGGAGGAAAAGGGTCAGTTCAGTTCAGGCCAAAGGCAGGGCATGAACAGAGCTCCCATCAGGCACTTTCTTCCCTTTTTTATTTTTTTTAATTAATTTTGACAAAAGATGCGCATATTTTGTTTTGTTTTTTCTTTTTACTTATTTTTGGCTGTCTATGCGTATGTTCTTGGCAAGAGATATATATAGATATATAGATAGATGGTGAGCAGGAGCAAGGGTCAATTCAGGGCAAGTGGGGGGGCAGAGCAAGACAAGCCTCTCCTATCCATCAGGGACCCTTTTCCTTTGATGTTTATTTTTTTTTTAATTATTTTTGGCTGTCTGTGCGCATATTCTTTCCTTTGGAATGACTGCTGGATTGCGAATGAATGTTACCAATCAAATGTAATGTTGGAACTTGGCAAACTGATACATCTTTTGCTAGGGCAGCCAATTTTTTCCTTTGGAATGACTGCTGGATTGCGAATAAATGTTACCAATCGAATGTAATGCTTCTCTTTACAATTATGTAAATTGGCAAATTGATACAGCTTTTGCTAGGAATTGAGGGGTAGCCTGGGGAGAGCCAAAAAAATGCATCCTTTTCTGGCATTTCGAGGTGAGGATTTAATATTATTGATATTATTATTATTATTATTATTATTATTATTACCTGTGTATGAGGCATTCTGGGGTGGCAAGGAGTGGGGGATACTGGATGCATTAGCTTGCATTTGGGGGTTGAAAATGGGGCCAAGGGCAGATCGTAACCTACAACGCTGACCAAATGCCCACAACACACACACACACACACACCAGAGGTTTTTAAATTTGACAAGTGGTGCCTGTCCCTTTAAAAAAAGGAGGGGTGGAAAGCACACTTCTGTGCCCCTATCAGTGCTGGAAACATCACCTATGACCATCGCGGAACTAATTTTGATTGACAGCCAGGCACCTTCACCTTAAACCCGAATTCTCCAAGAGGGCATTTGTGTTAAAACACCCCTGATTGGTAGTCAGCACTTGCTTCCGGAGAGATTCGGGAGCCCCCCCCCCCCAAATTTGCCCAGTTCCTTCCGGAGCAATGCCTCCAGTGTGAATGAGCCCTCAATTCATGCTTTTAATAAATAATTAATTGTTTGCATTGTGTTCAAAATCACTTGTCATGCTAATTTTAAGTAACAATTTAGTTAAAGCCATAGAAACGAAAGACAACAAGTTTAGAATAAGGCTGAGTTTAAACCCCATTCTATTTAATAGAGCTTACTTTTGAATAGGCACATATTTTTCTGAATTTGCAATGTTTATATGGATTAAATTTGTACAGTGGGCCCTTGCCTTACGCGGGGATCCGTTCTGGATCCCGCCGCATAAGGCGAATTCCACCTATGCTCAAGCCCCATTGTTTCCAATGTGGCTCGTGCACGGCAACGCAGTGGTGCGGCGGCGCACGGGGCGCAACGGGCATACGCGCCCATTCAATTGAATGTGATGTGCCGCCATTTCCGCCCTGCATATGCTCAAGCCGCGTATGATGCGTCCACGTATGGTGCGGACGTGCTGTATTTAATTTAACATGACCAAGAAAATCAAGCATATTGAGTTAGAATTATTGAAATATCATGCCTACTCCCAGAAGCAGATAATGGCCCTCCTTCCATCCTGTGAGGGTTTTGTGAGGGTCTCCCTCCTCTGCTGTTGAGCTGGATGGAATCCCTTAAAACCACCTTTACCTAAAGAACTGATTGCCACCATCCAATGACTAACTTATCCCACCTTAGCAATGCATTGCGATATTGCTGGGGAATTCCACTTGTATGTCACTTACCAACCTAGGGAAGAACTGTGTCAAGCAAAGGAACATGAAAAGGAGTGCAAGAGAGGCAGAGTCTCTTAAAGATTAGCTTTATTCTAAGGGCCTTTTCACACAAGGCACTTACCGCACGGTAATCGTAGCCCAAATGTTTCCCAAACGCTCCAGAAGCACAGAGGTGGGATCACTGGTCATGCTTCTAAAGCATCACTGAAGTGCTTCCACTGTTCTTGCATTAACAAATTGTTTGCAAATAATTCGTCGATGGAAGAACAGTGAAATGCCTCAGTTACATTTTAGAAGCTTGACAGACGATTCTACCTCCGCACTTCTGGAATCTTTGGGCCATGTTTGGACAACAATTACTGCACAATAAGTTCCTCATGTGAAAATGTCCTTAGTAAAGGATTGCTATAGAAAAAGGATCTTACTACATGAAGGACCAACTTGCCCTTCAGGCACAGAAAGAAGTATAAGTAACAAAACCAAATTAATTCAGCCACATCAGGAAAATAAATCCAAAATCTGATGCCACTGACTAGTACATTTTCCTAACTGTACTCATACACCAGATGAGATTTGTAGTCCTGGATGTTTCTGAGAACCAGGACTCCATTATCTGGCTCTACAACTTGCCAATTCCCAGAGCTGATGGTTAGAAGCCCTTCATAATCTGCCAAACCAGAGACAAAGTCACACAGACTGAAGCCATGCTGCTTTTTTAGGCCCTTTTCAAACCTTCTCCTGAGTACCGATTCTACAAGGTTCTCTTTTCTCCCCAATAACTCATTTCATTGGACAGTTGCCATCTCACTACCCATGGTGTAAACCTTTAATAACATGTAACTGTACCTTCTCCCACATTTAGTTCTTTGTTATCTGGGGAGAAAGCTTTGAAGGGATTCATGACGATGATTAATTGGGGTAATATTTAGGAAAATCAATTATGTGACGTCTGATATTTGCAAGTACATCTGGGAATTATGATTTTTTTTCCTTATGTGGAACTGCTTGGGGAAACTGTTCAATGAAATGTCCACTTGCTATATTATCCTTGAAGCTGTTTGACAATTCTGCTAATAAATAATAATAAATGTTGGAACTACATGTTGCTTGTTACTTCCGTATTTGGGGGTTATGTGCGTCTGCGAAGCAATATTGGAAATAGATAAAGCATGCAATTGAAAAAATTATTCCAGTGGAGAGTGAGCTTGACTTATACAAGAACTGTACTCATATATCTCTAAGGACCTTATCACACTAGCAAAATCCCGTCCAGAATCAGGATTTAAATGAGACTTGCATTTTTAAAAAACCCTCAAATGCGGGAAGCTTTTTACTTTGGGGAAGTTCTAAAAGTAAAAAGCTGCCATTTTTCTCAATTTTACCTTTGGTTTATTTTCGCGTTATTTCGCAATTGCAGGAATGTCATGTGATACACTTCCCGCATTTGTGGGTTTTCAAAAATTTTAATCTAATTTAAATCCCGATTCTGAACGGGATTTTGCTAGTGTGATAAGGTCCTAAGAAATATTCTATTAAATATTAGCATTCAGGTCTGGGTTATGGCAGATGCAGGAGGTGCAGGAGGTGCAGACTGCACCGGATGACATGGTCAGAGGCATCCCAAAGCATCTCCTCCTTCCAGAGGAGAAAAAAGGGACTCTTCTTTGCATGCCATTCTTGTTGGGGGGATGGGGGTAAAGCTGCTGACCTTTCTTTCTGGTCCTCCCTCCTGCAGCCTCCCCATCTTGATGTCTGGTTCCTTTCCCCCATTGTCCTTGGGTGTGTGGGGATTGTGTGGACTCTTTGCTGTGAGTTCCCCTTTCCTTGAGGTAGAGATCTTTCATAATAAAACACTGTTCTTGCTCAAGTGAGCATCCAGATTTGCTCTACTGGCTTGCAGGAGGAGGTGACGGAGGCAGCAGGATACTGGGTTACCCAGTGCATGGCCCTTCTCCTCATCCACACCATCATCCCAGGAGGTCCATGGGATGACATCATGAGTTACTCAACTGGTTGACATCAGACCTAGTGACCCCATGGAGTTATGCAAAACCCTGGAAACCGGTATCCATCAGCTTCAGAATGGGTATAAAACTTGTATGAGTATATGTTTGTGGATTAAAAAGACAGGCAGATTAGATATTGGGTTCAATCCTATTTTAGACTGGCCTGATCATTAGATTTACTGAATAGGTCTTATTCCTAGGAGCTATTCTGTAGGGTGGATACTATTTGCTAAAAATGGTATTAAACTGCTATACCTGAGTACTGGAGTGTATGCTGTCCTTTGGGTTAGTTTGTGTTGTTTTGTCTGGTTGCTAATCTTCTTGCTGAGTCAGATTGGCTGGTGTTTCTGAATTTGACTCCTTGTTCCTCCTTGTCTCTGATTTCAGCCTTCCCTCCAAGTACCTGCTCCTAGAAAGGCTTATACTTTTGTGATAACTGTCACACTATGACCCATGCCCATTCCTACTACATAGAGTAATTATAGCACAATGATTCCATTTTAATTGCCATGATTCCATCCTGGGGTTTGTAGTTTGATGAGGCACTAGAGCTCTCTGATTAAGAATGATAAATGCTGCTGCCTAAATTGCCAGTCTCAGGGTTTCATTGAATGTAACCTTGCTCTTAAAGTGGCATAATAGTGCTATAATTATATCGTCTATGGGCTCCAGGCTAAGGGGCACCCAAAGTGGTTGGTGTCACGCAATGTGGGGAAAATGATAATTATAATTTTGTCTTTTAAGGATGTTGCTTTGGTTCTTGGTGTGCAATTGGTCATAGTCTCTCTTTTCATCTTCTTTTGCATGTTGTTATGAGATTTATTTTTTTGATATGGAGGGGAGAATATGAACTGAAAATATGAATAATGATAAACACACAGTCCAGTATATCTTTTCGGTATACCACTTTGAGATTTCTTTATAGCTAATAATAAATAAGATATAAACTGAATAAACAAATAAAAAGCATTTGTTATTGTTGTCAATGTTATATACCTTCAACTTCTGGTTGTAAATGTGCACTTTAGATGATGGTTTTATGGTGTTGAGCTGTATTTTTTTGAGTGATGTTATTGTTTTACAGTATGGATTTTAGATGTTGTTACTGTTTTATGGTTGTAATCCTGACTCAATCTGCAGGGAGAGGCAGGAAATATAAATAAAATTTATTATTATTATTATTATTATTATTATTATTCAAGTCATTTCCAATTTTTGTCAACCCTATCATGGGGTTTTATTGGCAAGCCTCTTCAAAGGAGGTTGCTAGTGCCATCCACTGAGACTAAGAGTGTGTGACTTTCCCAAGTCATCCAGTGGGTTTCATGGTCAAGCATGGATTCGAACTCTAGTCTCCAGCGTCTTAGTCCAACGCTCTGTTGCTTTTGGCAACTGGCTGGCTGTTGAGAAAGGAGACCCTTTCACACTACACAATTGTATCTCTATGGGGTTATTCAGATGGTGAAAATAATCCAGATAGAATCTCTGTTGATTCTTTGTTGTTCACATGCGCTACTGCATCCGATTAAGTTTGTGGGGGCTGCCACAAAAAAAAAAACCCTACCTAACCCTGGATGATCGATCTAAGGTATTTTCCCAAGTTTTTCTAAAGGATTTGCATCATTGGTGGTGTGATTAACCGATGCGGATAGATCTGGGATAAACTGGGATAAAGCACTCCATGCCTTAAATGTGCTTTGAATACATTTGCATCTTTAACCTCATCTTTATTCAAGTGCTGGCAAGTGTGAGCAACAGAACTTGCAGAGATGTGCACAGATACAGTTCTATAGTGTGAACAACAAAACTGGAATGTGTAAGTGAGATTATTTGCTAAATCTGCGGTTTAGATCATCATGCTAAAAAAAACAATAGTGTCTGAATAACTCCTATGAGACCAGTTTAATATGGCTGCATCCTGTGGAATCCTGTGGTGCTTGAGCCCTTTGGGTGAGCATTCTAAATGATTCTCCCTAATCTACATTGGTTGTCATCAACTCAAGGGCAGTTAACAAGAACAAATCTGCAATTCCCAAGATTCCCCAGGATAGCAGTTTAAAAAGAATCATAAATTATACAATGTGAAAAGATCCTTAATAGCATTTCCATAGTATAATTTAGTCAATTAATTTTTTCCCCCTGGCCTCATTTTTACTCTTCTCAAGTCCCAGTTTTGGAAGAAAGATTGGATTAAGATCCAGCAAGCAAGCAAATAAATAAATACATAAAGACTCGGCCTTGAATGAAGTAAGACAGTCTTTTTGTTTGCAGTTGATGTTGTTTTAAATTATGGTGAGTTATATCAGTGGCAGCATTATTTTCTTTCGATGAAAGAAAGAGATTGGCATATATGGTTAAATAAATAAATAAATAAATAAATGAGTCTTGCTTTGCAGGTTAGTGTTTAAAGGTGAGTCCTGGCTAGGTCTAACACCTACTTCTTTTTATTACATTTTAAAACAACATACAATCTGCAAAGTTGTTTTGAAGAGATTGAAAAGTGCCTTCTGTTTTCCAGTTACCATGTTCTTAATGTTTACTTTTGTTCCAAGTTGTGATCATACAAGCTGGGGAAAAATAGGAAGTTGCTTTATAGTGAGTCAGACCATTAGTTTATCTTAGTTTAGTATGGTCAGTCTTGAGGGGCAACAGTCCTCCGGGATTTCAGGCATGATTCTTTCCTAGCTCTTCCTTCCAAATCTGCTGAATTTCCAGCATCAAATGAGATTGTTTGTAAGAAGGGTGATAACTTCCCAGAGTTCTCTTAGGCACATTACAGACTGCCCAAAAGGGGCAGTCTCGCACCACCGCCGGTTGCAGTGTCCGGGAACCGCAACAGCCAAACGACGCGGTTCCCGGACGCTGCCAAGAAGAAGCGTGAAAATTGCGCTCCTTCCTGCGGCCCGGAAGAGACGCCGTGAGGTGCTAGTTGAGGACTTGTGGCGTCACTTCTGCCGCGAGATGTGCGGATGCAGAGCGTCTGGTATATCAAGATGGCGGCGGCCGTGTGGAACGGCTGCCACCATTTCTTACGGACTCAGTCCGTGCTAGGGTTAGGGGCGTCTGGAAGAGACGCCCCTTTCTAACCCTAGCACGAACTGAGTCCGTCCTAGGGTGCCCATCTGTAACAGGCCTTCGTGCCATTGGAGGCTAGGAGGCGTTACATTTTTGGATTGCTTGAACACTGGAAATGTGAGCTCATAAAAGAATGCTTTGTGTTGCAGTTTTTCTGCCCTGCCAGCATCACCCTCCCAAAAATGTGTATCCTGTGGAGATTATCACACAGAGGAGGCAAGCATCCTCCTCCCGTCACTAAATCAGCTTTAAATCTTCCTAATAGTGCGATTGGGGGGAAGATTATCCCATGCGCGCTTCTCCCATTCTTGTCCTCACAACAAATGTGTTAGTCAATGGTCTTAAGGTGGAAAGATCCTTCTAAAGCTTTTCAGAAGTTTTAGAAGGCTCCTCCAATGTGCAATGAGGATAGGCTGCTGAATAGACCTCAACACTTGCCTCAAGCCCATTGCTTAACACGTTTGCTGTTTCTGGATGAAGTTAGACCAGCAAGTTGGTCAGTAAAAATATACAAGTCTCGAGTCGAGTCAGTGTTTCATTTATTGCCGAGTCAAGTCCAAGTTGAGTCACTGGAGTGACTTGAGTTCTAGTCAAGTCTGAGTCAATCGACTCAAGTCTATATCACTGTAACAGAGACTTCTGCCATCACACAGGAAGGAGGTGTATGCTGCAGCAGTTCCTACATTAGGAAGAGTAACAAAAGCAGTTTTGAGAACCTTGCATGAAAAAAAACAACACCAGTTTTGTGAATGTCTAAGTAGGTCATTTTGCCTCTGACATGTATGGCCTAAACTTGCAGCCACCCTGCATACCTGAGGTAATGGAAGTTTGCTGAGTCACTTTCCTGAGGTTGCTGAAACAATGCCAAAAGGCTACTGAAAGGGGAAGTTTGCAAGTACAAATTCTGCAATAGTGTGGGAGTCATTAGCCATAAAGTAATCAACCATTTCTGGGTCATTTCGCTTCACTGTGACATGACTTCCTCCTATCTTGTTGCCAGTTAGGTCTGTTTTGCATGTTATGCAGAGCTTGACTTAAGTACTTTGCAGGATTATGGTCCATGGGTCAATGACCAAAGTGTCTTCTTTCATCTGATTCAGCCACTCTCAGAGACATCCAAATTCCTCTAACAAAGAGAGAAAGTAGGGACACCTCTAATATTATGACTGCTTTGTGGTGGTTGCTTTGATTCACTTCATGTGGGTAAACATTTGCACTCAGTAACTTCAGAGAAATACATTCCCATCAAGAAAAAAGGAGACACAAAAGATTGCAGTAATTACAGGATCGTTGCACTAATTTCCCATGTAAGCAAAGTCATGCCAAAGGTTCTACAACAAAGACTCCTACCAGATATAGAGTGAGAAATCTCAGATGTCCAACCTGGGTTCAGGAAAGAAAGAGGTACTAGGAATCATACTCCAAACATACAATGGAAAATGGAGAGCACCAGAGAATTCCAGAAGAAATTCTGTATGTGCTTCATTGATTACAGCAAAACCTTTGATTGCGTTGGTCACAAAAAAGCTATGGCTTGCTCTTAGAGGAATAGGAGTGCCACTACATTTGATTGCCCTGATGCATAACCTGTATTTAGGACAAGCGGCTGCCATTTGAATAGAATATGGAGAAACAGATTGGTTCCCAGTCAGCAGAAGGATCAAGCAAGGCTGCATTCTATCACCCCATTTGTTCACTCTGTATGCAGAAAACATTGTACACAGAGCAGGTTTAGAATCAGAGGAAGGAGGAGTGGCAATGAAAGTAAGGAACATTAACAATCTAAGATATGCAGACAACACAATACTACTAGCAGAAAACAAGAAAGATCTGGAACAATTATTACAGAAAGTAAAAGAAGAAAGTGCTAAGATAGGCTTAATGTTGAACATTTAAAAAAACTTTTAAAAAATGAGCATGGAAGATTTACATGAATTCATCGTAGGGGACGAGAAACTTGAAATAGTCAAAGAGTTCCCATAATCAAGCGTTGATTAGAATGGGGACTGCAGTCAAGAAATGAGAAGAAGACTAGGATTGGGAAGGGCAGCTATGAAAGAACTAGACAAAATCATAAAATGCAAAGATGGAACACTGAACACTGAACACTAAAGTTGGGATCGTCCAAGCCATTGTATTCCCCATTGCCATGTATGGATGCGACAGCTGGACAGTGAAGAAAACAGATAGAAAGAAAATAAACTCATTTGAAATTTAGTGCTGAGGATAATGAGGACAGACAAAAAGACAAACAAATGGGTCCTAGAAGAGATCAAGCCTGAACTATCCCTGGAAGCCAAGGTGCGTTACAGACTGCCTGAAAGCGGCGGTCTGCCTGCGCCATCATTTGCGGCGCTGAGGAGCCCCAGTGGCCAAACCACAAGTCTCCCCGGCACCGCAAAAAAGAAGCGCCAAAATGACGCTTCTTTTTGTGTTGCCGACATGACACAGCAAGGCGCCAATGGTGCACTCGTCGCATTATTTTTGTGGTGCGACGTGCAGACGCTAAGCTTCCATGACGTCAAAATGGCGGCGCCCATCTGTATAGGGCGCCGCCATTTTGTACGCGCAGAGCACATACTAGGGTTAGGGGAGTCTGGAAGGGACGCCCCTTTCTAACCTTTGTACGCGCGGAGCGCATACTTTATGTTCGTCCGGAACGGGCCCAAGATATCTAAATTGAAGCTGTCATACTTTGTCCACATCATGAGAAGGCATGACTCATTAGAAAAGGCAATCTGATGCAAATAAATTTGTATCCTTTAGAACTGCTAAATTCTTAGCCATCTCTATGCAGTTATGAGTTACATTATTTGAGACAAGGTAAGATAATATCTACATAGCTTGATAATCTTTCTTGTAAACTGTTTTATTTATTCTTACACCTGTGTAAACTAGCTGTTTGTTTGTAACACAATAGATGATGATGATGATGATGATGATGATGATGATGATGATGATGATGATGATAGAAAAGGCAATAGTGTTAGGAAAAGTGGAAGGCATTAGAAACAGAGCTAGACCACATGCCATATGGTTAGACTCAATGAAGGAGGGCCATGGGCCTTAGCCTGTAAGACCTGAGCAGAGAAGTTGAGGACAGAGGGTCTTGGACATATCTCATTTACAGAATCAAGCTTGACTCAAAGGCAGTTAACAACAACAACACAACAACAACAACCTTCAGAGGAGGAGTAAATAGCATTTCTCTATGTTGCTACAGGTGTGGTTGCTGAGTAGCTGTGATATGGTGACAGCACCCTATTTGCATAGTAGACTTGAGTCTGTGAAATATGACTTCCCACGTGACAGAGAAGGGCACTGTTGGGTAGATAGACCTATTTACCTAGATGTGGTCGTGAGGCTGGGAAATTCACATTCACATGCCTATTTGGAGGCCATCTGAGATTACATCATGGAGAAGCATAATGAGAGAAAGCACATGTGTGAATATGTGTGATCATGCCTTAGAGGGGCTGAGAGGGAGAAAATCCACAGTAGCAATAAGTACTGTTGTTGCCTCTAGTACAAATATAAACCAGACAAACAGGTTTACTCCTGGGATAAATGCCAAATGCCCAGCTTCTAGTTAAAGTTTATTCTCAGTCCTTATTCCTATTAGCCATAATAGCTGCTGAAGTATATAGATTTTATTTCTAAGTAAACATTCACATCAGAGCATCTTCCTTAATGATTCTTAAGGAGCTAATCTCATGGTCTGTGCATTTGACAACTGTTCTCATAAGTAAAGAGAGTGGCCAGATGTGAAATGTGCTTATTTGTACACTATCAAAATCATGAGGATAAACAGACAATATTCTTACTTTTTCTTTTGGCAGTTTATTTGAAGATAAATATAATCAGGAAGTAAATGCTTCTCCTATGTTTCTTCCCCACCTTCATTCTTGATGGGTGGGTGAGGATTCAGGTGGATGGAATTTCCAGGGCGGATGTGGGCAAAAATACTTTTACCATGTAAACCCCTAGTGACTTGTTTTGGACACCTAGGTAGGATGAACCACTGATTATTTTTTTATTCCATGAGGAAATAAGAAGTGACCTCAGAACTTGTAGTCTTTTGACACTGTGCTTGATTTCCAAGGGAGACAAAAGAAGCAGAATAAAGAACATCTGTTAAATTCATCCACCCAATTCTGTATGACCCTGAGCTCTGGAAACAAGATTATTTTATATAGTGAAAATGATAATATGGTTCAAGCCAAGATTGTAATACATTCTTTTAGTCAGCGCTCGCAAGAAATATTAAACATCTTTGGCCAAACTTTGCTTCCTTGTCTCCCCTTTTTATTTCAAAAACGGAACAAAACAAAATAGTGATCAGAGAATGGTTAAGTTATCCCTTGGCATTGGTTTCAGTCAAAATCCACACATAAGATGAGCTGTCTCTTATTTATACTCTACACTACTGCTTTTGATAGCATTTTCAAGACAAAATGGTAGAACTTGAAGTTTTCTAGTCTGCCTTTCTATGTTTGTAGAGACAGAGAGGCTGTACAAGCCGGCACTTTGTGCCAGCCTGTACATGCTGTGTACACACTCCAAGCCCTCACCATGCCTCCCGGGCTACATCTTGGCACACACCCTTCTACACGGCATACACCATGATGATGCACATCATGCACAGTGCCCAAATGGTGCAGTGCGGAAGGGGCATCATCGTGGTGCATCATGTGGTGGCGCCTATGGCACCCCTTCTGGGATGCAAAAAGAAGCCCCTGGTTGGTCCCCTGCCCCCTGCAGGACCATCTGGGCCACCATGAGGCCTTGTATGCACCATATGGGCCGCCATGGGGCTGTGGGCCCAATTCACTTGTGTGCATGCAGTCCCATGCGCATGTGCTGCCATGCACTGCATGGACCTGGAAGTCCTGCCCCCCACACTGGGTGTCACCAAGTTGGGTGATGCCACTGCTTCTTAGATTCTTATTAATACAGTATAGGCACCAATGTTTCCCCTTCCACTATCTGTTAGAAAAGTTTGAGTTATTACAGTCCAATTATGTTCTAGGATGTGGGAAAGCCTATGTATGTAAACATAAGCATGCATAGAGCCAACTCAAATATCTGTACCTGAAAGATACACATCAGGGAGGTGGCTCAGTGGAAGACACATAACCTTGGGCCAGTTGTGCAACTCTCCTGCTCCTTGATCACATGAACACCCCTTTGTGTAACACCTGAAAGATCTTGCGTTGGCTTGAGATGGAGCTCAGAAAGCCTCAACCTTCCCTAACTATGAACTTTATGGTAAAATGCAAGTTCTGATGGTGACAGAAGCTGATCTTGACAACTACCTTCTATTTATTTACATGCCATTTAATCCTGGCAGATTTGTAACTTTGGGTACCAAATAGTCCGATCCCCTTTTGTCAGGTAATAAAGAAGCTAGAATACTGGTCATATAAGCTCACATTCAAGTACAGTTAGCCCTCCTTGTCTACAGATTCTTTATCCACAGATTCAGCTATCCACAACTTGAAAATATTCCCCCTCCTCCAAAAAAAAAAAAAAAAAAAAAATCGCACAAACCCCCAAAAGCAAACCTTGATTTTACCTTTTGATGTAAGGAACACCATTTCACTATGACATTGTATTTAATGTGATGACAGCATCCACAAATTTTGGCATTCCAACTGCTTTATCACACTAGTGGGCAAACATGATTTAAATGAGAGTTAAACTAGAGTAAACCAGGAAATGTCTGAAGTTTATCACATGACGTTTCCTGGTTTTCTCTTGTTTAACTCTCATTTAAATCCCGTTTGCCTGCTAGTGTGATACTTTGTTCCCACTTCTGATTTACATGCTTTCTAAAAATACCCGTATACACGGGGTTTCTGAACCTTGGCAGTAGTGTGTTCTAGCACTAGGTCCTACTAAGTCCTTCACACTACTGTTTCATAGAGACACTGGTGCCTTTGGAGACTAAAAACTGTTGGATGTTGTGTGCCTGCAAGTCACTTCCAACTATTGACAACCCTAAGGCCAAGCTATAATGGGATTTTCTTGGTAAGAGTCCCCATTGCTCCACTTCTGTTTTCTGGCAGAGGCTAGAGGTTTTGGTCTCATCGGGCAGCAGGTTGGCTGGCCAATGCCCAGATCCGATTCCATGCATGTGCCAACTAACTGCAGCTGTAATCAATAAACAGTTTGGCCATTTCCATTCTAACAAATTGTGAATGGGTTTTTATTTGGTGGACCGAACTCGCCATGGACACACAACTGTATTTCCCCTTAAAACAACAACTCTGTTGGGGACAATGTATGTGCTGGTTCAATTTAAAATCTGTCCCCATCAAGTGAGGCAGCTGGCTGTAATGGTTCTAATGTTCAAGGATCTAATCCCTGTTCTTCTCCCATCACTCCTGGCTTTTTGGTGCACCAGTCTTTGCACTGAGTCAGAGAGCTTTGGTAGCTTCTGGAAATGGGTGGAGGTGAGTATCCAGTTATTAATGTCATAAAATAAAAAAATGAAGTTATTCCTTATTCTCATCCCCTGATATTTGTCTCCCTGAGCCAGAGAAGCACGATAGTTCCCTGAGAACTCAGCCAAAGGTGTGGCAACTCTTGCTATATTATCTCAAATGAATTATAATAATGGTTTATGTTGTTCAGTATTAATATTATTCAAGTTTTTCACTCCATCCCCCCACAACCTATGTGAGTGAGCTACTGAACTACGAAAAATTTTACTGGAACAAAAAAAAGGAAATCTAGATGGTGATTTTTAAAACTAGAGACAGGATATAAATGACTTCCCTGTCAGATTTTCTTTTTTAAAAGTATGTCCACCTTAGGCTAGTAGATTCATATGATAGTACTGTGGAAACTAGAGCATACCTTACATTCCTCTGTGATTCCAGATGGCAAGGGAAGACTAATGGTACTGGGCCTCTGTTCTTTGGGAGAAATTTATCAACCAGTTATGTTCTCTCTGGTAAGGCAGGCTTTGTGTATTCATCTGAACTAAGTGAGGGAAAACCCATACATACTGATATCCAAGATTATTAGAGTGGGAATTTCCCTTTCTTTCTTGTTTTGTTTACTCTCTACTGACAAAAGAGTGGTCCTTTCACGACTATCACCAGGGAAAGTTCCAATTAGATTCTTTTGCCCATTCATTTATTACTGTATGTTGTTGTTGTTACAATTGCTATCTCTTAGCTTCACAGTTTATGAGGCATTAAATGACCAGATTTTAAGACTCATTAGTGAAATGGATTCTATCCAAGAACCTAGGAATCTGTAAGGTTTAGCCTGGGGAAGAGACAGTTAAGGGCATATGATAGCCCTGTTTAAGTATTTGAAGGCATGTCACATTAAGGACGGAGCAAGCTTTTTTTCTGTTGCTCCAGAGACTAGAACATGGAATAATGGATGCAAGCTATAGAAAAAGAGATTCCAGCTCAACATTAGGAGGAACTTCCTGGCAGTAAGGGCTGTTCAAGAGTGGAACACACTCCCTCAGATAGTGGTGGACTCTTCTTCTTTGGAGGTCTTTAAACAGAGGCTGGATGGCCATATATTGGGGATGCTTTGATTGAGAGTTCCTGCATGGTAGGACCTCTTCCATTGTGACACCCCTTCAAATGGTAGGGGTTGGACTGGATGGCCCTTGTGGTCTCTTCCAACTCTATGATTCTAAGTGCTTTATCACACTAGCAGGCAAACATAATTTAAATGAGAGTTAAACTAGAAAAAAAACAGGAAATGCCTGAGGTTCATCACACGACGTTTCCTGGTTTTCTCTTGTTTAACTCTCATTTAAATCCCATTTGCCCGCTAGTGTGGTAAAGCAGTAAGGTATCATGGTATAATGTGGCACGTTCTAAGTGGTGCCACTTCTTGTAATTGTGCTGTTGTGAACCTGTCTACAGCAATTGCATTCAGATGCTTTGTCAGCTTGGAATTGTTCCCAGATCACTTATCAACATTGGAACGGCAGTTATTTTCTTTTCCCAGAAGCACTTAATCTCAGTTTGTAGACCTCAGTATTTCATAATCTTTTACCTCTCTGTCTTCGGCTTTTCTTCTTTTCCTCCTCCCCCATGTTGTTGTCACTGTCTATTCCCCATACCTATTGTGACAACCCCAGTGTCTTTATGGGCACAGATCCAAGGGCTAAAGTCTGGCTAAAACAATCACAACAAAGGTTGGGTTTCTGTCTCCCTGTCATCCAGTTCTTTTAAGTCCTAATTCCTATTGGTCCTCGCCAACATAGCCAGTGGTGAAGGATTCTGGCAACTGCAATACACAAATATCTGGAGGAAGTGACAGTTGTCCACTCCTGTCTTAAACAGTGCTGCATGGTTGCAAAAACACAAATATAGAATGATCTTTTTAAAAGATAAATTAACAGTATGCCATTATTATAAACACTATGATATATTTAAGTAAAAGAAGCTTCTTTCACAACTCACGAAAGGAAAATAAAAGATGGATAAATGGTAGAAATTTTCTCTTTCTCTGCAATTGTCCATGCTCTCTAGGGCAGTCATGGTGAACCTTTTAGAGGCCGAGTGCCCAAACTGCAACCCAAAACACACTTATTTATTGCAAAGTGCCTCTGGCTTTCTAGTAACAAACTCTGGCAAACTCTGTGCTGGGGTGACGGCACATGTGCCCACAGAGAGGGCTCTGAGTGCCACCTCTGGCACACGTGCCATAGGTTCACCATCACTGCTCTAGGGGTTTAAAGTCAAAGCAGCCCATTAACTTGTGTTACAGATAAGATAGTTCTTCTTTAAAGCATGCCGTGAGATAGTGATTTTTGAACTGGTTAGCCTAAAACAACTACCACCTCTATAGTTCTTGGAGGATGTCTTAGGCTATTGCCACACTGCAAAAATAAAGCAGTTTCACACCACTTCAACTGTCATGGCTCTATCCTTTAGAATCCTGGGATTTGTAGTTTGGTTAGGTATCCAGCCTGGTCTGTTACAGAGCTCTGGTGCCTCATCAGA
Source organism: Sceloporus undulatus (assembly GCF_019175285.1). Classification (NCBI taxonomy): domain Eukaryota; kingdom Metazoa; phylum Chordata; class Lepidosauria; order Squamata; family Phrynosomatidae; genus Sceloporus; species Sceloporus undulatus. The sequence goes on along the minus strand of NC_056527.1, from coordinate 79,697,365 downwards.
TTACAAATCACAGGATTTATATGCACAGGATGTAGCCATGATAGTCAAAGCAGTGCCAAACTGCTTTATTTCTGCAGTGTGGATATACCCTTAGGGGGCATAGGACATTGTAGTCTTCAGCCTGATTTTTGATGTTTCCTCCTGAGAGGTTTCTCTTAGCTTCTCCTTCCCATGTTTGAATCTCTATCCCTCCTTTCCTCATTCCTGGTTTTTTAAGTGTTATTCTGATGTCATCTATTGTGTACCAAAAATGTTTGGCAAATTCTTCCTCAATAGAGTCTTGGCTGGAGTTCACATTTCCTTATCTTCCTTATCTCCAATTCCTTATCTTCAATTACTTATTTCCACAGTCAGGTATACAATAGTAATGATAAAAGCCAAGGAGGCGGATGGGAATGACGATTTAGCTGTAATGATAGAAAAAGTCCAAGTTTAACTACAATGATAGAAAAATGGGGGGGGGGGATAGAGAATATGGTGAAGAAAGCTTGGTTCTTTATCCAGTCACGGGAATGTCATGTTGATTCAAGTTAACATTTATTGTACTAGCTAACATTTATTAACATTTATTGTACTATTGTACTTGTAGATAAAACTCTGGAACAATCCCCTTTTGAAAGCCCCCACTCTGGCATTAAAATCCCCCAGTATGAATTTGATGGCCCTAGGATAGAGCAAGTCAGAGCAGAAGTTAGAGTCCATTCAGTTCAATGTCAAGTTATGATAAAAACCTTCAACTACTGGTCAAAGATCTCTAAAATGGATTCTGGAAGACTCCCCAAATTTTGCTTAGAAGAACAGCTAGTCACTGGGCATCCAGATTTCTGGGTATGTCAACTATCGTGAAGTCGAAGGCTTTCATGGCCGGCATCCATGGTTTTTTGTGGGTGTTTTGGACTATGTGGCCATGTTCTAGAGATTTTTCTTCCTGACGTTTTGCCAGCATCTGTGGCTGGCATCTTCAGAGAATGCTTTGCCTGGAAAAAGTTGTCAACTATCCCTTCTATTGTTTCAACTAGGCCTTTCTCCTTCCTGTTTTCACCTAGGAGGGCATACAGTTCAGGAATCTTTAAAACAAAGGGTTTGGGATATCAGTGTGCAATTAGATATAGCCTCGTTGGATGGCTCTATATCTCTAAAGTGGTTATCTAAAAATAAAACAGTATTTGGCCTTGAAAAACATCTTAGGTCGCACCTAACACAGAACCAGATTTCAACAACTGAACTCTATGGTAAGAACACGGCGATTCCAAAAAATACCTTACCATGAAAGAATATGTATTTGTGGCGCTTCAGCTGTAGAGGACATTACACATATCCTGTTCGATTGTTGTCTATATGATAAGAAGAGATCCCATTACTTACAACCATTTTTGTTAACATGACCAACTGGGATCCCACCGTCAAATTATCTCATCTCCTTTCTGGAGAGAATTTACACCTAGTGTGATGTATTGCAAAATTTAGTGTAAAAGCTGCTTATTTAAGGGATCAATTTGTCATACAAAACGGGGTCTTGTGCCATGGAGATGAGTTTATTCAATACCCTTATTGATTCCCCCTCCTCTGTTTTAGGTGGTTTGTCATATCTTAGTCTAATGTATTTTGCACCCTATTTTATTATATTTGCTTTTATTTAGCTAGTATTGGTTTTCACTCTTAACTCTTGTCTTAATTTTATATGCACTTTTAGGTGTGACCAAGTTTTATTTTTGTATGTATTTTGACTCTCGGATTTTCTATTTTGTATTTTGCAATTTGTATTGTGCATTTCTTGATATGGTCAGCTGGCTAATCAATAAACTTCTTGTTGTTGTTGTTGTTGTTGTTGTTGTTGTTGTGAAGAAAGCTATAACTCATCATGCTAGACATTTCAAAATTTGACAAAATGCTTTTGGTTGCTATCTAAGTTGCGGTGTGTCCAGTCAAAATCACCAAGGAAAGGGGAGTTGAAAGTAGAGCCACTCCTAACATATCATATGGCCTTAATAATTGACAATGTTGATGATAGCCATAAATTATAGTGACTCCATTTGCAAAATATATCCCCCCTCAATTAACTTGGATGTACCTGAATCCAGGTATTACCTTCTTCATAGTGATCAACATTTTCCACAGTAGTCCCCAAAGAGTTTGTTTTTGCTTTGAACTGCTTTACCATCATTTAAATAACACATCCTGGTTTCTGTGATGTAAATACTTGATTCAATATACAGTAGGAAAATATTCTAGCTAGCCTACTCCGTTCGGCCGAAGGAAGGGAGCAAGGAGGAGAGGGCGGGCACACGGCTCCTCCTCCCCACAGGGCTTCAGCAGACCTGAGGTGTCCTTCGGAAGACACCTCAGGCCTGGCGAAGCCCCAAGGAAAGGAGCAGGGGCCGCCGGCCTCCTCCTCCCTGCTGGGCTTCAGCAGACCTGAGGTGTCCTTCGGAGGACACCTCAGGCCTGGCGAAGCCCTGAGGAAAGAAGCAGGGGCCGCCGGCCTCGTCCTCCTCCTCCCCACGGGGCTTTGGCAGACCTGAGGTATCCTTCGGAGGACACTTCAGGCCTGGCGAAGCCCTGAGGAAAGGAACAGGGGCCGCGCGCCTGTTGCTCCTGCCCCTCATGGGCCCTTACTGATCCCCAGCTGTCTCTGAGAGGCAGCTGGGGGCCAAGGAAGGGCAGGAGGAACAAGCGCACGCCTGTCACCCCCTCTCCCAATCCCCCCCACTTCTAGCTGTCTCTCAGACAGCTGGAGGGCAGGAAAGGGAGCAGAGAAAGCCCCGCCTCTGGAGGGTGGAAGCTCCGCCCCCAGCATGCGGCCCCACCCCTGGAGGGTGGAAGCTCCATCCCCGGCACGCGGCCCCACCCCTGGAGGGTGGAAGCTCCCCCCCCAGCTTCGGCCCCCCAGTTGTCTGAGGGACAGCAACCCGGCCCCCGGCTCAAAAAGATTGCCTACCCCTGCTATATGCACAGGTAAGATACCACGGGAAACTCTGCCACAAACAGCCGGTCTTTTTAGACAATGCTAAGGGCCATTTGGGGCAGGGTTGGGCCAGACCTACCAGATCAGCATCCAGTCTGGTTGATCCTAGCCCAGGGCTATTGGCCTACGCTGTCTGTACAGGACAATGAGAGACTGGGGGATGTGAGTTAAGACCCATGGGTTCAGACCGCAAGGTTGATTTTATAGGATATTTTCTCCACTCAGCATCTGTGAAGGTCATTCCCAAAAATACCCCCAGAAGGTTTTTATAAAGAGTCTTCCAACATGTAGTCCTAAATAGGTATATGGCTTCAAATTTTAAATGTAAAAGACTGGTAGTGATCAAACTAGTTCCAGAGTGTAAACAGAACGTAAATCACAAATTCAAAGACTACCAAAAAAAAAGTCCCTCAATTCATTCATGCAATGAAATACATTTTACTATATTTCATTAGCAATTAGCAATTCCCTTTTAAAATTTTCAGTGAATCTCAGAGTTTACTGCAACACAATATAGAAGTCATTGATCCATGCCATGTAGCATGTGTGATTTAAAATACAATTTGATATTTTTATTGGAAGATGCGGCGTATCTCTCAGATAGCATTGTCATGATCTATAGATGTTTGCATCACATTCTGGGGGAAATGAAGACAAAAAACCCACAATTCCCTATGTCACTTCAGTTTGTGAAAGGATGATGTGGCAGTGATTTAAAACATATTCATCAAAATTTAAAAATTAACCCTCTTGGCTTTGACCATATGCTCCCACCGTTTTGTTACACTTCAAGCCAGTCATTGCTTAAGATGACAGTATTGAAATAGGCAGTATGAAATATATTAGTGTTGAAATATGTGATTCATTTCCACATGTTACTGCTCTTCCACTTTTTTTCATTCAAAATGAACACTAAGAATCTGAAAATAACAATGAGAGCATCGGTTTAATGTCATAATATTAATCTGAACAAACTGGAGCGTGTCCAAAGGAGGGCAACTAAAATGGTGAAGGGTCTGGAAACCATGCCCTATGAGGAACGACTTAGGGAGCTGGGGATGTTTAGCCTGGAGAAAAGAAGGTTAGGAGGTGATATGATAGCCCTGTTTAAATATTTGAAGGGATGTCATATTGAGGAGGGAGCAAGCTTGTTTTCTGCTGCTCCAGAGACTAGGACCTGGAGCAATGGATGCAAGCTCCAGGAAAAGAGATTCCACCTCAACATTAGGAGGAACTTCCTGACAGTAAGGGCTGTTTAAAAGTGGAACAAACTCCCTCGGAGTGTAGTGGAGTCTCCCTCCTTGAAGGTCTTCAAATGGAGGCTGGATGGCCATCTGTCGGGGATGCTTTGATTTGGATTTCCTGCGTGGCAGGGGGTTGGACTGGATGGCCCTTGCGGTCTCTTCCAACTCTATTATTCTATGATTCTATATGATTCTATGATTCTAGGATCAGTAATGGTCCTAGGGAGGGTTGCCATACCCGTTTTGGCTGGATTTTATCTGGAGTCTCGGCATTCTAATCCACACCTGTCTAGGTCATAATCTGGCTCAGATTCTAAACTCTCTCTTTCTTTATTTGAAAGCAAGTTTAGCCATTGTTGAACCTGAGTTATGAGGCACTCGTATGGGGCAGAGGAGCATGGAGTTATTCCTCTGATCAATTATTTTGTGAGAAACTATTGTGATCCATGCCAATAAGTGAAACCTCACACCTAAGAATGCCAACAGGGTTAAAGAATTTAACTGTCTGTCTGCTGGTTGTAAAACCTTCAGAGATTGGGTTGCAGTAAACTCCCCAGGGGTTCGCTTCCTCCCCTCTCAATTTCCAAGCTGCCTCTGGTTACAGGACTCATGGGAGAGAGCAGAATAAAGGAGAAGGCAGTGATGCATGCCCCAGATGTGTAGACCTGGGAGATGAGAACATGTGAATTGTACCAGGAGCTACATTGGTTCTTTTTGTTCTCTAAAGCTGCTCTGGAGAAGGAGAAATAATCAATGACAGAGAGAGGGAGGGAGGGAGGGAGTAGTATTTTCTTTTCATTTAAGTGTCAGGATTTAAGTATCCTGGAAAATGTACAGATGTGGGACAAAAGTAACAGGGTTACTATGGGCCAACAAAAAGCCATGATGCATTTAGATCCAGATGAGGCACTGGGGTATGAAGCAATTGTGGCAGGATGTAAAATCAGCAAGTGGCAGAAAGTGCAAAGTCATACCACATGGGGGACGTGTAGAGATGTGACACACTGGGAAGAGGCTGGACTAAATTCCTAGAGATGGCAAATGTGCCCAGTGTGGGTGTTGTATGGTGTATTGTATAGGCGTGAGATTCTGTCCATTTGAGCACTAATTGTAAACAGTAGAACGAAGAATAAAGTACCTCCAAGTGAGAGCTCAGTGTGTCATTTCGTTTGCTGCTTCTCTGTGTGGGAAAAGGATTTCTCCAGCCAGCACCTCTTTGTGGTTTGATCCAAGCGTACTGCTTTGGAGGTGTGGACTGCTGGTTACACGAACACTCCAACAGACAGAACTACCTAGAAGTCAGAAGAGAATTTGGTAATCCAGTTGCATAGATAGATTATCACACAAGGCTAAATATCAGAATTTTAATAAAATAATAGTGTTTTTGGACAACACTTCATACATGATGTCATGCTGCTGCCTTGCATTCAATTAGGTACTGTAGTACACTTTTTCATTGATGGGCAAATCCTATCAATAGGCTCTCGATCATGCTGCTATGCTTTGTATGATTCCACTTCCCAGGCAGTCATGTGGTGTGAGTGGGCATGATTCTTCACCTCTCCTTCTCTCCTCCCTCTCCCTTGCAGGGATCACAGCTGCCACTACCTTCCTGAAGGCAGCTGCTGTATGCACATTCATACAGCAGCCAGTTTTAAGAAGTGGTTGGCAGCTGGGATTACTTATCTTCCCCACTTCATCCTAATTTGCTGGGCTGCTGTGTGAATGTGCCCCGTAAACTCCATACTTCAAAAGAGAGGAGGAAGAAAGGCCCAGGCAGCTAACATCTTCTTGATCTCAACTCTGCTGCCCTGTGCCCCCTCCCCCCATACTCTTAACCCACCCACCCGAGCCAGATCTTCACGGCAATAACAGAGAGGAAGTAGAAACAGAGTAGCATGGATAGCAGTGTACCATACAGTGCAGTACCAAACTGGTACTGAAGTGGAGGTGTGATAAAGATTACTTCAATACAGGTTTGTTTCCATGTGCTTTAACAACATGATTGTTGTGCTGCAGAAGACGCCTTGTATGATAATCCTCTAGGTTGATCTTTCTCTTGTTTTCCCTTTCCCTGGATTTTTGAAACTAAAAATGCTTTCAAAACAGCTAACAACAACAACAACAAAACCCAAAACTTTATTTGAACAACGATGGCTGGTGCTACCTCATCTTCTCTACCTCCCTCCCTCTGCCTCCCAGCTGAATCCTTCCAGTGCTCTCAAAGCCAGCAACACAAGGAAGTAGCACAGCTGATCAGGCAGAGAAGGAGCTCCCATCCAAAGAAAGCTCTCACTTCATTCAGCATCATAGTTTTGAGTTGACCAACCTTGTCTTCAGATTCCTTAACTAAGGGGCTATACAGATTGTCCCTGGCTGCAGCCCAATCTGGCCTCTGGACAGTGCAAAAAGCAGCTCCTTTTTGCATCCTCCAAAGGATGCCATAGAAGTGGTGGAACAGCTCTATGGAGCCCCTTCGGCACTGTATCATTTGGATGCAGTGCCAGAGGTGCATCATGATGGCGTTATGGGACAGAGTTAGGGCAAGTGCCATCAGGGTGGCGCTTTCTACCGGTCTGTATAGGGCCTAAAGGATACTAGTCACTTTATACCCATTTCTTCCTTTATCCATCTAACCCCTACTTATCTTCTTTGTTCATCTTCTTCATCCCCTCTCTCTCTTTCTCGTTCTACCCACTACTTCTCATATTAACATTTTGTCTATATGTCTTCCAAATTTTCTGCTCTCATGAAGAAAAATTTGAAACTGTAACTTGTTGGATTATTAGCATTTCATTTTGGTGTGTTGCATTCAATTCAGTATGGCTAGCTTTTGATTAGACATGCATAGATAGGACTGTCCTTTTGGTGCCTGGGTAGTCTATTGTTTTTAGAATCAGAGTTGGAAGAATTAGGATACCATCATGAGCATCATCATCTCCCCCTCCAAATAATATATGGTGATGACTGCTTAGTGACATTATGACAATGATGGGGTGGAATAGGTAAGGATTTTCTAGCAAATAAAAGCCTATCTTTTTAGCATGTTGAGGTTAGTCTTCTTTTTCTCTCTTTTTTAAATGTTCAATTGAGGGAAACTGGTTAAAGAGAGCAACTCTACTGAATGGCTACTCATATATAGTGAGCTAAAATGTGCATAGTCACTGCTTCTTTAGTGGAAAGCCTGGCGGCAGCACAAAATAAACTACTATGTTAATGGGAGGTGCAGTGATGACTACTAGCCCCTGGCACAGGAGCAAAATGAATCAAGCAGAAGGAAGGAGGGAAGTGTAGCAGGGGCGGGGGTGTTGGTGGTGGAGAGTGCAAGAAGTGGGAATTGTGGTAGCATAAGCGAGTAAAAGCTTTTTACAGACAGAGTAAGGGACAGATGTACTGTGAAGGCACAATGGCGGTCTGCCGCCGCCGCCGCCAGATCCGCAGGGGAGCCGGAGCCTTCAGACGGCGCGGCTCCGGCGCGGCTCCCGCGCGGACCGAAAAAGAAGCTCCAAAATGGAGCTTCTTTTTGAGTCGCGTTTGTGACGTAGCGAGGCGCCAGGGGCGCACTCGCTACGTCATAAAGGCTGCGACACATACGGACGCTCAGTGTCCGATACGTAAAGATGGTGGCGCCCGTATGAACAGGGCGCCGCCATCTTGTACGTATTCAATAAGTACTAGGGTTAGGGGGGTGCGGAAGCACCGCCCCTTCCTAACCCTAGTACGTATTGTATACGTACTATTTGGCGGTCTGTAACCCGCCAATGTGAGGCAAGAGAGATGAAGGCAGGAAAGGGAGGGTGAGAGGTGCAGTGGGTGGGTGCAAGAAGGAGTTACAAGGTGGGTAATGTGCAAGCAAATGCGGTGTAGTTGCTATTATGTTCTTCCTTTTCTTTGTATTTACCCTTATGAATAAGGTAGCAGTCACTATCAGGGGTTTCCTGACATATTTCATCAATAGCAAGTACATTTCTATGCCACTTATCAGTGCACTTAAGCACTACCTAAGTGGTTTACAATGTGTAAGCTAATGGCTCCCAACAAACTGGGTACTCAGTTTAGCAACCTTGGAAGGATGCAAGCCTGAGTCGACCCTGAAGCCCCTGCTTGGTATTGAACTCAGAACCTTGTGGTTTGTGGGTGAGTGGCTGCAGTACAGACGTTTAACCACAGTGCCGCGAGGGCTCATTCGTGGATATTTTCATGGGTCTGTAGCTTTTTTGCCATCTGTAATAAATATAAAATAGCAAACGGAGGCACATTACACACGCGCCTAAAGTATGCATTCCGTGTGTACTAGGGTTAGGAAGGGGCATATTAGGATTAGAAAGGGGCATCTATTCTAGACGCCCCTCAATCCTAGTGCGCGCAGAGCGTGTACAAAATGGCAGTGCCCTTCCACACGGGCGCTACCATCTTGACATCGCGGACGCATAGCATCCGGACGTCATGCGATGGAAGTGACACCGTGAGTGTGCAGCTAGTTCCTCATGGCGCCACTTCCAGGGGGCAGAAAGAAGCACCATTTTCGGGCTTCTTTTTTTCTGCATCCAGGAACCGCGCGGTTTGGTCTCTGCGGTTCCCGGATGCAGCAACCGGCGGCGCCGGCAGACCGCTGATTTCAGGTAGTCTTTAATGCACCTACATGTCTAGATCTAAGCAGCTGGAATATGACAGCCCTAATCCTAGTGCCCTTTCACACTACACAGTTATAGCACCAAGATTCCCCTTTAACTGCCATGGCTCCATCGTCTGGATCCTGGGATATGTAACTTGGGTAGGCATTTATGTGTTCTGGCAGAGAAATCTACATATCTATGAAGCTATAGACACCAGCATTCCATAGGATGTTTGAAGTGGAATCACAGAGCCTTAATTGTGTACTGTGCAAGGACCCCTAAAATAGAGTTGACCAAGTGCGACCCTGGGCCTGCAAGCTCCCCTTCAAGGCTGTTTTTTCCCAGCTTCTAGCCTCTCCAGACTCCTCAGGTCACCTCTTATGTGGCTGAAAGAGAGGGTGATGGTCTCAACTGAAAACATTTGAGGAGGAGCAATTCACCTTTTGAATAGATAGAAGGGTACTCCTACACCGTTTAACATTTAACATTTCAAAAACAAAAAACTATAGAATTTGGCTAGTACAGATAGCTGAACACTTACTTAATTAATTTTTTAATAGGAATTTATCCAATATGGCAAATTTCTTCGTAAATTTTATGGAAAGAAGCTGAAGGTTTGTTTTTCTTTTTTTATGAATTGTGGAAGTGGACTTACATCTAATAGCTGTTTGTTTTGTATTGGGGACTTTTTGTTTTGTTTGTTTGTTTGTTTGTTTTACTTTTAAACAATCTGTATGGCTCCCAGGGGGTCTCAAGGCACCTGGATCCATGCTTGGCAAGTGAGGAGAAATAAAAAGGAAATGTTCAGATACATTTGAGGCAAGAGAGAGATGGTAACAGGTGTCTAGAGAGGTAGGACATCTCTTTCTCTGGACATCTTAAGATGTTGGGTAGCTATCTGATGGGGATGCTTTAGCTGGAGATCATGCATTGAGTTGGATGGTCCATGAGGCTCCTTACAACTCTATGATTCTATGATTCTGTGCAGTTACCAACAGTTTTCCTCTAGGTTCCCCTTCTTGAAAACTTTTTTATGAGTGGATATTCAGTGTATTCCAATATTTTTCAAATGTTTAGTGTCTGCAGCTTTCTATACATCCATTTGCCTATGAGGAACCAGGCTTGTATTTGAGTGTATAGGTAGGGATGTTTTGGTGGGCTGGATGAATATCAAAGCAGGCAAATTTTAATTTGAAGTTGCTTAATGAGAGCTTAGAAACATCAACGGATATTACTGTATATCTCAGGATAAAGGAATCTTATCAGTTTTACCTTTTTCCATAGTTCATTAAAAACAAAAACTAACCCTCGGCTTCTTTCCATTAAATTTACAAAGAAATTTGCCAGCTTGGATACATTTCCATTAAAAAAAAAAAATCAACCAGATAAGTGTTCAGCTATCTGTACTAGCCAAACTCTATAGGTTTATCTATTTTCTTCATTCCCTTATGGAGAGGATGACATTAGATGAGAAGCCTGCCAAAACAAATCGGTGGCAACCCTGGTTTAGCACAAGAGCAAGGTGATACATGCAGGAAGGCAAAGGCAAACTTTTTAAAGCGCTGGACAGTCAAAGCCGTCTGCCTGGATGGAAACCTGTCCATTTCGTTGTCTCTCATTTGTAGCTCACTTTTTCCCATCCAGTTTATCTAGACGTTGATGAATTTGGGAAAGTTCTTTTAAAAATCCATAAACCAGATGAAATTCTTACTCGCCCTATCACTTCATCCCAACTACAAGGTTTCAAATGGTGTATAAGGGACTGGCACCACCAAGTGGACTACAGCTAGCAGTGACTGCACCTTCTTAAGTTAGTTTTCAGAGGCAAGAATGTTGAATGGCTTTTTTTTTTCTTATACAAGTTATACAACTATTATTAACTATTATTGGTGGGTTACAAACCACCAAAAAGTGGCACTCTGCCGCCGGCGCCGGCGGTTACTGCGTCCGGGAACTGCAGCAGCCAAACTGCGCGGTTCCCGGATGCAGCAAAGAAGAAGCGCCAAAATGGGGCTTCTTCTTGCGCCCCGGAAGGGACGCCACGAGGTGCTATTCGTGTACTCGCGGCGTCACATCCGGGGCGCGACGTGCGGACACTAAGCATCCAGCACGTAAAGATGGCAGTGTCCGTGTGTATAGGGCGCCGCCATCTTTATGCCCTTGTCACATGCTTGGGGTGAGGCTGGTATGGACGCTAGGTCCTCGGCCAACCCCTAGCATGTGACAGGGGCGCCGCAAAGGCCCGTTTGTAACGGGCCATGGCTATTAATTTGTAATCAACATTATAAAGTTATTCACCATAACTTAAATATATAAAAAAGGGAAAGATGTAAATTAAAAGAAGCAAAGGAAACAAAATGGGTTAGAAATGTGTTTTTTTTTAATTTTACAAAATAGATAAATAGAAACTACTATTTAATTCTCTTGTCATTGTTACCTTCCTTCTGAAAAACAAGCTTTAGAATAATTAATTTCTTCTTATTAAAGCCTTCATTAAAAATTCATAGACTGGCCATTTCATATTGTTGAGACACAATCATATGTTTCTGAAGTAAAGAGTCACACAGTAGTAGTTCAGACTAATCTGTAGTAATCCCACCCCAATATATCCTTCAATGATAAAAGCAGTTTCTAGGTTATAAGAAATGTGGTGCCTTAATCTGTTCCTCAACTCATAGCAGATTTAGTTTAACCCACTATAGACCTTGAACTAGTGACTTGAAGAATGTCAGGGGTGGGATGGGGACATCGATTCTCATATGGCAAATAATCTGGGCTGATTTAGGGCTCTTCTGACACTACATAGTTAAAACACTATGATTCCACTTAAACTGCTATGGCTGTGTCCTATGAAATCCTGGGGTGTGTATTTTGTTGAGCCAAAGCATAGGTTTGGTCAGCCACATAGCTGGCCGTCTCCTAAACAGACACTTTGGATTTCTTCTCTGCCTGTGTTACAGAGGATTGATCTAGGAAACATAGTTTTGAAACAATTTTGACCAAACTCAATATTTACGTTAATGATGATATCTCAGGCATTTTCATGCATGTTCGGGACTAATCAGCACATTTGGCTATTTTAAAAGAAACTTTCTGGGTTCGATCCATTCTGCATGGAATTTGTATAAAAGAATTTTTCAGGACTGTAGGTGCAACCAGTCCAATTTTTCTTTCATTCAAGCTATAAGCAAGATCAATAACGACAATAACAACACAAACAATGCTGGATATATTTCCTAGTAGCATAATTTATAAAATATAATTTGTATAATTTACAGCTTATCCTAATGTGAGGCAAGAGCGAACCACCTTGTGGTCATTGAGTCTAAGAGTTTGCCATGTTTGCGTTTCTTGCACTTCTGCTTTGTACAATATTGCCACCTGCTGGGTCCTGATGGATAATCTACATAGATTCCCCACCAGCACCATAATTCCCCCAAATTGTTTATTTTCCAGGTGCTAAAGAAGAGTTCTTGTCAAGTACTGTCGTCCATATGGATTTACTCAATTTATATGCTTTATTAATTATTTTATTCACTAATGTTGGTTTATATTCTATCAAATATGTTATCAGGATAGCACACAAAAATCAATCGAAAGAGCCATAAAATAACTTTTTGATGAAATTTAAATAAACGGTGACCAAATTTACATGCATACAAACACCACCCTCTGTGGTATTGGAAAGACGTTCAGCATAAAAGGTTCACAACAACCATGTAATAATATCTTTCAGAATTGTAATGGCGTTGAATACTGCTCTGGAGAAATGACTTGGACCCAGTGGTGGTGGCTACCTTTGAATCTGCTCTGAATTTTACAGGAGCCATTAAAGGATGTTGAACTGTATTATCTGAAGTATAAAGTTTGGACAAAAATCTGGAGGTGGTTTACTAACTCAATGACATGGGACTTACCTGTTGCCCTAGATCCACTTCCAGAAATGGCTGTCAGAGCATATGCGTATTAGAATGGGGGAGAGTGAAAACAGAGAAGCTGAAAAAGAAGAGGAGTCCAGGGACAATTGGTAGCTGTTATGTCAGCTGGACATCTTGGCTGTGACATGATATTTTCATTTGGAAGGGGAAGGGAGTACTTTTCTTTAAGCAGAGGTAGGGAGCCTACTTTGGCCTGAAGGTAAATATTGTGCTGGCAGAAGATGGTGACTTCCATGGCAGTGGAGAGGTGAATGCGTTTTAGTCTGATGCTGACCTCTGTCTTTGAAACAGAGGCCCAAAATAGGGCTTCATGTCATGGAAAGTCCTGTGAAAACCAAATTAAAACCTGGATCAACATGGAAGCCACCAGCTGCAACTAGACTACAGACAATGGCATTGGAGGTAACATGCCAGCATGAGTGGGGCTGCCATCCAAAATAGGCATGGCCATCTTCTGCCTAGCTTGTGGTTTCTGATGTGACTGTCTCCCTATGCACACACACATATACAGTTGGCTTGCATTGTTATATCAGGAAAGGCTGGTGGTGGTGATGAAGCCCTTTCAGTTGGCACCTGGGCAGGGCAGGGCAGGGAGCATCATCTGGGCCTCTGGATAGTGGTAGGAAAGCAATAGGTTATAAAATAAATCTTGACATCTCTCATTAGCATGTACCTACCCTCAGCTTAACCCTTTGTGGTTTGCTAAGTGTCCTCAAATGATTGGAGGCCGCAGTCATTACAGGTGCATATAACATTTGTGGCTAAATTTGGAGGGAGGGCAGTCATGCATCTGGTCTAAGACCCAGTGCCAGCTCTCAATAGCCTGGAAAAGCTCTTCAAGCCATCAGCTGAATCTGGTGTCTGCTTCACTTCCCCATCACTTTCCCCAACTGGGAAAAGAGAATGGGTCCAGGATTTGATTCCCAGCTTGGCCATGAAATCCATGGGGTGGCCTTGGGGAAGTCACATGCTCTCAGCCTCAGGGGAAGGCAATGGCAAACCTCCTCTGAACAAATGTTGCCAAGAAAACCCCAGGATAGGTTCGTGTTAGGGTTGCCGTAAGTTGGAAATGACTTCAAAGCACACAGCACACACATAAACATGAGCAAACAACCAGGATGTGAAGAAGTGTTCCTTGCAGCTGCAGTTCAGTCTGAGAGATGAGAACCTTTACTGAAGTCCAGCAAGCCAGATGATAGGGCAGATTTCTCCTGGGCCTAGATGAAAATGTGAAGCAAAATAGAAGTTGCAGGTCACTCTGACCTTGGACAATATTGCTAATGGAAATGAGAGGGCTCTGAAGGAGAGTAGGTGGTTTGTACACAGCCATAATGTGCTTAATTTCTGAAATATTAATGTTCAGCCTGAAAAGACACAGAGAAACAAGAGATAAAATCACCCCTCTTTCCTGCAAATGTAGCCGCAGGGATTTCTGAAAATTTTAGGAAGGTACTGAAATGAATTAGAGCAAACTCAGGCTGTCGTTACACTGCAGAATTAGTACAGGTTGACACCGCTTTAACTGTCATGGCTTCATCCTATGTATCCCAGGGATTTGTAGTTTGCTGTAGCACCAGAGCACTCTGACAGAGAAAGCTAAACATCTCATAAAACAGTCATACTGGCAGCCATTATTTTAGATTCTCCAAACGTCCCCCATTCTGTGGAGCATAAATGGTGGGAATGGTGCCCCTAGGATTAGTAGCCTCCCTTTACACAAACTGACTTTCAAAATTGGATGTCTGGAAAATCTAACTATTGGTTGTAAACAAGACAGCTTCAAGAGGTGAATATAGTACCTCCTCCTCATCATCATCTTTTATTTATATCCCTCAAAATTGGGACTCAATGTGATTCATAATGTAAAAGAACAATAAATTAAACATACAAAATTTACAGGGAACAAATTTTGAAACAAATATACGATAAAAGAATAAAATTCAATTACCATATATACCTGACTATAAGTCGACCTCATGTATAAATCAAGCGCAAATTTTGGGGCCAAAGTTATGGATTCTGCTATGACCCATGGGTAAGTCGAGGGTAAAACTTAGGGGCATATAGGATGGAGCAAAGCAAAACAATGTCAAAGAACTTACAAAATTCCACCAGACATAACCCTTTGTGCTTACTCTTAAGGTGGATGGATGAGAGTAGAGTGGGTCAGTGTTTCCAGAACAGATTATACTCTTGTTTTCACCAGAGGATGGTTCCTTCTTTTAAATAAGAGTTAAGATTAAGGTACTTACATTAACCCATGGATAAGTCAATTCAGTTTTTTGGGTCAATGTTTTGACCTAAATTTCTAGACTTATACATGAGTATATACAGTAAACAGATTTAATAAGCTCTTTAAAACAGTTGTTAAAACATTATAAGATCACATAGCCTGTTCTTTAAAAGTGCTCTGGTCTAAAAGGCTTTCTGAATAAAAATGTCTTGGCCTTCTGCCAGGCCAAGAAGGAGAAGGCCATTCTGGCCTCCCTTGGAAGAGAGTTCCAGAGTCTAAGGGCAGTTGGTCTCTTGTGTAACCAATGACTATGAAGGGCCTCTGCTGATGATCTCAGAGCCTGGGCCAGATCATACAGGGAGATATGGTCTTGTCCAACATTTGGACATGTAATGAAGCAACATCAGACAGCAGTGAAGATGGCAAAAGAACACACAGACCTTGTAAAAGGCTGGATGAGTTTGCTTTTGCCTACTGGGAAGGGCAATATTCTGCCCCTCCTAACCATCTCCCCCTGCTGAGCTAATTGAGTGCAAATTACTTTTGCACTTTTAACTCAGTCTGCAGCAATTGAAGTAAGCTGAGGACAAAGGGGAAAACTGGGAGTAGGAGAGAGAGAAAGTGGGACATTATAAAAGCATATGAAAATGTGAGATGATAGAGAATTAATTGAGACTGTACTTGCCAAATTGGGACAACTGGAGAGTATGGAATAGACACCCCGAAATGTGACCTTTACCTTCCCATAAGCAAAATGTCTTCCCATAATTTTCTACATGAGAGTCTGCAAAAAAAAGGCATTTTCATCTGCCATCTATTACATCGACTAGACCAAAATTACTGACTTTAGCAATTATCTACTCCAAGACCGAGGATCTTTTTATTATCTGAGGGCTTTCTCTTCACAAAATTAGATGCGAGTCCTCCCTATCAACAGCTTACAGCCAAAGAGGATTCAAAGCCATATTTTATAATCCTCTGAGAAGTTTTAAATATAATTTAGCTATATTTTACCCTACTTTTCAGACAGGCTGAAGCCTTCAAAGGCAATGCACACTGTTTTTATAAAGAGAAGGAGGACAAGACAGACAAGGGAAAGGGAGTAGAGTACAGAAAAAAAAGTCCAGGAGGGAGATCAGTTTGATAGTGTCAGAATGGTGTAAACAGATATTTGTATCCAGTGGGCAAAGTCGTAGTTCTCTTGGGGTCTTGCCAGGCCAGATCATTTTCTGCCTGAAGCAAAAGACAAGATGGCACCCTGTGTCTACTCTGTGTACAGAAGTCCATGAGAATGGTAACTGAATCATCAGTATTTGAGGAGACCATTGTTTTCCATTGTATCTGAGAGTAGGAAGCTAACTTAAGGGCCAGAGACAAGACTAAATGGCACACAAAGCTCTATTCCCTAACATATGATCCACTCAATACCTGCTGCCTGTGGAGGTGTGTGATGACTACCTCCAACTGCCACCAATAACTAATAGGGTGCCCTGTGAGATTTTCACTCCAAACCCCCGGTTTAGTTTTCTTCTTATTTCACCCCACTGCTTGCCACCAAATTGCATGACGAGACCCTTGAACTCGGATCCCTCGCTTGAGTGACTCCCACACTTTTCCTTGCCTCTGGGCCACTCTGTAGGAAGACAGAGCACTCACTATTTTGAATGCTCTCAGCAATAAAAGTATTATTAATCCCTGGCAGGGTTTGATTTATAATTTCTTAAAATACCTCAAGTGACCACACATTGAGCCAAAAAAGAGAAAACTTTGGCCTGTTACAGACTGCCAAAATAAAGCTGCTTCAGGTCTCTTTGGAGGTCTGCTGTTTAAATGATGCATGCATCCTAAGAATCCGGAAGCTGCACCAAGGTTGCACTCCAGTGCTTAGGAATGGAGTGTGGCTTTGGCGCAACCTCAGGACTCTTAGGACCCATGCATCATTTAAATAGCATACAGTACCTCCAAAGAGACCCGAAGCAGCTTTATTTTGGCAGTCTGTAACAGGCCTTTATTTACAAGATAGTTGGTTATAGTATCTTTCTTATGGTTGGTAATCAGAGCTGATACAATGTGTATTCGCTCAAACAGTTACAAAGATTTACAGTATCTGTTACTATATTGTATAAGGGGTCTCTAACGTTACAATTTAACTTAAGACTTTTGACTAGGTTCTGAGGTTTAAAACTTTGTTGCTACTTTATGACTTTACCAGCCACACCAATTCAGTGTCTACACTTTACAACTTTTAAGGCCAGCGTGGGTACTCAGGTTAATATACATATGACATAAGGCCAGGTTAAGATACATATGACATAAGGCCAGTCAAGTTATTCTACACCAGCAGGAAAAACATTCCTCAAGTACCTCTCACTGGCTCTAGCAGTAAATATTTTTTTTGTTCTGATATAACTCAGATTGTTTAAAATTGAGAATGGGCCTAAATTGCTGTTGTTAGTGTCAAATATGCCAGAAAAGTCCAGGAGAACAGAAATATTGTTTAGGTTTTAAAAAGAGAGAGATTGAGATAGAGAGAGAGTGTAAAAGAGAGCTCCACTGCAACCAGTACCGCAACCTTCTGAAACATTAGCTCCATCTGGAACAACAATAACAACAGCAATTAATTTTATTTCTTTGTCACCTCTCCTCAAGGTTTGAGGCAGAATACATGTTAAAATACAAAACACAATTAAAAACAACAACAACAACATAAAACCAACAGTTGAAATACAGTACATAGAACCATTAAAATACATTCCCGTAATACATTCTTTAAAATATGCCAATTAAAAAGTCGTGATTTAAAATTGACTGAGTATGCCTGCCGGAAGAGATACATCTTTAATGCTGTTTTAAAAGCAGTCAGCATTTTCAGCTGTCATATCCCTTCTGGTAGGTCATTCCACAATTGGGGGGGCAACAGATGAAAATGTCCTCTTGGCTAGTTGGAGCAAACATTTCCCAGTGTACATGGCAGATTGGAACAGCCCACAGTCACTCATTCCAGGAGTAATGCAAGAATAAAACAAAGAAAACTTTCTATATGGATTCTTTGAACTCCTTGGAGAAATGGTATGAATGTGCAATCCAAACGTAGTAATTTAAAAATAATGGTACAAGGAATTATGATTGCCCAGTACCGCCCAAGAGGTTGCCTCTCTCAAGACTAAAACAGGTTTATGCTGCTTAACAAGACAGCCCTAAGGGTGAGATCAGTGTTCAGAGGTTAGAGTGTCAGATGCAGCAATACCCTGCCAGCATAGAAGAAAGGGACTGTTTAGAATACTTAGGACTGTTTGGCATTCTCAGCCTGGACAAGAGTATTGTCTAGAATTGCTAGGAATGGATCTAGAGCCTCCCCTATTCCATATTCACAACCCTCCACCTTGATCCCGGAGAGCTGGAAGTGCGGCTGCTTCTACAAGTGCAGCCAGGTTGCGGAGAGGTCCCAAAATTGTATCAGCTCCTCCAGGATCTGTGTCACTTCCTAACATTGCAGGAGGATTTTCATGTATCCAGTGGTCCTGGACTGGGCTCTAAAAGTAATTTACCAAGTGATTGGAAAGACAGTGTGTGCAATTTATAGTATCTAATATTATAGGAGATATCATTAGTGTGCCTCACATTTTGAAGGGGTGTGTTGCCCCCTAGCACCCAGTTTGTTCTTTGCAATATCAATAGGTATCATCAGGCCTTTAAAAAAACACCTTGATATAAACTACTTGCTGAGCCAGACTACTTCCCATGCCTAAACATGTACTCCTAGCTTCAAAGCTCCTCAGCTGCAGATGTTGCTAGTTTATTGAAAGGGTGAGGCTTTCTATAACATGCCCACTTTTTACCACAGGTCTTCTCACTTGCCTTGTGGCAGCATCAAGGAAGTCATGTGGGTAGTAAGCACAACTACATATTTCTGGTTGGAGGTGTTATGTACAGCTGGAGTGAAGCATGAAACAGACTTCACAAACATCACTGCCGCATTCTTCCTAACACATGGAAGATGAGCTGAACTGAGTCGGTCTTGTGTGGGAAAAGAAACCACTAATATAATAAATGTAATAGTATTTAGCAATTGAATATCCTTTTCAGTGCCAGAATTATGTCCTGTAGAAATGCTGTATTGAGATTTGTAGTATGTTGAGATACTTAGAATTCTCTATTGAAGAGTTTTAGTGTGGGAGGTTCATGGGGAGAGCCATGGAAACTCACTGGGTGACCTTGGGCAAGTCACACCCTCTTAGTTTCAGAGGATGGCAATGGCAACTCTCCTCTGAAGAAACATGCCAAGAAAACCGCACGATAAGTACACTTTTGGGTTACATAAGTCAGAAACAACTGGAAGGTAAACAACAACAACAACAACAGTCAGAGAAATCTAAGTATCTCATCAAAGGACAAATCTTAGGATTCTGTAGGATGGAGCAATTCATAGACACACCCTTGATCGCACAGATATTTACATCTGGGATCAGTGCAAACAGTCTCTGTGGATGAGATTCCAAACAGAACTATTAACTCCAGAAAACCAGTGTTCCTATGTGTTCACCAGTTTGGCTTCTTTCTCAGGCCTGTTACAGACTGCCAAAATAAAGCTGCTTCGGATCTCTTTGGAGGTATGCTGTTTAAATGATGCATGCATCCTAAGAATCCGGAAGCTGCACCAAAGCTGCACTCCAGTGCTTAGGAATGGAGTGTGGCTTTGGCGCAACCTCCGAACTCTTAGGACCCATGCATCATTTAAATAGCATACCTCCAAAGAGACTCGAAGCAGCTTTATTTTGGCAGTCTGTAACAGGCCCACGTTTCTGAATTATATGTGGATTTGTTTGGAATCCAAAGAGAAATTCTTTAATGATTCTATTAAGAGGACTGGATAGCATACATTTTGGAGCTCACTGGTTTGTAACTTGGATCTAAATATGGAACTGGGAAAGTGTAGTAAAACTGAAGAAACAGTTGAGGAATAACTAAAAGAAAGCAGCATGCAAGACAAGACTGTTCAGTTGAGCACTTTTAATTCTGAGGCATGAGAAACCAAGAAGAAGCTGGTACATACAGGTTCCTTCCTTGCAGTTTCTGGTAGTTACATGTTTGCTGGAGGCACTCTGCACTGTTAGTATACATGTCACAGGGCCTTCAAGCATTCTGTAGTGTTGGGAATCAGAAAAGAAAAGGAATTGATCTAGTTGAAACAATGCACATTTTTAAATTTACAGCGATGTAAGAGGATCTCCAGTCCACAAAGTGGAGGAAGTGAAAGAAGAAAGCAACTCAGAAGAGTTGTTTCCTGATGGAGAAAGTGGCCTTTTCAGGAACTGAAAAGCAAACTGCAAAGCAATAGAATGAACTGCAAAACACTGGAATGGGAAATTTGTAGGGTCTGTGTAAGGGACCAGGAGATGCTTAGAATCAGAGTAACATGCTTGATGGTGATCCAGGAAAGATGCTGCACACCTCAGAGGAGTATGCAAGAAAAATGGATGAACATAAAGAGTTCAGAGCTTATGAATCAGACTTCTCAGTCTTTCCTTAAAGTGCACAGCAGGTGGGTTTGGAAACCACTGAAGAGCATGCTGGGGCCTAGAAGGACTGTCATCTGTTTGGGCTACACCAATTATGATCCCAGTCTCTAGAGAACACTCCTCTTGGGTTGCTTCTGTGGAAGTGCAGACTCCCTGCCTTTGATGCAGCTGAATCATCATGATTCACTCCAGAAAATATGTGGTAAAAAGACCAGTGGAACTCTCCTCCGTAAAGGGAACTTCTGCAAAGGCCAGATCAGAATATGGTCCAGTCCCAGTAGGATTTCAAGACATTTATCAATGATGACCCTATATTTGAAAGTTAGATACTAGAGGTCTTGCTAATGGTGATACCTCCAAATCAGACAGTCCAAGATGGGGCATGGGGTGAAGGGGGCATGTGGGGTGTGTGATTGTGTATTGCCAGTGTTTTACTGGGCACACCTCTACTCCAACGCCCTGTCCTGGTGGAAGATTGCAGGTATAACCGTGTGCATCATTAAAGGGAGCAGCCATCCAATGGAATGGCATCTAAGTGGCAGGTAGTCACCAGCAGTGTGTTTCTGTGATGGTGCACATAGATAGTGGGGGGGGGGTTAAAATTACTCGATAGCATGGCTTGATGCCATGCTCTGTGCATAGTCATGGCATGCACATGCAGACCATCTTGGGAGCAGGCAGTGTGGTCAGTGAGGCCTCAGCCCACTCTCAGAAGCAGCAGCTTTGGGCCACTCTTTCCTACCATTCTGCTTGACCCCTAAACCAAGATGGGTAAGTTGACTGTCTTAATTAGAGAGAAATCTTGGAGCAGTTTTAAGGAGTGAAAGCCAGTAATTATTTTTTTACAGAAACAATAGGGGAAATGCTCAATTGTTCAATTTAAAGATTACAGTGGGTCCTCCACATTTGCTGGTGTTAAAGGGCAGGATCCCAGTGAAAGTGAAAAAACCCCACATATAAAAAACAACATTGATATTTACCTGAGAGAACATCTCTCTAGGAATCACTAGGTCCTCTGGTGCAACTCTGTTGTCAACATCTGCCTGACATTGACCATAGAACTGCACTGGAAGATCTACAAATGCCAGGTCTAGTGTTCTCTCTAGGAATCTCTAGGTCCTCCAGCATGAATTATGGCAGAAGTCACACTGGAGGACTCTAGAGGTTACCAGAGAGAACATATTAAATCTGTAAATAATCAAATCCTCAAAAGTCAAAGACTGAAATGTAGAGGAACAACTGAAGCAGGGTTAATAAACAGTAGTAACTCAAGATAAGAGCTTGATGATAAAGGAAATTAGATATCATAAATAACCATTAGGTGAAAAGTTGGAAGTCACTATTAACTTTCTCCCACTTATTATTTTTGCAGTTTTAGTAGTGTGTTTATAATTCTGTTTATATATACGTGTGTGTGTATTTGTATATTGTATTTTCACTACATGTAATTTTATAGTATAGAAAATTTCTTTAATAAGAGTATATATCAGAAAAACCTGCCCATACTGGAAAACATGGGTCTTTAATGCATTTTCTTTGTCAGAGTGAAGATCTCTTCTTCTTTACTGCTTAGGCTCCACATTTCTCTTTCTCAGTGGTAAGTCCCACAATGCTTGCTTTCTCAAGTGAGTTTCACAGAACTGCAACCTTGTACCATTGGAATGAGTGACAAGTTTCATGCAAAACATTCACTTCTTCTTTATAGGAATGATGGAGCACTGCAGAACAGCTTTGGAATAAATAGCACCATTGCTGAAATTCCTGATCATTGCTGTGAAGACAATAGCGAAAGCATACTTAATGGTCAAGAGCATTACAAATATTCCTGCAGGACACATTTATCAATACTATCAACACCTTGGTAATGCTTTACATGGAGATGTGAATGATTGTGCTAATTCCAAACTTTCATCAAAGGACAGCTGAACTTCTTGCAAGACAGAAAGAATACCAGGCTAGCTTTCTGTACAGAACACGAGAAGAGGAACCACTACAAACATCTCTTTTGAAACCCAGGACGAACAAGCTGTACCTCTCAGAACTCAAGCTCAGGATAAATTATACATCTCAGACTACTGAGGCCAAGGAGTGGATTTCCTACTAGTAGCTCAGTGGCTGTTGGGCATAGTGTGATACCATGCAATCTTTCTGAACCTCAAAAAAGGTTCCAGTATTCAGTTCTGTTAGATATTAAGAACGTGGGAGTACCAACACATCTGATAGTTCTGATGAGAAATCTGTACTTAGGACAAGAAGCCACTGTCAGAACAGAACATGGAAAAACAGAATGGTTGACAAAGGGATCAGAAAAGGCTGCATCTTATCACCCCACCTGATTAATCTATATGCAGAACATAGTGTCAGGAAAGCAGGCTTAGACACAGAAGAAGGGGGAGTGAAAATAGAAGGAAGGAATATCAACAATCTAAGGCCTGAAACAGATGGGCCAAATAGAGCAGCTTCCAGCTGCTTTGGGGGCAGGGTGTGCAGACACACATGCTGCTGGAGCAGCCAGAGGCTACCTCAGGCTGCCCAAAGCCACCGGAAAAAATAGAGCAGATGACACTGGGCAAGTCACGTTCTCTCAGCCTCAGATGATGACAATGGCAACCAACCCTCTGAAGAAACATGCCGTGAAAATTCCATAATAGGTTTGCCTTGGGGTATTGAAATGACTTGAAGGCATACAACAACAACAACTATTAACTGCTGATGCCAGCACAGCTGGCATGATTTTTTCTTTCTTCCCTTTTGAAACAGAATTTTTCCAGGACTGTAGAAGGGGGAGAAAGTTAAATTTCTAGCCCTCATGATTCAGCCTGTCCGTGTTCATTACGTAACAAAAATGTGTACAAAATGCATCGGTTTTCTATTTGTGCATGTGCTGCCTTCAAGATGCTTGTTGGTTTATGGCAACCTTATTAATTTTATAAGATTTTCTTAGGCAAGGAGTACTCAGGTGTTTTTGCAACTTTGCTATTTACCTAACCAAAAATTGTATAAGAAATGCAGCTCTGAGCCCTACGCATGCTTACCACAGCAGCCTCATGAGCAGAGAGAGTACTAGGAAAGGGTGGAGCAGGCAATATACTGACTTAACTAGTCGGTTCCCTTTGTCCTCAGCCATCTCCCTCTCCTTTTTCCCAGGACAAGTGGAGCCGAGTAGCACAAGGGTTACCACTCCTGCTTCATCCCATCCCCATCCGAATGGCACCCAAAAAAGGGTGAGGTGGCGGCACCAACGCCATGTCCTTAGCAACTGGTATGTTTCCTTTGCCAAGCATGTCTGGAGTCTGGTTTCAGATACCAGACAGAGATCTTCAGTTGCCAAGCAAGCAAGCAAGCAGACTACCGGATAAACAGCGACCCCAATTGCACAGCCAGGAATGGGGGCCTTTTATTACATTTATGCATGTCCTGTCCTCCCAGAAGGCCAAGGCAGTGTGTGTTTTAATGAGTATTTAAGCTACACTGAGCATGGTTGCGTTTTAAAAGTCATGGCTACTGTTAATGCTCCAACATTTCCAGTTGTTTTCATTGTAACCAAACTGGAAGGCTAATCTGATTTGTCTTTTATCTATCTCATTTCTATGCCGCTTTCTCCCAAAAAGGGACCCAAGGCAGCTCACAGATAAAATCCTTTGAAACATTATACAATAAAAAGTGAAAAAGAATTACAACAGTATCCGTTGGAGTTTGGTTCCAGGACCCCACATGGAACCAAAATCAGTGGATGGTCATTAAATATAATGGTGTAGTAAAATGGTGCCCCTTATATAAAATGGCAATATCACAATTTTTGGGAATATATAAATATATATATATTATCTAGAGATTCCAAAAAGCTAACTGTAATTTCCAATCTGTGGATATGGAGGACTGACTGTAAAAACAACTATCTAAAAACAGTATAAAATGACATAAAAACATATAAGTTTATATATATATAAAACTAAAGCACACACTCCATATATAATAACCTTTCTGACAGGGCTATATATTCGTCAAGCCACATTTGTGGCTTTGACTTTTGCAGCTTTGATTATTGACGGATTTGATCAATATATTCTCTCTAGGAATATCTAGGTCCTCCAGCGCAACTCTATGGTCAACTTTAACCAAAGGTTGCACAGAAAGATCTAGAGAGAATCCTCCACTAGGCCTTTGTAGCTCCTCCAGTGCAGTTCAATGGTCAATGTCTGGCAGATGTTGACCATAGAGTTGCACTGGAGGACCTAGAGATTCCTAGAGAGGTGTTCTCTCTGGTAAAAACAGTGTTTTTGTTATTTGTGGTTTTTCCACATTCACAGGGTCCTGCGCCCCTAACCCCTGCGAATGCGGAGGGATGAGTGTATATTAAAAGCCTACTTGAACAAAAATGTCTTTGCATGCCGTCAAAGGTAAGCAGGGAAGGGGCCAGCCCAGCCTCTTGTGGAAGGGAGTTCCAGAGGTTGAAAGTAGGTTATGGCACCTGTTTTGACACCGCTTTTCAGCATCCTGGCTCAAGGCTATGGAATTCTGGGAGTTGGCGTTATGTTGTGGACCCCAAACATACTCCAACTCCCCGAATTCCATAGCCTTGAGCCAGGATGCGTGAAAAAGCGGTTGTCAAAACGATTATTTTCTCCAGTGTGAATGCAGCCACTGAGAAAAGCTCTCTGAATTCGCCAAGCGAGTGAAACATAGGTCCAAAACGCACTGCAGAAATAATCTGGTTTCAGCCCATTTTAACTGCCCTGGCTCAATGCTAGGGAATTCTGGGAACTGTAGTTGTCGTGGCTTGGTTTTAGACTTATTTGATAATCATAGTCCAAAAACACACTGCGGGAAATAATCCAGATTGGGACCGATAACTGCCTTGGCTTGGTGCTAAGGAATGCTGCATACATTGTACTTTTATTGAGGCACCAGAGCGCTCTCTCTGACAGAGAAGGCTCAATAAAACCTCACAATAGCAACATCTCACAAAAAACTAAATTCCCAGATCCTTAGCAGTGAAACGCGGGGTCAAACTGGGGTTGTAGCCTGAGTGGGACGCTTAACCCCGAAAACGAAGCTCCACCAAGAACGTTCCTAAAAAGGGCGCGGGGTGATGACGTAATTAGCCGATACCCGGAAGCAGAGGCTGGGAGACTGCGCACTGAGAAGAGGAGCAAAACGAGACCCCCTCCAAATGCGCGAGGAGGAGGCGTTTTGCGCATGCGCGGCGGTTGTAGCCGGAAAGCCGGGGGAGGGCGGGGCTTTGTGAGAAGGAGAGGAGAGAGACAGGGCAAAAGAAGAGGAAGGAGCCGGGGTCGGGTCGGGTCCCGCCGGCGTCGAGATCTCGCGAGAGTTGGTCCTTTCTCTATTTCCCCCCTTCCTTGCGCGCCACGGCTCTGTCTGGAGGTGACCGGCTCTGAAGAGGAGAGAGGAAAGAGAGACTAGGAACGAGCCATGGAGCTCCCGCCGCTCCCTCCCCCGCTATCCTCCGCCTTCCGGGGCCGAGGCGGAGAAGCCCCAGGAGGCGGCTGAAGGCTTGGCCCGGGTTTGCGACCTCCTGGTCCAGGGGAGCCGCCTCAGCAGCCTCAGCCCCCGCCTCCGAGCGGAGCTGGACTCGACGGGAGAAGGCAGCAGCAGCAGCAGCAGGCGCCCTCCTCAGCCAGAGCGGCCCCCGGGAGGAGAGGCATCGGAGAGCAGGCGCAGCAGCAGCAGTGAGAGCACGAGGAAGGAGGAGAGGAGGAGAGAAGAAGAGGAAGAGGAGGAAGACGAGGACGAGCGAGGAGGAAGCGGAGGAGGAAGAGAGGAGGAGAGAAGAGGAGGGGAAGTGTCTGAGGTAAGAGAGTCTTCGGGGGTCCTCAAAATGGAGGACAGGCAAGGAGAAGGGCAGGCCTGACCCAATAAAGAGGTTCTGAACACACACACATAGTCCTAGGAATGTAAATCCATGCTGCTGCTTCATGCTCCAAATGGGGGGCATTTTGGACATGTAGGACATGTCCTGAACAAGGAGGACGCCTGATCGCTTCCCTATGAATATAAACCCATGCTTCTCAGTCATGCTTCGAATGGAGGACATTTTGGAATTCCTCCTGGACAGGAGAGGGGAATGTAGGACGTGTCCTGGGAAAGGAGGACGCCCGGGCATAGAAATCCATGCTTCTTAGTTGTGCTTCAAATGGAGGTGATTTTGGAATCCCTCCCAGACAGGTGGGAAATGTAGGACGTGTCCTGGAAAAGGAGGACGTGTCTGGTCGCCCTGCATATAAATATAAATGCATGCTTCTTGGGGGTGCTCAGAATGGGGGACATTTGGGAATCCCTCCTGGACAGAAGGTGGGAATGTAGGATGTGTCCTGAGAAAAGAGGATGTGCCTGGTCACCCTGCATATAAATATAAATCCATGCTTCTTAGTCGTGCTCAGAATGGGGAATATTTTGGGGTCCCTCCTGGACAGAAGGTGGGAATGTAGGACATGTCCTGGGAAAGGAGGATGTGGCTGGTCACCCTCAAGGAAGGAAGGGGGACACCTCTGCTTCCTTCCTCTTTCTGAGGGTGGTACTCTGGGAGAAAGGAAGGGAAGAAGGGAAGCGTCTCAGTCCATGGCCTCCACTGGCCTGGTTTCATAACCTTCGCCCTTATGGATGACGGCGCCAGGAGGAGGAGGAGGAGACCTCAGGCGACAGAGGAGCCCAGAAGCAGCAGCAAAACCACCATCCTGAGTGGGGCAAAGGCGTCTTCTTCGCAGCTGGTAGTGCCTTTTTGCCACAGATGGAGTCGAGATGAATTTAAGGAAGAAGTGAAGGGGAGCCAGCGTGGAAGGGGCAGACTGAACCCACTCTCTCCCAGCTACATTGCTAAAACTAGAGCTAGACTTAACAGCTTGGGCTGCATCCACACTGCACCGATAACCCAGTTTGACACAGCTTGAAGCAACCCTGGTTTTAAGCCCGAAGATGGGAGGAAAGTGCCATCTCATCCATGCCAGGCTTCTCTCGCTCTCTCCCAGCCATGCCCTTTCCTGTTTCCTTTCCTTTATCCAGAATGAAATCCTGCTCAGTTCATTTGGATTTCTTCCCTGTAGGTGTTGCACGGGGTTGCAGTCACGTGCCTGACTCTTCCTTCTCCTGGCAAGCAAAAGGAAGGGCTTTTGTATGGGCCCAACAGTGGAGTCCTCTCAACTGTGTAATGGGGGAAAGGGGAATGTCTAGGTACTTGGAGAGGTAGTGTGGGAAGGCCTGTCTCCTTGGACAGTTAATATGACACTTTTATAGAGCAACTAAACAGTGTACGGTTGGCCCTCTACGTTGTTCCCTTGAGTCCCTATATTGGGAGAATGGTGGGATATAAGATGATAATAATAATAATACTACATCTGTGGCTTAGACTTTTGCAGATTTGATTATTCAATGATTTGATTAATATGTTCACACTAAGAATCTCTAGATTCCTAGAGAGAGAACGGCCTGTTACAGACTGCCAAAATAAAGCTGCTTCAGGTCTCTTTGGAGGTATGCTGTTTAAATGATGCATGCATCCTAAGAATCCGGAAGCTGCACCAAAGCTGCACTCCAGTGCTTAGGAATGGAGTGTGGCTTTGGCGTGACCTCCGGACTCTTAGGACCCATGCATCCTTTAAATAGCATCCCTCCAAAGAGACCCAAAGCAGCTTTATTTTGGCAGTCTGTAACAGGCCAACATTTCTGTAGGCATTTGTATGCCCTCCACTGTAATTCTGCGATCAGCATCTGGGAAATGTTGGCCACAGATTCGCACTGGAGGACCTAGAGATTCCCAGAGAGGTGTTTTCTTAGGTAAAGAAAACCAGTCGTTTTTTATTTGAGGTTTTTCCATTTCATGGGGATCCTGTGCCCCTAACCCCAGCAGATATGGAGGCCCCAGTGTATTTCACTTGCAGTCCTGTTATGTATGTTTATACTCAGAACTGACTTTTGAGTTTAGTGAAGGGCTTGGCTTTCCATAAAGCCTCAGGTACTGGTTGCTCAGCATCTGTTGTCTTAAGTCATAGGTATGCTGAGTTCCTAAGAAGAGTGCATATAATTATAATCTTACAGTAACCACGTTTACCCTGAAATCAGGCTTCTTGGTTTCAGTTGCCATTGCTTCCAGATAATTTGATGCAGCCTTAATTGAAAACTTTGTTTTCATATTTTTAATCTTAACTTGAGGTTACTTTTAATCATCTGTGTCTGATCTGGTCAAGCTGAGCATGTTTCTTCTTGTCCTTGAAGAAACATGAGGCCCCATACAGACAGGCCAAAATAAAGCTGCTTTGGCTCACTTTGGAGGTATGCTGTTTAAATGATGAATGTGTATTAAGAGTCCAGAAGTTGCACCAAAGCTGTGCTCTGATCCTTAGGACTGGATCATGGCTTTGGAGTGACTTAGGACACATGCATAATTTAAACAGCATACCTCCAAAGTGACCCGAAGCAGCTTTATTTTGGCCTGTCTGTATGGGACCATGAGTGTTACTTTTTGAAGCAGTAGGTCCCTCATTTTTTATTGTGGTATCACTAATCAATCTTGGGGCCATATCAAAAAAGTATATACTGTATTTTCAAAATATATGTGCAAAGGCATGTTCTAGCAGCATACTGAAAGGAAGTATGTGCTCTGAGCACCATCAGTATTTTAAAATCCAGCTATGATACATATAATTCATTGAAGAGCTTTCCGTATGTTTAATTTGTTAATACAATTAAATGCTTTCATCAGAAGTCAAGAACATAGTCTGAAAGTTTTAGTGCTATAGATTGTCTAGCTAAGTACATTAAGCAAAGAATCTTTAGTCTTTTCATATAAGTCAGCAGTAGTAGAAAACATGTAACTAAGGGTTGTCTGCACAAGCCAAAAAGGCTCAGATTTCCCTTGGCCTTCCATCATTTAGATTAGATGATGCAGGCCAAAACTCCTGGGGCAGGGTCGGGTTGATCCTGCCTGTTAAGACATGGATCTGGAGGATCCGGCCTGACCCCAGGGTAAAAAACCTTCACCTTGCAGTAATAAACCCCTGGGTTTGTGTGAAGTTTGTAAGAAACTGTAGCAAAATCAGGCTGTTCAGACAGTCCTCAAATGCTCCTTAGCTTCCTGTCCATCAGTTCAACTGATAACCCCCCAGTCTGATGCAGAAACAGGACGTTTGGCGATAAGGGTGCAGTCAGGCACCCCATTTCTGTATCTAACATGGCACCTGGGGGGGGGGTTCTCTAGCGGATCGATAGCTGGCAAGGTAAGCAGAAGTTCTGGGTCTAAGGTGGGTGCAGGGATGAGTGTCTGAACACCAGTCTGTCCTTGCGTTGACCCAGGGACCTACCTGGGTGAGCATGGGGGCCAAGCAAACATGGACTCAGTTCTCACCCCAGCACTTTTTCCTTGCACATGTTGGTAGTATTTCTACATCTTGCTTTGTTCCTTAATGTACCAAGTGGTGCTTGCTACCAGGAGTGCTTTTATACAGATTTGGTTGATATGCCAGTTGCTCCACTGTATAAAGCATATCTGACTTATGTATGCGTCTTGATCACGTTTAATTTGTCTCTGCATGGACTTTCAGTTCAAAACCATAGAATAACTTTAGTAGGGGCAAACTGTGATGAACAGATTGGTGTCTCCAGTCTTTTCTGATCATATCATTTCAATTTTATTTCAGGCTTTATTTCTAGGAGCAGTGGTAGTTCTTACTTATGCTAGTACTAGTTGTTCAAAAGTTGTGCACCAGTTTTTCCCAAACTTGGGTCTCTAGGTACAGTATTTATTCATCAGCTTCAGCCCCCAGAAACTCCAGGCAGCTTGGCCAGTGGTAAAATATTCTGGAGGATGTAGTAGTCCAACAGAAGCTGGAGGCCAAAGACTGAGGACCATCATCCTAAATTAATAGGACAGCGTCCTCCTAGCCTTTTATGATTTCAGCATACAGACTGTCAAGCTGTATGCTAAGAAAGAATTTTATAGGCTCCCTATTCTAGATGAACTGTTAATGTTCATTTTGCATACATTTTAGTTCTTAAATGTTTTATTCTCTTGGTGCTGAAGCTTTCTAGGGTAGAAATGTGTCTTACACACATATCTGTGCCATAGGCACATACTGTACTTTGTTAGTTGCTTGTTCACATCTTTTAAAAACAAAAAACTTTTCTGCTGATCAATACATTACATTCATCAGGATTAAGGAATTTAGAAGCATTGCTTTTAGTTGCATGGACTAAATTTAGCAAGGTAATATTAAATGTTCTGAAACACCCTAATTCTGGTATTAATTCATCAGTGGAGTTTTCTAAAGGTCAAAGTTTATATCATCAAATAAAATACCTCTAGCAAGTGTTCCAGCCCAAATGCAATCAAAACTGCTCTTATTTTTCCTTATTTCTGCTCTTGCAGAGCAGTGCCTCCTGCTCTGTACAATATTACCAAATACACCACAATGATACTACTTTTCCTTGTAAGTATGCAATGTTTAAAAGTTATTGTTAGTAAGTATACATTTTTCCTTTCATTATTGTATTTGAGGGATGTCTTTAGTGTTAACTGCTTTGATCTTCTGGAGAAATGGGATACAAATACATTATTATTATTATTATTATTATTATTATTATTATTATTATTATTATTATTA
>NC_056527.1:79618240-79666227 GCF_019175285.1 Sceloporus undulatus | reverse complement strand
CGCTATGACAACTTTCCCAAAACTTGTGCCATTAAAATATGTTAGCCAATCTGGTAGGGTTTGCTGAGAGTCCTTGCTTTCTTCATTTGAGCAGAAGAATTTAGGGCTGGAGGTCTCTACCGCAGAGAGTCATGATCCTTTACGAATCTACTGGCAGTCACTGTGGAGATCTACCACTATTAGCCTCTGTGGGGGTGGAATTTTGCAAGATATGGCATATGAATAGCTGATCAATCCTTGATATAAGCAGGAGTGGGAATTGAATGCTCCTGCAGATGTTGGACTACAGCTTCAAATTCCCATGTGTCTATGCTGGCTAGGGCTTGTGCCAGTTGCAATCCGACATAATTTGGAGGGCTTCACAGTTCCTACCCTGCTACAGAGTGAGGGGAAAATAATACTAGACACAGGTCTGTGGTATGATAAGTTGTCCACTAATCAGTGAGAACATAGTAGTGGTGTTTATGGTGCCAGCTATTAAAAAAATGATTTGGATCTAGGAGCCTGCTGCTTCCATAGAATTCAAGACATGTCTAATAATATGGATGGTATTGTTATCCCTAAGTGGGATTCCCTGACTGTTTCTGGGAGTGAAAACAATGTGTCTACTGCCCAGGCCAGCCACAGCACAGCAAAACTAGTGTTAAAAAGGCTAGAGGACAGCCGATTCCGCTCTTACAAAAAAAAAATCACTCCATATTTTTCTTTTTGTTATTTTAATTGGCGTTCAGAGAATGAAAGACAGCGAAATAGCCCCCTCCCTTCTTCCTTGTTTAGAAAGGTGGAGTTAGAGAAGAGCCAATAGCAAATGGGGCTGAAGCTGCAGAGAGAGAGTGGAGATCACTATACATGGCTTGGTTAGATCCAGAAAAAAAGCAGCTTTCGTGATACTTGTTGTACAAAGTCACCTCAGACCCATAGCTGCTGCATCCCCTTTTCATTGACAGAGAAAATCCGTCAATGAGCTCATAATCATGCTAGTCCCTAAGTGTGAAATGCTTCCAGGGCAGTCATGTTATTGTTAATCACATGATGTTAATGTCCCCTCCTCTTTCCCCTCCACTTTTCTATTCCCAAGCAAATTGTTCTTCCCCTCCCCATTTTTTTTAACTTAAATCGCAGTAACCAAGCTCTGGAATTGCTCAAAAAAGTGTAAATGAAAATAAATAAAATGAAGTGATTTTTTTTTAAATCAGAAGACATGCTGCGTAGGATATAGGGCAAGGAAATGTGGTTAAGGGAGAGTCAGGAAGAGAGCATGATGGTGAGGAAGTGTGATGATGGCTATAATACAAACAGGTATAATTCTGTTTTCATTGACAAAGATGATTATGGTGAGAACAGGACTCATGCAGTAAAGCCTGGTTTTGAGGGAAAGATGGTGGTACTATGCAGCTGAGTGAAAGATTTAGAAACTGCCTTTTGACTTTACATTTAAGCTGGTCAGTTTAAAAATCAAACCTGATTTATGAACAAAACAATGAGCCGCTACCTACATTTGGAATGAGGTCACAGGATGTTATTGACTGGACAGTGTTTAAAAGAAATATACTTGCACAGTGAAAGGAAGAAACTGGGGTTGCAAAGCTTTTTTTTAACAGCAGTCTTTCCTATTCCAAATCTTGTATGCAGAAGATGTATCTTCTGTACAGTTATATGTAGCTATAATGCATTTTTTTTCTCCTATCAACATGCAAATGAAAATTACAAATCAAGGTGCGACCTGGTCAAGGTGTTTGAGCCTAACTTTTAAAAGAAAGCTGATCAAAGCATTTTTGTATGGCACTTTATGGTTTGTGACAAACATTACCCAACCTGGTGTTCTCTATTTATTATTAGCCTTATTAATTAAGACTCATATGGTTCTAGTGCTGCTTTTAAGATTTTCTTGTACCAATCTTATATAGACATTTATTTAGAACATTTAAACCTATTTACTGCTAAAACTATCAAACTATCAAGGTGTTTTACTTCCCTAAAACATACATTGGCGGGTTACATACCGCTGGATTGCGGTGGTATCCCGCCGCGCATCTCCCAGACGTTCCAAGGAAGGAACGCGGAAATCGCGCTCCTTCCTGGGTCCCGGAAAAGACATCATGAGGTGCTAGTTGCGCACTCGCGGCATCACTTCCGGGGCGCGCCGTACGTCTGCTACATCAATATGGCGGCGTCCATGTGGAACGGCCACCACCATTTTCTACACGCAGAGCGCGTATTAGGGTTAGGGGCGTCCGGAAAGCACACCCCTTTCTAACCCTAGTGCGCACTCGTCGCGTACTAGGGTGCCCATTTGTAACGGGCCATTGAAACCATATTCATAATACAAATGAAGAACAATAAAATACATATCAAAATATAGGACTGTAATATAAGTAATAATGCTCAGGAGATACTTGAGCAAATAGTTATTTTCAGTAACAGAAATGTGTTGCTTCCACAAGAGATTCCATAAGTAGTGATAAATCATCATCCAACATCTTATAGGTCAATATAAGAACCTTCAAATAACGAGGGCCTTAGTTTTTGAAGTCACAATGTGTTAGTCCCTTACAGAGACAAGGAAATATACTTGCATAAACATCTCCAAGCAATTTAGGCTATAATTAACCTCATTTAAGAAATAAAGAATGTTGAGAGTTGCAATCAAACATCATCTTGAAGGCTGCATGCTTCCTACCCCTGTTACAGAAGATGAACCTTCAGATAACCTGGACTCAAACCATTTAGGACTTTGTAACTATTATAGCACTTTGAATTCTCACTGAAGATGAACTCAGGACCAATGAAGTCATTATAAAAACGAAGCTTTTTGTTGCCAATAACTGTCCCTGCTAAATAATCTGGATACAGCATTTTGGACTATCTTAAACTTCTGAATGACCCTACTTGGCCTCTGAAACCAGTAGCTTAAAAAGCACTGAAACTGAAGTGCACTGACTATGCAGAGACTATACAACTACTGTTGGCCCTCCCCATTTGTGGCTTTGACTTTTGTGGATTTGATTATTTGCAAATTGATTAATATGTTCTAAGAATTTCTAGGTTCTTCCAGCACAACTCTGGCATAAGTTGACCATAGAGTTGCATCTCAAGACTTAGAGAGTCCATGAGAAAATACTTCCTTAGGGATGTATAGGTCCTCCACTGTAATTCTGTGGTCATCCTCTAGCAGATGTTAACCATACAGTTGTACTGGAAGACCTAGAGATTCCTAGAGAGGTGTCCTCTCAGGTAAAAAATAGTGGTTTTTTAATTGCAGTTTTTCCACTTTAATGGGGGTCCTATGTCCCTAACCCCAGTGAATGTGGTGGGCCCACTCTAAAACCAACAATTAAAATATAAACACAAAAGGTTTTTTTTAACATTTAACCATCTGTAGCATTTAAAATTAATTAATAAAGTATATTAAAAAATAAAACTGCACACACACCATTAAAGGCCCATCAAAGTCAGTTTCTAACAGACTGATATGGGGAAATATGTTCCTTTAAGTCACCTGGACAGGAGTAGTGTAAGGCTTCATATATCATCACTAGAATTTTGAGGTGTGTCTAGAAATGGATTGACAGCCACTGATGCTATTGCAACAAGAGAGTTGGGTTCTCTGTAGTCAGTCCCACTTAACAAGCTGGCTGCAGCTGTTTGGGCTAATTGAAGTTTCTGAGCACTTTTCAAAGGCAGTCCCATGCAGAGTGCATTATAGAAA
Organism: Sceloporus undulatus; assembly: GCF_019175285.1. Lineage (NCBI taxonomy): Eukaryota > Metazoa > Chordata > Lepidosauria > Squamata > Phrynosomatidae > Sceloporus > Sceloporus undulatus. The sequence goes on along the minus strand of NC_056527.1, from coordinate 79,662,518 downwards.
TCCAAACAGGATGAAACCAAGGCATGAGGAGCAGACCTTTCAGAAAAAGGTTCATTTGACATCCCAGCTTTAATTGTGAATGCACTCCTGGTCACTGCTGAAACTTGGGGCTCCAGGCTCAGAGCTGAATCCAGGAATACACTTGGATTTAAAAGACACCATATGTTTCTTACTGGAGGTAGCTTCCTTAAGTAGTGATTTCTACCTTACAGTGACTAGGATCCTGTTGACTATAGTGGTATAATTACTTTGGCAGTATCAAGATGAGGGAGGATAAAGGCACAGCAGCTGCAAAAAAGGGAGGGGAAAGTAACAAATGGGAGAGAAGATTGTTGGATCTGAGCTACTGATTTCTCATACAACTTCAGGGGTGTGGGAGCCTTACACTGAAAGTACTGTGGGAGATATTACACAGAAGATGTTTCGAGTCTCAGCTATCCAGGCACTTTTACTGTTAGGGCCTTCTTAGGCCTGGAAGCTATGTACTGCAGAAATAGGGAGCTTGAAGCCAGTAGCCTTCTCTGTTGCTTCTGCCCCAGCCACATTAACCTGGAGTGAATGCAATCATGTAAATAAACTGTTATGTGTGCCATGTGTTCCAACAGGATTCTGGCCTGAGAAAATGACATTGGTGCTTATATGCTACCAACATCATTGAGGGAGGAGAGCAACTTGCTAAAAACTTCCCAGCAAGATCCTAGTGTCCTCAGATTGGACTCTTACACGGATTCGCTTTGTGAGAAGAGCAGCACTGATGTCCTGGCCAGGTTATTATCTGATGTGTTCCCCAATTTGGTATTGCCCAGATGTCATAACTGCAGAGGAGAACAAGGCAGCACAAAATGTAAGACATTTAAGAAAAATGTAAGACATTGCAAAATAAAAGCTAAAAACACTAATATAAATTCATGCTCAAAATGGAGGACACTTTGGAATTCCTCCTGGACAGAAGGCTGAAATGTAGGACAGGTCATGGAAAAGGAGAAATCTGGACACCCTGTATTTGTTGTGGGGGTTAGTGCTTTCTGAGAGGTTTTGCCTCCCCAGATTGCCACAACATAGGCTGCATCTGCACTGCAGAAATAATGTGGGTTGATACCATTTCAATTGCCATGGCTCAGTGCAATGGAATCCTGGGATTTGTAGTTTGTTGTGGCACTAGAACTCTCTGACAGAGAAGGCAAAATATCTCATAACAATACAAATCCCAGAATTTCATGGTAGTTAAAGCTGTGTCAAACTGCTTTATTTCTTCAGTGCAGATGCAGCTTTCTTATGAGATATCTTGTTATGTTGTTATGAGGTATTGTTATGAGATATTTTGCCTTCTCTGCCAGAGATCTCTAGTGCCACAACAAATTACAAATCCCAGGATACTTGAGCATAGTGGAGTCTGTTATGAGGGTAGAAGAGCTGCTTGTGAAATCCTGCTCTTTCAATGATAACTTCATTGAAACAAGTTTGTAAGGTACATTTTTACTTTGTAAACCTCTTAGAGAACAGAAACATTTGAATTAATTCTACAGTTCTCTGAGAGGAATTGCCATCTAAATGTAATAGACCTAAGATTTGAAGAGCAAAATTGCAGAGTAGTTCTGTATTCACATTGTGAGTGGATGGGGATATGTCATTGCTAGCTGGTGGATCACACTGTTTGTGTGCAGCGTATGCTCATTCCATGAGAGAGATACAGAGGTAAACAATAAAATAAATAAATAAAAATCTGCCTCCCCCAGTATCCCTGGAAGTTCTGCCAAGGCCTAGTGGTCAGGGAGTATAACATCCATGTTCTGCCGGCCAATGAATTGGATCTGTGAATGCATAGTGAGAGGGACATGACCACACTACTTTGCATCACCACAATCATCCACAATAGTGCCACAGTAACTACATCTGGTCCATTCCCAAGGAAGTGCAAACAACAGTACTGCTGTTAGTTTGCAGGTATCCTTCAGGCTGGGTTTGAATCCTTTTAAGCTATCTATAGCGACTGCAGAACCCAGATGAAGAACAGGAGGGTTTCAACAGTGCAGCACTCACATACATTCCTTTGCAAGATGCCTGCAGAGATTGCACAAAGTCCTTATGGGGGGGATTTGTTATGTTCCGCTAGGATTGTGGGAGAGACTCTTCTAGAATAGAAGGTCCATGCTATTGCACAAAAAGAAAATCCCATGCACATTAACAACAGAAGTCCCCAGTGGCTGGTTGCAGAGGGCGCAGGATTGGGAAGCGGAAGATTGGTGTTTAAGTCCTATTGGTGAGAATTTCTTACTTCCCTCTTGCATACCATGAAAAACAAATGCCATGCCAAAGCAACTTTGCTTTTATCTATGCTTTTCTTATCCTTCATGTGAAAGTTCAATTAACTTAAATATAAAATGGGTTCTGAAAGCCATAGTTTCCTATCTGGAAATATTACAAAAATTGTTCTTCATATTTGGCTAAGTGTGTAAGCCAACTTGTAGCCCTCCAGATGTTGTTGAAACTGCAATTCTAGCTGATGAGAGCTGCAGCTGGAGTTCCACAAACTGCTCAGTCCTGTTCTGACAGCTATGTGTATGGTATAAAATCAAACTCAAAAGAAAGCATTGAAATAACATGCAATTAGTTATAGTATTGTATTTGTATTGTCTTTGTTTATAATATTCCAGTAGAGATAAATCTCTATTTGTTTTTTTCTTGCAAACTTAAAGAATTAGAAACCTCATAACTATTTAGATTTTTGATGTCTGCATATTCATGCTTTTCAAGTTATTCGAGTTATTGCATTTTCTTGATTCCATTTGATCAGTTATTTAAGAATGGCAAGAAAAGTATGGGTGATTATTTGGTGAAAATTTGTTGAGGAGGCCACATTGAATCTGTTTTCTTTCTTTTTAATATTAGGCACTGAGATCATAAAGTCTCCATTTTTCTGATTAAACAATGTTGATTCCTGAGACTGTTACAGTTTTGTAATTCCTTGTAAAGTTTAGATGAAATTTGTATTGCTAAGCTACTGAGTTAATAGGATGGGATGGGGAATAAGTGGCTCTCCGGATGTTGTTGGGCTGGAAGATTCAGCAGTCCTGGCCATCATTCCTACTTCCAACCATGCTGGGAGTTGCATTCCAACAAACATATTTTAAATTTTGTGCTGGCTTCTTCCAAAAAAGGGACCCAAGGCATCTCACAAGATAAAAACACTTCAAAAACAATTAAAACAACCTAGTTAAAACAGTATAAAATTAAGGTGAAAAACATACAAAAGTTGAAAAAAAAATAATTTAAAACACATACCCCCATATAAAGCCTCCCTTCATGATTTTAAAAAGCCTAGCCTCCTGTGGAAGTAAGCACCAAGAGGGCTCTCTCTTGTGTCCTCACCAAGCAAGCCTGTAATGGTCGTGGGACTGAGAGAAAGCTGCCTTCTGAAGATTTTAGGGTTGTAGCAGGTTGGTATGGGGAGATAGGGTCTCAGATAGTCTGAACCTAAACCATATAAGGCTTTATAGGTCATGACCAGCACTTTGAATTGGTAGCAAGTGAAGCTGTTTCTGTTAATGTATAGGGTGTATGAAAATGTTCAGATGTAACATTTTGGAAATGGTTATTCACTTTGCAGAAGCCTAGAATTGGCTGCAGATGGGACTCAAACCAGCAGGTGATGTCCAAGGTCACAGTGTTGTGTGCCAGAGAGCATGTAGCAATGTGTAAATATACTGTGTTATCTTTGCAAGGGAGAAGATACTCCAAGATGCACAGGAAATTGTACAGGAAGGGGTTGAGCTAGATTGCCACATGGCAAATGTGTATATAAGCTCAGATGTCCGTTTGTACATTTTGTGGGTTTATAGTTGGTGGATGGTGTTGGTGATTGTTCTCGCGTGTGTGTTTGGCAACAAATAAACAAAGTGCCTCTAGGGAGATAAGCCAGGAGTTGGTGTGCCTTTCTTCTAGCAGCTGTTTTCCTGGTATGCTCCGACAGCTAACAGTTGTTTATCTTCAACACAAGGCTTCCAAGTTTACTCTGTGCACTCACATTTGCATCAACAGTTTCAACAAGGGAGTTCAGCATCCCAAAACTCCGCATGACCTTTTCCAGCAGTTTCATGTAAATGTTAAATAACATGAGGGACAAAAGAGAACCCTATGGGACTCCACAAGCCAGTGGCCAAGGAGTCAAACAGGAGTCCCCCAACACCAACTTCTGGGTCTGCCCCTCTAGGAAAGACTGAAACTACTTCATGACAGTGCCTCCAAGTCTTATCCCAGAAAGGTGGTTCAGAAGGATACCATGGTTGATGGTATCGAAAGCCACTGAGAGGTTTAACAGGACCAGCAGGGACACACCCTCTGTCCAGTTTGCTCTGTCCACCTACACCATCCCATAACCACATCTGAATTGAAATGAATCTAGCTAATCCATTTCATCCAGAAATCTCTGGAGCCTGGAAGGCCGCCACTCGTTCTAGAACCTTGCCCAAGAAGGTTAGAGACTGACCAATAGTTATTCAGACTAATGGGATCCAGAGAGGTCTTTTTCAATAGTGGCCTCACCACAGCCTCCAAATCTTATTACATACTATTGGACATCCTAGAGAAGCCAAGGGTCCAGTCCACAGTCATCAATAAGGTTTTCTTGCCTGGACTATAACCCTTCTCTACTTTTATAAGATATTTGTGAGGGTAAATAGGAAAGAAGCCTCTATATGCCACCCTTGGGTTCATGGGGTTAATACAGTGGGCTCTTGGTATCTGTTGGAATTTGGTTCCAGAATCTCCTGTGGATACCAAAATCCACGGATGCTCAAGTCCTAGTATATATAATGCATAATAAAATTGTGTCCTTTATATAAAATGACAAAATCAAGGCTTGATTTTCAGAATTTATATTTGGAATATTTTCAAGCCATGGATGTTTGAATCCATGGATAAAGAATCCTTGGATATAGAGGCCCGACTGTATAGAATATTGTAAATAGCAATCTGTTTTATTTTCTGTATCTTGTTGAGACATTCTTGTACAAGTAATGTATATTTAGTTTTGAACAGTTTCCAAAGAAATTTATTACTGTATTTAGATTATTTCCCTTTTCTCTGATCATTATCTTAAACTTCCTGGTAGTGTTCGTCATTATTTTTAAAATAATTTCTTAAGAGTTTATCTTGCACTTCTTAACATTTTGGTAAATCATTTGATAATTCTTATTATTATACTCTCCTGCTTTCATTCAGATCTCTTTTTATTCTATCAATGCATGTAATGAACGTGCCTATGCAATTTTCTGAATTCCCCAAATAAAAAAAGATTATGAAAACTCTGTGCTGAAGTGATAGAAAACTGTCAGCTAGTTTTCAGTAATTTGTTTTTTATTAATTTTTAACACAAACAATCTAATTCACAATCAACTAATATACATTCAGAAAAGAAAGAGAGAAAAGAATATCTATCTGTCTATCTAATGCACAATAAGGCTCTGACCTTCCACCTTTTCTATTCCACCATTACAGATCCAGATTAATAATCCTAAAATTGTTACATCATTATATTTCTTATTGCTCAAAGAATCCATAAATGAGTTCCAGTCTTTCAGAAAATCTTCAATTAGCTTATCCTTTAAAACCCATGTTAACTGTGGCATTTGTGTTAACTCTGCAAACTTAACAATACAGTCTTTTGTTTTCAGCACTTCAGTCCATTTCCAAGTTTAAGCAAACAATATTCTTTCTGCTGTTATCATATATTGAACAAGTAATCCATATTTTCAGTTCTTTGTCCATAATACCAAATATAATTACTTCTGGTAATGTTACAAAATCTACCATCATCATCATCATCATCATCATCATCATCATCATCATCATTTGGATTTATATATGACTCTTAGACCAGCAACTTTTCACCTTCTTACAAGTCTCCTTATGTTGACATTTCCAAATTCCGTTTGAAATATTCTGAGATAGTTATAACATCTTATTTGGGGTTAAATGTCATCTATATATCATCTTATACATGTTTTCTTTTAAATAACTGCACAAAGTAAATTTTATATCTTTGGACCATACGTTTTTCCATATGATCATTATACCTAATATTTTCAGCCCACTTTATTATGTGCTCTTTTACATGTCATCTTCTGTTTCTTAATTTCAAATGCTGTTTATACACCTTTTAAATTATATGGGCATCATCTTTACATGTCTCTAAATAAAACTAATTTTCTCCAGCCTCTATGGCTGCATTTTGCTTTTGATGATCAAATCTGTCTTAAGTTTTGTGTAACCAAACCAGTTAAGATCTTTACTTTCATTAAGAATAATTTATCTTGATACTTCAGTTTTCCTGTTCAAAGTACAACAGTTTTCAGTCATTCGTTTATCTTTTGTGATTCTCCCCTCCCCCTTTTTTGTTCCTATCAAATATGCAATGTTGTGTGTGTGTGTGTGTGTGTGTGTGTGTGTGTGTGTATACACACCCTCTCATGGTGACCCCGTGAATTTCATAGGGTTTTCTTAGGCAAGGAATACTTGGAAGTGGTTTTGCCAGTTCATTCCTTTGAATACAGACTACAGCACATGCTATTTGTCAGTAGTCTCCCATTCAAATACAGTGCGCCCGCATCATACACGGATGCACTATACGTGGCTTTCAGCATACGCTGAAAGCTGTGTGGTGCGCAAGGGGTGGCACTCCCATTTAGATTAATGGGGTGTGCACCCATGCCGTGCGCCTGCCACCACCTCCACATGCACGAGCCCCATTACTTTCAATGGGGCTCGAACATACGTGCATTTTTTACACAGGGTGGTGGAACAGATCCCCCATGTAAAAAAAGGGTGCACTGTACTAACCAGAGCTGACCAATTTCAGATGGGATCTGGTGCCTTTAGAGTAGTTAGGTTAATTTGTAGGAATTAAAAAATACCGTACATAAAATCTCATTCTCCTGCTAAGGAAGTATTAACGCTGAATCAGTCTATGGCCTGTTACAGACTGCCAAAAATAAAGCTGCTTCGGGTCTCTTTGGAGGTATGCTGTTTCAATGATGCATGCACCCTAAGAATCCGGAAGCTGCACCAAAGCTGCACTCCAGCGCTTAGGAATGGAGTGTGGCTTTGGCGCGATCTCTGGACTCTTAGGACCCATGTATCATTTAAATAGCATACCTCCAAAGAGATCCGAAGCAGCTTTATTTTTGGCAGTCTGTAACAGGCCAATGTCAGGGTGGGAAACTCATAGCCCTCTGGACATAATTGAAATCCTACTCCAGTTAGTATCAACTAGTATGGGCATTGTTAAGGAATTATGGGAGTAGCATTCTGGCATCACTTGGGGAAGCTAAGGTTCCCTTGCTTGATTTTTGTAGTTTTATACAGGGCTGGGGAGTAGTGGTGATTTTGGGGTTACTCCTTGTCCTATTCCACAGTAAAATATTTTTTCTTAATGTTACTCCTACTTCCCAGCCCTGGGGAAAAACCCTGGTTGCTTTGCATGGCTGGTGTGTGTGTAAGTGTCTCTTTTTGCCTCCCAGTCCCTCCCCCAGTGCAGTACAATAAAATTGCGTTTCAGTGTTTGCATGTACAATATAATAACAGGAATAAGGAATAGCAATTGTATTTTGTTACTCCTTATTCCTATTCCTACTCGTGTAAAAACCTCTTACTCCTTTACTCCTTACTCCTACTTCCAGCCCTGGTTTTATATAAGAAATGGTACTAACTATCCCTGTTGAGACTGAGAAACCCTGGAGGTACCTTTTTTGTTTGTTCATCAGGATGTTTTGTCTAGTTGTGTTTCAGTGATCGCTGCTTTGTTGTATTTAACCATTCAAAGTGGGGAATGCCCTATATTTTTTATTTTGATATTACCTCTTGTTAAAATATAGAAGTTCTGCTGTATCAGACCAAACACTTATTGGTCCATAACCTCACAGTTGCCAGCCAGTTGTGGTTGAGAAGAACAGTGTAGAAGATAAGCATGCAGAAGACAATAGCACTCTTGCTGTTGTTCCTCAGTGACTCATGTTTCTGTGCTTCCTCTGATTTTAGAGATGGCATATTTTCATATTTAATAACCACTGTACCCTTTTTTTTGTGAATTAGTCTAATCCCCCCCTTCAGTCTAAATTGGTGGATAAATTTCACAGTTTGAACTATGCATTGCGTGATGTGCTTTATTTTTGGTCTGTTTTGAGTCTTCCCCTATTCATTTTCCTTGGACAACCCTGGGTATTAGAGGCATTCTCCACTGCATATGTAATTTTATATACAGTATCTCTATTGGGATCAACACATTGTGATTGGTGTTAGTAAGTAGCTAAAATCTCTTCTGCTCATGACCCCACTTTCAAAGGTGAAGTCTGGATCCTCTAACACTGTGCAGTTTGAAACATAGAGCAACTGTTGTCAGCGATCTGTTACTACTCTGCACTGAAAAACATTCCATTAATTCCCTATACTGTATAGTTTGAGGAAAGAAATGGGAGCCTGTCCCTATTGCACTAAGATGCTGAGAAAGCAGTGAGACATCTTGCAGTAAAGCCTCCCTGAGGTTCAGTGCAGCATCAGTTAGAACCTACTACTGTACTTGCCTTTCTTCAGGTAAGGAAAGTGTGCAGGATTCTCTCTGATCCCCTCCTCTCATCATACTAAATGGCAAGCTTTTGAGAGTATCTGTGGTTTTTGCACATCTGTAGTGTATCCGCTTGCTTGCCATTTTGGTATACTAAATAGCCTTGAATATTCTTATAGGAGAGCTGCTCCAGCTCCAGCCCCCTGATAATGAAACTCGTTTTAAATTGTGTGAGGAAAATGTAGAAGCATTATCTTCTAGCAGTGAAGTCACTGATGATTCCTTTTGCTTTGCCAACTTATTCCAAGCTTGTTATGGGGTGGCAGCAATATATACATTTGTTGTTACAGTATACCTTCAAGTTACTCATAATAATAAAAACCTCTCTTTGATTTAATGGACAAAGTTAATACAGTGGACCCTTGTTATATGCTGGGGTTTGGTTCCAAGATCTCCCGTGTATAACAAAATCCATGTATGCTCAAGTCCCATTACATATAATGACATAGCAAAATGGTGTCCCTTATAAAAAATGGAAAATCAAGGTAAATTTATACTTTTTTGGAACATTTTCAAACCGTGTATGCTTAAGTCCGTGTATAAAAAATCCATGTATAAGAAGGGCCAACTGTATGTTTCATGATTGAATATAGATTTCTGATGATGAAATTTCTTGATTGAAGTGCATCACAGGCAAACAGACAAGTTTACAAAGAGGAAAGCTTACAACGATGTCTTCAGAAGGTAGAAATAAATGAAATGAGGAAAAGAGGGGAAAAGAGAATTCTTATCAAAGTTACCACACAACCAACCAGGATATGTGTGGTCATTTTTATCAGTGATGTTGGACCCCACACAGCACTGAAATTCATGAAAACAAAATTGAAAGGTACATATAACTTGCATGTCTTGGGTCAGAAGAGACTGATGCTCACCTTACTCTCTTGTAGTTTTATGAAAACACACAAAGCCTTATAAAACTGATTTCTCTGTTTGAATGTTGCTTTACTTACGAAGTTGGATTCTTTTTCTCTCAAAACAAAAGTTTATTTAAACAATGGAAGAAAGTTATTGTTGCAAAAGTGATAGATGTGCTGTCAGCATGTCAAAATGAAATGTTGCATGGTGCTTTCTGGATGGAGATGCTCTCTTGATTTATTAAAAAAATTGCATTCTAAAAGAGATGTCTTAGTTCAACATCCTGGCTTGTGATATTTGCACTTCCTTAACATCCTGCAGTGAAGAATCTTCCATTAATTCCATATATAGTTTGTACCTATTATTAAGTTTTTCCTGTAGCATCTTTCAGGGGAGAGGAAAGAGCATGTTGATCCTTAGTCTCAAAGAGAAGAATGTGTGGCCTACATGCTGTTGCCTTTTCGACAACAGAGAGAACTACTGCATGAGTGAAATAGTGCACTGGGGTTGTTGATAAAGAGGAAGGTAAGGACTATCATTCATTGTCAAAAACTGGGCAAGATAACATTAGCTGACATCTCATGGTGGAAGATTGTTGAATTGTGATTGTGGACTACCTTCCAAAGGGAAGTTTGATTAGCCCCCTCTGGGCAGCAAAAGATTCTCTTTATTTAGGCAGGCCTTTGGTTTATAATTAATGTTGCAGAAGAAGCTTTTCATGCAGCTGTGCTATTATGTTTTTCTGATGTTTTAAATGTACTTTCAACTTTCATTTTTTTGTTTTGAATAGAGTGATTTGCTTAATCGGCCTGGGGCTGAAGGTAGGGCTCGGGACACCACAGAGTCCACACGCTCCCAAGCCCTACGGTGCGCACTACAATGACATGGCTTATGTTCTGTGTCCAAATGGCGTGGTGTACATCACAGCACCACTCCAGGGCGCTTATGGCACCTTGGCAACCAGCGCATCATTGCCACAACGTTTAGTTGGCGTGGCCACGATCTGGGAGAGAAAGGGGCAGCCTCTGTCCGCCCCTTTCTCCCAATCTGTATAGGCCCTTAGTTTTATTTTAGTTGTTGTGCCTCATTTTAATTGGATGTAAGCCAACTTGGGCCCTGTGCAAGGAGAAAGGTGGGATATAAATTAAACAAATGTGTTATAGCAGCCAACAGCCATGCATTACCTCTTCTATTTTGTTTAGTAAGGCAGATTTGTCACATGATATCACTAACTCGAAAAAAACAAGTAGGATGATAATCACTGTCTGATCACCTGATAAACCATTATGGTTGTGCTTGGTAGTCAGTGTGATTCAGCACATTTTTACCTAGTTGTTGCCAAGAGGTCTGGCTAAGGGCCTGGCAGAGGAGGCTGAAAATCCCTAGGCTCTTCACCCATCCTCTGAAATACCTCTAAAGAAAACCCTGCATGCTGTAATAGTATATTCATTACTAGCAGTTTGCTTGACTTTTTAAAAATCTTGTTATTTTCAAGGCTGTATCTCTCAAGATGCCAGATATGGAACTGTTTAGAAAGTATTTAAAGACACTTGATAGAATGCCTTAATTTAAAAGAGACATTTCAGTACATTATACATGTGATCATGAGTTTGCAAGTCCTGGGCAGGACACTTGATGACCTCCTCTTGGAGGTCTCTCATTCATAGGTTTGCCATAAATTGAAGTTGACTTGAGGGTAGGTTAACAAGAAAAATCCATAAGAAATCACAGCATCAAATACTGTTAGTCCTCGAAGTGGTAACATTTTGTCTTGAGCTTTCATTGTTGCTGTTATGTTCCTTCAAGTCATTTCCAACTTATGGCAACACTAAGATTGAATCACTCTTGGTGTTTTCTTGGTAATTTTCATCAGAGGGGTTTTGCCACTGCCATCTTTTGAGACTGAGAGAGAGAGTGACATGCCCAGTAACCCAGTGGGTTTCCATGACTGAACTGAGATTCAGTCTCTGGTCTCCAGAGTCATAGTCCAATGCTCAAACAGTGTTGGTCACCAAGTACCATTAATATTGACTGTTTTTCTGTGTAAAATGATTCAAAACTGTTAGAATAATTGTTGGTGAAGAATATGAACAGTAAGTATGTCATTGTAGAGGTAAGGACTTAGAATTGTGGATACTTAAGAAAATATCCATCCTGTCTTGAACATTGTTGGTTTGGAATTGTGACTTTGGCATTTGACCCGTGAAGAAAAGCAACTCCTGTTCAGATGATAGCTAAAATATTGTAAATAAATAGTTGTTTTATTAGAATGAACAGAAATAATTTTGCTAATTCCCCACTTAATTGTCTTTTAGAAACCTTCCAGAAGCATTAACGACACCATGCCAGATAATTCATGTGCCTTTCACCATTGTCAGTGCAGTGGTTGTTCTGGCTCCTGACCATCTATGTCCTATATCAATATGGAGGCAATTTGGATATGGTTTTTTTTTACTCCACCTTGCAGTCCACTCTGACTCTTTCTTGTTCAAATATGTGAATAATTAGAGAACTCGGCATTAGGAATAGCCTTAACACAGGGGAGAATGTAGTTTCTGAAGACAACTTTTGGCCAGGAGTGTCTGCTCTGAAAAAGAAGCATGTGTGATCTTGATTTCCCTTAGATCAAGGAAGAAAGGGATCCTGTCTCATTCCATTACTCTTAGATGAACACGGAGCAAAGAAAGAAAGAAAGCTTTTAATTTTGTGAAATATTAACGTAAGCATCTCAGTCTACCAGTTTGATATAGGATGGTTGTGAGAAAGAAAGATGAGGTTGCCACAGACATATGATAGTCTCAGGGAAATAATAGTAGATTAGAATGAATGTCCAATAATTATAGTGCTTACCTATGGCACTGCTATGTTAATTTTGTTGGGATTGCCAGATAAAGTAGAGACATTGTGATCCCTTAGCCATAACAGATACTGAGAAAAGAGAAATGGTAAAGTTCTGTGCAACACTTTTCTACATTGGTATTTTTATTAAACATGAAGGTGAAAAGAAGCCTTTCAGTATATGGCACATCAATAATCATGAATTGGTCTAGGGTGGAATTTACCTGGTTCTCATTTTAGTACTAACTGTTCTATGTTTGTACTTCCCAAAGTTGTACACGAACCAGAATGCACTTACATTTCTTTCTTTGCACAGTCAACCTTTTACATTAGTGGGGCTTAAGTTGCAAGACCTCTGTGAAAGGCTCCCAAACATGCATGCTACAGACTCCTGTCAGCAACGTCTGCCTGTCATGCCATTTCCAACCTGGCCACCAGCATGCCTCAGCAAGATTTCAAACCCCTTTGCAGCCCATCAATTTTTTTGCCCCACTCCTGTTTCTTCCAGTCTACCTCCTGTTAATCTCCTGTTTTTCCAAAAGAGTCAGCCAAGTTTTAAACCCCTTTCCAGCCCATCGGTCTCCTCACAGCACTCCAGTTCTTTCTAATCCACCTTCTGTCAATATCCTGTGCTTTTGTAAGAGCCAGCCAGGTTCTATGCCACTTTCCAGCCCATTGATCTGTTCACCCCACTTCCATTTCTTCTCAGTCCACCTCCCATCAATCTCTTGTTCTTCCGGAAGAGCAAGCCACGTTTTAAACCACTTTTGAATCCATCAGTCTCCTCACCCCACTCTTGTTCCTCCCAGTCAACCTCCTCTCAAACCTCTGTCCTTCCCAAAAAGCTAGTCAGGAGGTCGATTGGTTGAAAGGGGTTTTAAAACCCGTCTGGCTCTTTTGGAGGGAGATTGAGAGCAGGTAGATTGGGAAGAACAGGAGTGGAGCGAGGGCTGGAAATGGTTTAATACCTGGCTGAGACTGTTTAGGAAGGATAAGAGATTGAGGGGAGGAAGAGGAGCACAAGAGGTTAAGCTAGTTAAGCAGCAGCTACAAACCCACAAAGACTCAAAACTGTGAATGTTGAGGGCCAACTGTAATTCTTTCAGCTTGCATTACAATTTTTTAAATAAGTAAAAAATACATTGTAGAAAATTTGATACAAAACCAGGGGAGAGCGCTTGACAAAAATCATATGGGGAAAAATGTGTGCAACAATTTGTGAATTTTTATGCATACAAAAATGTATAGTTCCATGAACAGTCACAAAACGATGTGGAAACAAGGTGGAAAGAGTTTGTGTTATGAATGTTATATAAAGTGGAACTCACAGATGGATCTCTTCCTATGTGTCAACTAAACCAAGTTTCATTTTAGAGTTATGGTTTGAAACCTGAACGTATAGGGCCCGCCTATGCATTGAAATGTATACATATCTTGTTTCTGTTAATTTCCATGACAGACAAGTTGGCTGCTCCATTTGCTTGTATACCTTTTCTCTTGCTTTGTTTTGGCATATCAGTGGGCTGCTTATGCCGTGGAAGCCTTACCTCTTTGTGTGCTTTTAAACACAGTGGGAACGTAGCAAGAAAAGGTCGGGCTCATTACCTAACAGCTCTCCTCTGTCTTCATATCTGTGCAGCCTTGCTTGTATGGTCTTGCAAGCTGGTGCCTAAGGCCCATTGATTACATCGCACTGTCTAGTTTTGCCTATGCCTAGTATATTCTGATATGATGCCTGTTGCATCTATTTTGTATAAGTCTACATGATTTGCATGAATGCGGATAATCCTCACAGTTGCATAAGCTTGGCATAACTGTGGGAATGATACGTGCCCCACATCCAGCTCCAGTCACAGGGTCAAGGAATTTATTGTTTTGGTGCAGAGTACAGTAGTAGAAGCAGTTGAAATACTTGGCATCTGAGCATCCAGAGAGTCAGACTCTGTTTCTTTTTCCAGTCCAAGGAAAGTTTTGTGCTCATTTTAATGCTAGGCAAGATATTTCTCTGGGTACCTCTGCCATCCATTGCAAAGTGGACAGCCACAGCCTTCATCCCCAGAACTAGAGGGAAAGGCTGAACTTCTATTGGCACTGCAGTCAGGCATTGCAAATGTCTCCCCACTAAGGTGGCCAGCCCTGAAAAAGAAGCTATTATCTGCAAGTGCAAGCAGAGCTCAGGTAAAGGGTAGCTACAGAACAATTCTCTTCTTCTCCCTACTTACTTCTAAGCCAAGGGTATATAATCTTTTCTGTGAAGTTGGCCCTGAAATTGATGGACAGGCAACATGTATGCATTTAAATTCACACACATACATATCAGTATTCCTGGTAGAGTGAGTGGACAGCTTTTTTTTTTCAGTTCCCTGTATTCCAAACATATATAGGGGGGTTTTGTTGCTGATATCAGCAGTATAGAAAAAGTGATCTGTATAAAATTACTGTTATTATACTCACTAACATCCCACCTTTTCTCGGTAATGAGACGCAAGGTGACTAACAGCATATTTAAAAGAATACAAATTAACCTGTGCAACATGTTCAATCAAAGTATAAACATTAAAAATTAGTAAAAGACTACATGCCTTAAAAACAGCACCACACAGCATTAAAAGCCAACCCGAGTCAGTTTCTAAAAATCTGATGGCCTAAAAATGTTTTAACTTGCTGATGGAAGGAGAGCAAAGATGGGGCCATACTGACTTCCCTAGAGGGAAGGTTCCAACATCTGGGAGCAGCCAACCAGACAGCCCTCTCCCTTGTCCCCGCCAAATGAAATGTAGATAAGTGTGGAGGAATTCAGCAGAAATAATATAGAGCACTTGGGGAGTGGACTTATATAAATTCTAGGGAGACCAAGTGTGAATTATCAGATGTCTGGAGATGAATGCTGTTTTGTGTTAAATGCAGAGCACTGTCTCTCTGCTTAATACTCTGGGCCCTCAAAAGGAAATTATGATCTTTTTCCTTTGCTGCTGGTTGATAAATGTGTGGAAGTTTAACATATATAAAATCAAGTTGTAAGTAACTTTAAAATAGATCATGCCCCTTTCACATATAAATCCCTAGTTTTAATTTTCATCAGTTTTATTCTGAGTTGCATGGTGGCGAATGATTTCTTCCTCAAAGCTGAGGGAGTTTCTGCTGGACTGACTATACTGGGAAATGGGGATAATTTTCTTAAAAGTGAAGCAGATGGGGCAAAAGAAACTACCAGAGGCCACTCCTGCTCCGGTCCCAAATGGGCACCATGGTCTTGGGAGTGGCTGCTGCCACGGTCCCAAATGGGCCATGAAAAGGAGCAGTATGAAACTGCTCCTTTTGCAGCTGGGTTTGGGCCACTTTAGGTGGCTTCTGTGCAGCCTCTGCACGATCTGGGCCTGATGGTGGCCCTTTTGGGCTGTCTGTTTGAGGCCCTACTTGGTATTATTTTGGACATTAACTTAGAAGTGCAGTCTCTAGTGATAGTGGCCAGTGTCTAGGGAGGATGTTTATACAAATTTACATAAAATGATCTATGCAGTAGTTTTCCTGTTTTCTGTAAGAATGAAAAATGATATAGTTTGCAGATGTGATATTGATATCTCTTAGCTTTCCATTTCAGGTTGTTTTGAAGACTGTATGGTAGCACATGTATGGAAAGAATAGCTCAGTCATAGAATCTACTCCTGTGATTATTGGAATTGGACATCTTCCAGCAAGAGGTGTGTGCTTCTGTTGGAAGCAAAAATGGGTTATGTTACTCTCTATGTATCAAAATGATGAAAGCTTAAGATCACTTTGCAGATAGTCATGCTAATTCTAAATAGCATGTTTTGCTGCAGATCACATTTCAATCC
This sequence comes from Sceloporus undulatus, assembly GCF_019175285.1. NCBI lineage: Eukaryota > Metazoa > Chordata > Lepidosauria > Squamata > Phrynosomatidae > Sceloporus > Sceloporus undulatus. The sequence goes on along the minus strand of NC_056527.1, from coordinate 79,646,369 downwards.
TCATTGATGCAGTTATTTTTGTAGGCAAGTGTATATCTCAGAAAGTCTATCTATGAGGGAAGGATGGCATATGTTAGTTAAAAACAGTTCATGGTATCTAGACATGCAGGCTACTTCAGATCCAGAAAAGGGCATTCCTGAGATCACTATGAATTGTTAGTAATTACTGTGTTGTCAGTCCTAATTCTATTTTTTTATTTATGAAAATATTTATATCCCTACCTGTACCTAAGGATCTCAGAGCAGCATACAGTAAAATCAGTTTGAATTTTAAAAATAAGAATTATTTAAAACAAGTTTAAACAGTTTAAAACCATTCAAGTGCAAATTTGGACAAGATCCGTCATGCCTCAAAAGCTTTAGGAAACAGCCATGTTTTTTCAGCAGTGTTTGGACCTTTAACAGATACATTAAGGTCTGTATCTGTGTCCTCCAACAGGTCATTGTCCTGATTGATAGGACACAGAAGAAGGCCCCTCCAGAAGGCTTGGGCTACAGAGTGGTCTCCTTCATGATCCATTATATATATTTTTAAAAGGACCACAATTTATATTTGCCCTCTCAATCCTTCATCTTTCCTAACCTGCCTTTCTCTTCTTTTGACTGGTAGATCTAATGATGGAGATGAGAAGATAATGCATTAAGGGACTGTTTGCTTCAGAGTTCAGGATTAGAGATGTTCCTTATTTCCAACATATAGTTGTTCTAAAAAAGTCTAAAATGAAGAGACCACTTCCCAGTTTTCTGAATGCAGCCTTATCTTAAACAGGACTATGCTTTGGATTGAGTGTGCTAGAAGCTGCATTTCAGAGACTGGAAAAGAAATAAACTTTTCATTTAGGTCCCAAAATATGAATATAAATATGAAGAAAGGGGGAAAGAAATAGTCTCCTAGTCTTAATTTTGCAATGGCTGTTGGGACCACTGAGGAGAAGACTTCTCTTATGCGGATGCCTGGAAGATGTTCTAAAGTGCTACTGACAGCGTAGTTATTTGTAGATCCAAAACTATATTAAGCCTGGGAATATATATATATATATATTTACTGCCAGTTATGTGCTCTTGTTTTCACACTTGGCAAGTGCTCTTAACTTACATTCTTCAGTTTTCTGTGACTTCCTGAAGTTCTTTTTCCCTAGAGATGGATGAGAAAACAGGCTGTCTAATTTTGAATTGCCAGAATTGGACGCTGTAGGAAATCAAGTGACCTTTTCATTAGCTTCTGTGTAATAAGGGGAAGAAAATGGATTCCAAGTTCTTCACACTGGGTAATTCCATGCACACATAGGATTTGCCCACTAGAACATGTCACTTGCATTGTAGGGCACAGTTTCATATCTTCTGTATCATGGAATAACAATACACAATCATTAGCTCCCTGCCATGAGCTGACATGCACTAAAATATATTCAGTACATTCTGGCTTGAAAGCAAGTTAAGCTGGTTGGAGTGGTAGATATGGTTAGGATCATAGTTTATGGGTGATAGCCTTGTGCCTTCAAAACCAGAATAGAAAAACAACAAAAACAAAATGGAATGGAATGAAACGTACACTAGAAGCAGAAACCAAGCTGAGAAAGACATCATTTTTTAGAGCTTTCCTGTACTAAGGAAATATTTCCTTGTTAAAACACTGAGGATGGACGGGCCATCAATTGGCCTAATGTTTCAGTGGTAATTCCAAGATTCTCAATAACGATGTGAATTATTGAGGGTGGGAGTCTCTTTCCCCTTTTTTGCTGAAATGTATTTTTTCCCCTGTGGAATAATTCTTCTTGAAAAAGATAAATGATGGAACATTTTGTTTTAGAATGATGATGAAAATATTTACGACAAGGATGTATTTCCCTCAGATTATTTCTAAACACTACGTTGTAGGTAGAATATTATGTAGGATTATGTACAGCAGCTCACATAATTTTTATTTCTCATCTTGATTTCTTTACATTTTTAGGTCTTTTTATGGAAATAAGTACTTTATCAGTTGAGACTGTTGTGGTTTCCTTAGTTAGATAGTCTCCATCTTAGCAGCACTAATGGGAAAGTGTGTCCCTGTTAGTGCTTTTAGACCTACCACTGGTGTTCAATACCATTGACCATGGTATCCTTCTGGAACATCATTGTGGAGGAATGGTTTACGTCTTACCTCTCAGGCAGGTTCCCGATGGTGGTGCTTGGGGATAGTTGCTCTTCAAAAAAAGAGCTGATATATATTGTGCCACAAGATACCATACTGTCCCCAATGCTTTTTAACATGTACATGAAACAGTTGGGAGAGATCATCTGGAGGGATGGAGTGGGGTGCTATTAGCACACTGATGACACCCAAATATATTTCTCCATACATTCAAAAACAGCCTCAGCTATGGATGATGTGCTTCCTCTGAATGAATGCCTGGAGGCGGTAATGGGTTGGATTAAGTAAAACAAATTAAAACTGAATCCAGAGAAGACAGAGGTGCTTATTATTAAGGGTCCTCATCTGGGGTTGAAGGTGGGCCAACCAGTTCTGGATGGAGTTACACTCCCTCTGAAAAACTGTGCTCACAGTTTGGGAGTGCTCCTGGATCTTTCTCTCCCAATGTCAGCCCAGATAGATGTGACAGTCAGGAGTGCTTATCAATTTTGGCTGATAAACCAGCTGTGTCACTTCCTAGAATTTGAAAACCTAAAAATGGTAGTGCATGCCCTGGTAACTTTAGGCTGGAGTTTAGTAATACGCTCTACGTTGGGCTATCCCTTGTACCATGTTCGGAAACTTCAGTTAGTTACGCGGCAGCCGCATTGGTCTTTGTTACATCTAGGGTTGATCGTGTTATTATTATTGTGTGCCTTCAAGTCATTTTCGAGTTATGGCTATCATACCAATATTAAAATAACTTCACGGCTGCCAGTTAGTTTTCGAGCAAAATACAAAATGTTGGTTATTACATAGTTTGGGTCCAGATTGCCCACAGGATAATCTCTTTTGTATAATCTGCCTTGTACACTCAGATCCTGTGTGGGAAATTTACTTCAGCTGGCCAGTACTAGACTGAAAACTGTCTCCTAGAGGACATTTTCATCAGCCGCCCCTAGATTTTGGATTGAGAATGACCTGCTGGCAGAGATTTGATGACTAAACCTTATCTGAATTTAAAATAGTACTGAAGACATATCTCTTTCAGGAAGCCATCCAATCACTTTTAAACTATGGCTTTTAAATTGGAATATTTTAATTTTTGTTGGATGATTTTAATGTGTCCTGCATTTATGTGTTTTAACTTAATGCGCTTAAATAGTTTTATGTGTTTTGATTTACGTTGTACCCCACCTTGAATGTTGGGGAGAGGTGGATAAGAAATACAATTTATTATATTGCTATTGTCATTTTTGTTGTTGTTATCATCATCATAATCTCCTTGGCACTATGGAAGGTTAGAAGAGAAAATATATTTTCTTTTTTTACTAATATAAATGCTTTCTTCTGCTTTTCTTTGGATTTTTATTTTTTAAAAAAATGCTGTCCATATACTGGCAAAGCCAAAAAAAACATTTCTTCTTCTTTGTGATCTCTGTGAATCACACAAATAGGTTATTTTGCACCTGCACAGTTAGCTTCAGAAACTTCTAGGATCACTAGGGAAGACTCTTTGGCAGTAACTCTGACCACCTTGTATAAGCCTGGCATCTTTCCATTCTTTCTCAGTTCCTTTTGTCTGCCATCCTAGCAGCTTAGAAGGAAATTCACTTGCTAAAATCGCTTGTCCTTTAATTCACTTTTGACCTTGAACTGTTTTACCACCCTTACGGATTTTGGATTTAACGTCTATTGCTGATCGATCGAGCTCACAGCAAGAAATCGGTTTGAAATCAGTCTCATTGTCTGCTCCTTTCAAACATTGTATTAACTGTGGAAGAAAGATCTTGGGCTAAGACCCACATAATACATGCCTGTTATGTCTGGGCAAGGGTTCCTCACCTTTGCCATCAGTTCTGAAATGTTCCAGTACTCCCTTTCAGACTCTCCATGGCACCAAGGATCTTCACCAAGTGTATGGCTCCCATCTCAGCCTATCTTCACCAACAGGGGATCACAGTCTTCCCTTACCTGGACAACAGGTTATTCGCTGCCCCATCCTGAGAAGAACTGTTCTTGGATGTCAGATTCACTCTATCCCTCCTGAAATCTCTTGGTCTAATGGTCAACGAGGACAAATCCATGTTCACCCCAGCCAGGCAAGTCAGATTCATCAGGACCATTCACGATTCTGATGAATCTATTCCTTACTTATCAGCAGGAAAGATCCTCTACACCTTCCCCCCCCCTTCCCACTCATCACCAGAGTGGTAGCCAAGATGACTGCTCCAATGTCATCCTCATCACTCCTTAGTGGCCCTGACAGCCATGGTTCACCTTCATCTTCATCTTGGCCCCCACGAATCCGAATTTTTGCAAATATTCAAATCCCATTGTCCCCAATTTGGGAGAATAGGACTTGACTGTTTGTGAAATTCCCTCCTTCCCTCCCTCCCTCATCCCATTACCGGTATCTACCTCCCAGTGCTGGGGACTTTAATCGGAGCCCAGGCCGCCAGCGCTTGTAATCAGCCCCAGCAACCATCAGGACTCTCTTTTCTAGAGGTGCTTGGGGCCCAGCATGTGCATGATGCACCCCCTCCGTTGCAGCCAATTTATGTTTTGCACGACCATGGGCAGCGACAGATGGGGAGAGACATGCGCACATCAGGCCCCAAGCACTGTTGGAAAAGAGAGTCCTGGTGGTCTGGGCCGATTACAAGCCCCAGCGCCCCGAGCTACAATTAAAGTCCCCAGCACCTGGGTCAATGTTTTGTTGCTGCAAATAAAAAAAGAACGAGTTGCATTGTGATGTACATAAATGAGAGATATACAGCAACTGAGATTTGTAAAGACGATGACAGGCACTATCTTGTCATTGAAATACAATATGAAGGGGAAAAGATTTTGTTATTTGGAATCTATGCACCTCTGGAAGAAAAACATTTTTTTAAAAAAAAATCTCAGACTTATTACAAGACTTGGAATATGAAAACTTGATATTTTTGGATGACTTCAGTGGTCTGGTAGATCCAACAAAAGATAGAGCATTAAATAAATAAATAAATAAAATCAGGAAACACCAAGGAAAACTCCCAGCTTCATTTTTTGAAATGACAAAAGAATTCAACCTCACAGATGTCTGGAGATCGACATAGCCTGGTGTAAATGGCCACACATTTTTTCCTGAAACATGCAAATCAACTTCCAGGATAGATATGTTTTGGATCTCAAAATCTTTGTTGCCAAGGGTTAAGAAGATGGATATATTGCCAAAGTTGGTGTCAGACCATAATTTGATATTTCTACATATAGAATTCGAAATCAAGAAATTCTCATGGCACCTTAATGACTCTCTCCTAAACGATCTGAATTTTTCACAAAAAATCAAACAAACCCTTAAAAACTTTTTCAAAGTAAATATAAGTACAGAGACATTGCATAAAATTTTCTGGGATATTAGTAAGGCAGTGATTAGGGGCTTTTTAATATAGAGAGGAGCGATGGTAAAACGTAAAAGGGAAAAGGAATTGAAACAACTGTAGGCAGAGTTGCGACAAGCAAAGCTGGAGTTTAATAAGGACCTTACTAATGATCGGAAGAACACACTATATAAGAGACTGAAAAAACAAATGGAAACCAAAATTTCAGAAGAGGTGGAAAGGAAAATGAGACTAGTTAAACAAAAATATTTCAAAAAAGTGAATAAATGCAGGAAATGGCTAGCGAATATATTACAAAAAGAGAGACAAAAGAAATTGATTGTACAAGTTGCTACTGAAAATGGAACTCTACAAACAGAAGCAAATAGAAAAGGCTTTTTGGGACTATTAAACACAACTTTACAAGAAGGAAGAAATACAATTAGAAAATATACAAAACTATTTAGATCTCCAAGAAATCAAAAAAAATTTCGGACAAACAAAAAGAGATATTAAACGCTGAAATAATGGAAGAAGAGGTGATAGCTGCAATATACAAACTAAAAAGTGATAAGGCACCAGGTCCAGATGGATTCACCGCACCAGTCTATAAAAAAAAATTCATACAAGAAATTAAAATACCTCTTTTAAAAACTCTTAACAACATAAAAGAAAAAGGCATCCTGGAATCATGGGAAAGTGTGAATATTACAGTCATCCACAAAGAAGAAAAAGATATCAAACAGGTAACTAATTACAGACCAATTTCCCTGCTAAATATGGACTACAAAATCTTCACGATAATATTGGCGGACAGACTCAAATTAATACTACAGGATTATATTGAAAAAGAACAAATGGACTTTTACCAAAAAGACAATTAAAAGACAATATTAGATTTGTGATGGACATATTGGAATATTATGAATGGAACAATGAGAAAAAAATTAGGACTGATTTTTCTAAATGCAGAAAAAGCATTTGATAGTGTAAATTGGAATTGTATGTTTGAAATTATGCAAAGGGTGGATTTAGGTGAAAACTTTGAAACATGGATAAAAATAATATATGAAGAACAGAACGCACAGATCATAATTAATGGAAACAAGACAGACCTCATCACAATTCAAAAAGGAACATGTCAAGGATGCCCACTGTCCCCTCTGCTTTTTATTTTGGTTTTGGAAGTGTTGATTCACAGAATAAGAAAGAATCCCGAGATAAGAGGTACCAAAGTAAAAGGATACAATTATAAGATGAAAGCTTACACGGATGATGTGGTGATTGTATTAGAAGATCCCATAACACAAGCACAATATGTGTTTAATGAGATAGAAGAATTTGGCAAGGTGGCAGGATTTAAAGTTAACCGTCAGAAAACAGCAATCTTATCCAAGGACATAACAAAAGAAGAGGAACAAGAATTAGCAAACATTACAAATTGCCAGATGAAAGAGAAAGTGAAATATTTAGAGATCTGGATGACAAACAAAAATACAGACCTTTTCAAAAATAATTACAAGACAAAATGGACTGAGGTAGAAAAAGACATGAAAAGTTGGTCCAAATTAAATTTATCTTTATTTGGGAGAATTGAAGCGGTGAAAATGGCTATTTTGCCTAAGATAACTTTTTTATTTCAAACTATTCCAATTTTTATAAACGAGAAAACATTCTCCTATTGGCAAAAAGACATAAAATCCTTTGTTTGGAATAACAAAAAACCATGGTTAAATTGGAAGACAATGAAATTTCAAACAGAAATGGGTGGTGGAGGAATCCCCGACTTGAAATTATATTACGAGGCGAATGCACTGAATTGGATCACTGAATGGATAACGTTGAAAGATGAAAAATTATTGACATTAGAAGTCTTCAACAATTGATTTGGCTGGCATGCTTACCTATGGTATGGTCAAGCAACTGCTCACAAAGATTTCACACGCCATGTAATAAGAAGATCTCTCCTAAAAGTATGGGAAAAGACCAGAAGAAAAATCTATCAGAGGATCCCACTGTGGATATCTCCCCAAGAGGCATTCATAGGGAGATGGAAAGCACTAGATATATGGATGACATACAAAGATATTTTATACAAAATAACAAGTAACAAATATGAATTAAAACCCATTGAAGCATTAAAACAGTTAGATCCAAAAGTGCATTGGTACTTCTACCTACAGCTTAAAGAGAGATTTAAGATGGACCAGAAAAACCAGGATTTTGAGGAAGACAAATTTGAATTAGAATTTTCAAAAATTTTGTTGGAAGTAAAAGAAAAAAAATTGCAAAATTACATAGTTTTCACAGAAACTTGGAACAAGAAAAAGAACCCGTTATGGATACTATGACCAAATGGGCCCCGGGTTTTGGACATACTATTGAAATGGACAGCTGGAAATTGGCTAGAGAAAAAACAAGGAAATTTACAAAATCACAAAATCTCCATGAAAATTTGTGGAAAATGGAACATAGATGGCACTTAACACCCAGTAAAATAGCAAAAATCTACAAAACAGGACCCAGCTTATGTTGAAAATGTAACAAAACAGTGGGGATTTGGTTCAGTGGCATGGTAAAAAGCATAAACCTCTGGCCACAAAATGGAGGCTTTTCTTCCAGTTTTAGTATCTTCCATTTTTAATGGATAGTCACGCAGGATGCATTTTGGAGGAAGCCTTTACATTGTCTTTAGAAGTTTCAAATAATAAACAAAAATAATGTTTTTGTTTACTTATTTATGGCTTGGATGACCTGATGGTTTCATTTCTTATGTACATTTGTGCAATTTGAATAAAAAGTTTGCTGAAACATGAATGATCTTCTTTTTTGTGCTGCAGAAAATTGTCCTCATCTTTCCATGTCATTTCTGCCTCTGGTACCAAACGTTCTGTTAAAGACGTAATATTCAGGAACACAATCTACTTTGTTAACTGAGGTATACCTCTAATCAGAAATCAAAATGGGATCAAAAAAAAATCCAAACAGTTTGGCTACCAAGTAGGCCTTGAAGTTTGTTTCTTAAAATTTCTGTGGCTATGAGCTGCTGCTCTCACCAAATCTAAAAGAGAACATTTATATATCATATAGACAATTTAATTCAGGCCACAGGTGACGGACAAATCTGCTTAAAATTAACACTAGGTTGATTTGTATTTATATTTCTGTGTTTCTGAAATGCTTGTTGATATAGAGGCTGCTTTATTTTGAGAGTAATAACTGAGATGGTATGATGTTTCTCTGTTAGTGTTCTTGATAGGGTATTTGGCATTCATACGACTGGACTAGACTGCAGATTATTGTCATGGAATCCCTGATCAAACCGCACTATTCACTAGTATTGTTAAAGAGCACATTTTAGCATTGAAGTATTAATATGAACCTCTGAAGTGCTCTATTTGTCCTTTTAAGGAGTGACCTCAATACAGAAATTGAACTAGTTCTTGATTTCATGTTGTTGTTTTTTGGTGGGTAGGGTATTGATGTATTAGAGACACTGTGTTTGGCATTATTGTATCTAATAATATTGCAGTATGCACACTGAGTCATAATTGTCAACTTACTTGGGAAATGCTTCTGTATAAAAAGTCCTTTGAGCCATATATATGTCTTTTTTTTTTTACTTATACATAATCTGTACATACATACATACATACATTATTGCTTTTGGCCAATGGCCATTGCAAAATCAAAGTAATAATACAATGCACATAAACATTTCCGTAAAAACAATATACAACAAATTGTATCTGACAGCAACAGTTTAACATTAACAATTGTGGACAGCTTAAATAATATGAATATGTTAAAATTCACAGTTGGACCCTTTTAGATCAAGTTATCCCCATTACAGGAAATAGGAATCTCTACTATGTATTTCTTCCTAGTCTTTTTAGCAGCAAGAGCAAACAACGCTTCGCACCAGGTTACATATTTATCTGTGTCTATAACGAGGGAAAGTACTTTTTCTTGAGAGTTCGAAAAGATTTTGTTATTGATTAAGGGTAAAATAAAACGCTTCCTAGGATCTTTATACAAAGCGCAACAGGTTAAATAATGTATCAAATCCTCTGAATAGAGGCAGCCAACAATACATCTTCGTTCATTTTTCGGAACCTTTTTAAGGCTTCCATTTCTTTCAGCTGAATCAAACACATTAAGCTTCAGTTCTGTGAAGGCTTGACGCAACTGGGCAAAAGTGAGATTGTCAAAATAATCCGGGTAATCACAGAATTGTCTGAGGCTATAATATAAAGGGGCACATGGAGATTCATGGACAGTGTGTAAATCTGCAAGGGTAGTAACTTCTAATATTGTATTACTTATTTTTACCTTCCTTGCAGGGTAATCTAACCCTGCCAATTCACTCATTGAAAGCCCATACTTAGTAATTAATTGTGCTGCCCCATGAACTCGATTATTAACAGGTAATCCATTATTAAATTCCAAAAGACATTTTTTGGTAGTGTTCCTTAGTCTCTCTTATCCTTTAGGACTATGCATTTTCTGTCAATAGCTTTATTGCTAGGCGAGGTAAGTTGCATCCTACCACTTTAGTATATCCACCTGCCATATGGTCTTGCTTTAAACAGTAGTCTGGGGAAGAATTTCATCACCGCAAATGTAGAAGCAACTGTAGCACTTGAGATGGTGGGGGGGGGGGAGAGTAGAATATATGTGCACACCCACAATACAGTGGGAATGCAAAATGTGCTGTTGGATGAGAATACTAATTTTCATTTTGGATAAAGAAATACTGTATAAACTCATGTATAAGTCTAGAAATTTTAGTGAAAAAATTGACCCCCAAAACCTGAGTCAACTTATCCAGTATAAGTCTGTACTTTAACTCTTATAAAAGAAGGATCCATCCCCTGGTGAAAGAACATAATCTGTCCTGGAAATATTGACACCTCCCCTCCCTCATCCAACCAGCCTTTAGTGTGAGTCCAATCAATTATGCTTGCTACAATTTTGTACGTTCTTTTGCATTGTTTTCCTTTGGTTCATCCTTTCACATATCAGGGTTTTTAGTTTTAACTGCTGTTTTTATGCTTGATACTGTGTTTTTAATATGTTATACTGTTTAATACTGTCTTAAGGGGGGGAGGGATAAAGTGTTTTTAATTGTCATATTTTATATTTTACTGTTGTTAACCGCCCGGATTGGTTTGCCAGAGGGCGGTATACATATTATTATTATTATTATTATTATTATTATTATTATTCACTCCTTTGTTACATGCCCCTCGACTTGTGCATGGTTCATATCAAAATTCACGATTTCTGCCCCTAAACCTGCCCTTGACTTATGCATGAGGTCAGCTTATAGTCGATTATATACGGTAGTCCAAGCCTTATGTCGGATAAATCCAAGAAGTCAGAAAGTTGGCTGTGCAAGACTTCCATTTCTGGTTGATTAGGATCCTGTGCCGACTACAGCAGCTTGAATTTCCCCTGAAGTGGCAAAGCATGCAAGATAACTATACCAGATGAAAGGGATTATGCAAATTGAATGTATGCATAATTTATATAAATAATAGAATCCAGTTTGGTATGGTTGTAGACTTTACACTGCCTGAGCACACAGTTTTTAACTTATTCAGTGTAGATTACATATACACTCATGCTTTGATATTTGCGGATTTGATTAATATGTTCTCTCTAGGACTAATCTAGGGCCTCCAGTGCAATTCTATTGTCAACTTTAACTAAAAGTTGCACTGAAAGACCCAGCGATTCCTAGAGCATTTGTAGCTCCTCCAGTGCAGTTCTGTGGTCAGTGTCTGTCGGATATTGACCACAGAGTTGTGATGGAGGACCTAGAGATGCCTACAAAGGTGTTCTCTCAGATAAAACCACGGTGTTTTGTTATTTGCAGTTTTTCCATATTCATAGGGGGTCTTGTGCGCCTAACCCTAGCAAATATGGAGGGACAAGTGTAGTTCTAAATGTAGTCAGTCTGTGCTGGGAAGAGAAAATACTACAGTATCCTGTAGATCTAACTCCTGCAGAATAACATATTGGTCATCTTGTATTCAGCATTAAAGAAGTTGAAGTGGGGAAGCTTGCCAGAAATTATAGACTAATGTGTGGAGATAGCCGAACATTAATTAAAATAGCCATAAGAATTATATTATTTAGATATTTGTATTTTAGGTGACATGGGCTGTTATCACTGGCTGTTTTGAATGGCCAAAGTACTACATGTACTAGTACTAGTAAAGTACGCATACTTTACTAAATGGAAATTGTACTCGGTGTGCAGGATTATGTTATTGTTCAAGCCTGTTGAAGCTCTGCAGGGCAGTGTGTCATGTCCAGAGCTTTGAGACTGGTAAATTATGATTTAGTTAGAAATGCTAATCCATGATTCTTTTTACACTGATTTTATATAAAGTTCAGATTAGAACAGATGCTCAGAAAAGACATTGCAAATTGTTCAGATCCACATGTTTGCTTTTTTTTACTGTGTGTGTTCCAGGAAGAAACAGCTGTGGCTTTAAAGAGTATATACCCAGTGAGTCACCCCTGCTCTCTTGGTAGATTCCTTGTTTGCCAGCAGTAAAGCTGCTTGAGGTCTATAATAGAACATTCCATTTCCTGTTCCCTTGCTGACACAGAGGAGTGTTCCTACTGGCAGTGATCTAATCATAGTGCAGTAAGAATCATGGCAGTTTGATAAAACATGGTGGAGACAGCGGCTGAAATGGAAGCCTATGTTTTAGAAGACATTCTTGAGGTAGGGATTGAATTTTTGCATATTGCAGGGCAGAAGCAAGGACCAGTAAATAAGAAATCAATTTAAAGGGAAGCTGTGCATTAAGGCAAGTCACCGAGTCCTTTTACATGTGTGATGTGCCAAGACTGCCTCGCAGTGCAGCTAGATCAGTCGGGAATTTAAGGTTGTTCCAATCCAGTGTTTATAAATTGTGGATGTGGAATATGCAGCAGGGGGAAGGGGAGGGGAGAGAAAAGCCTGGGATTGCAGAGTGTGCTAGCCTGCTTGTGACCTTTAGATTAACTCATTAGAAGGTGGAGCTGCAGATCAGTAGGTAATCATGTGCGATTTTCATTCTTCCATAGTAAATTCTTCACAAAAAATTATCATGTTTCATACCTCAATTTATAGGGGACAGTATTGTTCAGTGTTAACGTTGACATTGTTTCAAATAAGAGACAGCTGTAAAAAGAAAATGAATTGCAAGGTAAAAATACCTAGCCTCATCCTGTTTACCATTCATACATAATAGGAATATGTCAATCTCGGTTTATATGTCGTCATATGTGCTACTGTGTTTTTGCACATTCGTAGATAATTACTTTGACAGATGATGAGAGGGAGCTCAGGCCACATTGTTTTTTAAAAATAGCTGTATATATAGCATGCAGGCTAGGCTACTTGAATTCCTGGTTAACAATAATGCTGAGCTGGGAGAAGAGGCAATGGATGAGATAAAGGCCACTGCATTATAAAGTGCTGCATGATCAATGAAAATTTTCTTGGAGTCTGTGTTTGTGTGTGTGAGAGAGAGGAAAATGGAAGGAGGGAGGGAGGGAAAGAGAGAGGTTAGGGATGGGGATGACACTGCAGTAGCAGTTTATGCTTCTCTCTGATCTGGAAAATGAAAAGATCTTCTGCTGTAATTTACGTTACTTAAATTCCTGCCTTTTGTTAGCCTTCTCTTGTACTAAATCTGAGACGTAGCCCACCCCATGTCCAGTCATAAAGTATGAATGGCTTAGCTGCCTTTTTGATTCAAATGATACTTCTTCCAAGTTTACTTATGGATTCATCTTCATTATGCTAGTGAATATTCTTTAGCAATACCTGCAGTGGAACATGAAAGTAAGAGAAGATGCTTGTTACACACTTTGTTCTCCAAATAATAAATCCACACTTTCCAATTGATTTTTGCATACTACTAACAAAACGTTAGTAGTCATGGTCATTAAATGCTTTCTGTTGAAGTAGTTCTAGACACCTACTTTATTTCTCTTAGCTTACAGTAGAATTATTATAATTGATGAGTATTTAAAGAGTTCATTATAAAGCTCTCGATGTGCATGTGTGGATCTCAAAGGAAGCTCCCCTCATATCCACATGCACAAAAGAGAGAGAGAGAGAGAGCGCGCAAATGAAAAACTTGTTTTGGGTAAAACACTATAGGCAGTATATCTCATTTATTTCTAAAACTGATATTTTGCAGATTTTAAACCACAGGAATTCTGAAGCAGTTGACAATCTTGTTACAGTAAAACCACAGTATAAGAATTGCAATATCAAGGAATAAAATGAAATAACCAGCAAAAATGCATAGGACAGCCAGGCAATCAATAAAGGTACCTAGTCTAAGGTTCAAAACATCCTGCAGAAATAATCCAGTTTGAGACTGCCCTGGCTCAATGCTAGCAAACTCTGGGAACTATAGTTTTGTGAGACCTTTAACCTATGTCAGAAAGCTCTGGTGCCACAATAAACTATAATTCCCAAGATTCCTTAGCACTGAGCCAGGGCAGTTAAAGCAGTCTTAAACTGGATTATTTCTGCAGTGTGTTTTGGACCTTTGTCTCCTTCCTTGGGGACTTAGTGCATGCAGATGCAAAATATCAGTGCCTATTTCTTGTGGGAAAAGCACAGGTGACAAAACAATTGTAGGAAACCACCACTTTTCTGATGAATTAGGAACTGGAGGACTTTCACAAAGGGGAATTGGTTGAAAAAATGGAATCCAGGTTATTTAGCTTGCAAATGCATTTTGGCCACCAAAAATGTATACATCACTTTTGAATGCCTGCAAAAGCAAAATAACTATACACATGCACACAAGTAAAGTAAAATGAATGAAAGCATGCCTTTAATGTAAGGCTCACAGTATTTTACTGTATACTGTATATATATTATATTACACCGTATACTGTATTATAAGGACAAATTCTGTACATGGACAGTAGGAAGCACACTGCTCACAATCTCAGAAGCACCATAGACTGAATGCAGATTAAAAGAGCAAAGATTCTATGCAGTCACAGAAAGAGGGACGAACAGGCGCCAAGCAGTGCTCACTTGGTTGCAAACAAGCCTCTGTAGTTGCCTTGGCACCTTTTCCTCCCTCTCAGTTCACTTTGCAAGCAGCATGAACACATGCAAGCAGTCCAAAGTAAAACACCTTAGGAGGAAGAACTGATGATACTCTGCTGTTTCAACACTTGCAAATTACAAAAATAAGTTCCACTAATTCAAGGAGGGGTACACTCTTTCCATAGGCAAGCCTTTGGACCACACATATGCAAGTGGTCCCAGGGGAGTCTTGTCTGCCGGGGGAACAGACAAAAGAGTGGACCTCTCATCAAATTAATGGAACTTGTTTGTAATTTGCAAGCATCAAAAGAATGAGTTGTCACAAAGTGAGTTGTCAAAAAATGAGGGAAGCCTGTATGGGAAGAGTCCATTCCCTGTATAGGGAAGGAGACTGAATAGTTCAGTCAAATATAATTAATAAGATGAAATTTTGAGGTTTATTGAAAATATCAAATCAATGGTTAAGCATCTACTTGAGTTTTCAGGAAGGAGAAGGCCAGGCTGTGAAGGAGGAGGAAGGGTGAATGAGTGTTCCTCAAGCCTCCTCCGGAGCCAGGCTTTCTCCTAAGGAGAGGGCTGGATGGAGGAAGAGGAGGAAGGGCAAATGAGTGCCCTTCAAGCCTCCTACACAGCAGGGCTTTCTCCTTAGGAGAAGGCTGGATGGTGGAGGAGGCTGAAAGGCAGACAGGCAGCCTTCAAGCCTTCTCCACAGGCTGGTTTTGTCCTGGGAAGGAACTGGGTGGCAAAGGATGAGCAAACAATTGCCCTTCAAAGCACCCCATGGCCTTTTCCCAAGGAGAGGCTGGGCAGAAGGAGAGGATGGAATTATTAATTAATAATTAATTAATAATTAATAATTAATTAATAATTCCATTTCCCCCTTTGCTCAATATTATTAATAATATTATTAATTTGATATCAATAATTATTAATATTAAATAGTTTAGACATTAATTATAACTTTACTTGGAAAGTGAGCCACTAAAATCCCATCTGTGGCCCAAAGAAGTTTAGCCTATTTTAATGTTCATCCCTACCTACTGCCAAGTTACACGGATCTGACCTACGTAATGACAGGGATGGAGTTTTTGCTTCTACACTTCCCAATCTGAGCTAATCTTCACAGTCAATAGTGACTTCAGTCACTCCATTTGAAAAGAAGGATCACTCACCAGAAATTGAGAGGGAGTCTGTTGCTCTCACATTTGTGACACAGAATTGCATTTATCAGACCATTGGACCTACTATTCTTTAGTTTTTGAAACCACTGGTACTGCCACTTATAGAACGTGTGGTTTCAAGCATATGTAATTTATTAGCTCTTAAATTATGGAAAGAGAAATGCTTGTAATATAAGCCATATAAATATACGTATAAATGAATGTTAGAGGCATAACGTACCTTCCTTCCCAGCTTTCTAAACAGTACCTTTTTTCTTCTTCTCTAAACCTAATAAGTATATCAGATTATACCCCTAGTGACCTTCACTTTAGAAGACCAATGATTTAAACATACAGGAATTAATCATTTTAGGCCCTAGAGGTGCACTGTGTAGATGGTGTCAATCAATACAACTTTTAAGTCTGCATACCTTACTGTATAAAATATGAAACCTTTGCAATCAAGTGTTACTGGGAGGATGGGATGCTTAGGGAGACACTTGCTAATGAAAAGTGATCCTCCTGTAGTTTAAGTTCCCATTGACCTTTACAAATGAGGAAATGTGGTACCATCTGACTTGAACAAAACACTTCTCTCTTGACATTACTATTCAAGGCTTGCTGTGTGAGGGCTGCTGTTCCTGCTACATTTATTCATACAATATATAGAGAATCCTTTGTTTTGTGAGTGTCAGTGTGGAGTTTGTCATGAGAACCAAGTTTGTTAAAGAACTGCTCAGTTACACGCTGCATTCAGATCCCCCAGGCTATTTATTAGTCTGTAGGTTCCAGTTATAACCCTGATAATTGTGTCTGCAGTATTCATTCTTGCAGGAATTGAAATGTGGTTGTACTACTACTACTACTACTACTTGTAGTAGTCATTTTTGATTTACAACTACCCTAAAGTGAACCTATCAGAGGATTTTCTTGGCAAGTTTCTTCAGAAGGGGTTTGTCATTGCCATCCTCTGAGGTTGAGAGAGTGTGACTTGCCCAAGGTCACCCAGTGGGTTTTTATGTGCGATTAATTAATCGAACCCTGATCTCCAGAGTTGCAGTCCAACACTCAAACTACTACGCCACACTCAGTACTATGATTGCTACTACTACTACTGAAAATAATAATAAATTAAGATTGTTGTTGAAATCACAGATGTAGTCATGTTAGTGTGTAGAATCAGTATGAAAAGATCTTGTAGCACCTTTGAGACGAACTGAAAGAAAGAAGTTGGCAGTATGAGCTTTCGTAGACTTAAGTCTACTTCCTCAGATGAATTTGGTGGTCTTGAAAGCCAAGGACAGAACTATATATGCCTTATATACTGTAAATACTCATGTATACATCTAGAAATTTTAGTGAAACATTTAACACCAAAATCAGTTATGACTGCTACAATTTTGTAAGTTCTTTGGCATTGTTTTCCTTTGGTTCATCCATTCAATCCTTTGTTATATGATCCTAAATTTTATCCTCGACTTATCCATGGGTCATATCAAAATTAACAATTTTGGCCCCAAAACCTGCTCTTAACTTATGCATGAGGTCAACTTGTAGTCAATTATATACGGTACTCACACAGTAATGGTATAGGCCTGTCCTTGGCTTTCCACTCCACCAAATGCATCTGAGGAAGTTTGCTGAAGTGTATGAAAGTTCATGCTGCCAACTTCTTTCTTTCAGTTAGTCTCAAAGATGCTACAAGATCTCTCTACATAAGATTGTTGCTATATTTATTTCTATCTGACCCTTTT
The DNA here is from genome assembly GCF_019175285.1 of Sceloporus undulatus. Taxonomy (NCBI): domain Eukaryota; kingdom Metazoa; phylum Chordata; class Lepidosauria; order Squamata; family Phrynosomatidae; genus Sceloporus; species Sceloporus undulatus. Next base: position 79,628,892 of record NC_056527.1, on the reverse strand, counting down.
CCCTGCTCGGGACTCAAAAGTGGCTTACAACAAATAAAAAACATAATATTAAAAAGCTACAAGATGCAAAAATTAAAATGACATTAAACAACCGAAAGATTAAAACAAGATTAAAACTTGTATTATTAAACATGCATGACCACACCAGTTAGCAAGATCCAGCACATTATGATGGTCTGAGTCAGTGTGGTGTAATGATTTGAGTGTTGTACTACATCTCTGGAGACCAGGGTTCAATTCCCAGCTCTGCCATGAAACCCACTGGGTGACCTCACATGATCTCAGCCTTGAGGGAAGGCATTGGGAAACCTCCTTTGAACAAACCTTGCCAAGAAAACCATTAGGGTAGCCTTCAGTCGGAAAAGACTTGCAGGCACACAGCAACAACAAATAGACCTTATATAGTTGGTCATCAAATGCTTGTCTAAACAGAAAAGTCTCTACTTATCGGTGGAAAAAATAGGAGGAGTACCAGTCTAACATCTCTAGGAAAGGGAATTCCACATCCAGGAGGTGGATACAAATGTCTGGTGTCCTCTTTACTCTTAATGCAATTGTTGTAGAATGCAATAAAGGAACCAGGCCTTACTACTACCTGCTGGAGTATCCTACCAGACAAGATTAACTCAACTAGTACAGGAACTTCAGAATAGTATTTCATTTAATTTTATCTAGATTTGCTCTTGGACATTTATTTAACAAAAAAAAATTGGTATTAGAGACAGAAACAACATGGAAAGAACATGAGTAGCTTCCTATGCCACAAAAAAGGAAAATAAATTCAGCATGATATTTTTGTGGGGTTTTTGGGCTATGTGGCCATGTTCTAGAAGAGTTTAATCCTTTCAAATTCAACATGTTTCAGGAAACATTTTATTTAACACTAACCATATTCACAGGTGATTTGAAATAATCCAGCCATATAAGCCTTGCATGTATATGTATGTATCTTCAGGTAGTCTTATGGCAACCCCATTAATTTCATAGGGTTTTCTTAGACAAGGAATACTCAGTGGCAGTTTTGCAAGTTCCTTCCTCTGAAATATAACTCTGCATAGGTAAACACAAACTTCTAAAGAAGACTTGAAGACTTCTTCCAAAATTCAAGGATGTGTGCTTTGTCTTGTTTCTTTTTATCATACAGCATTTCATGGTTAGCAGTCTAAATCACCATAGTTCTCTGATGCTTTTGTTGAAGGACTTGGGTGGCATCACTAAAAACCCGAAAATAAAATTAGCCTATATATTACTGAATTGGGAGGGGGCTTTAGAAATCCCCTCCAGCACTTTCTCTCTTTGTGTGTTTCTCCTTTTTTTCCATGGGCAGTGTTAATCTGCTCTACCAAAACAGGTATGTTTTAGTTCCAGAAAACTGTTGTTAGTGGTTTCAGCATTGGACTATGACTCTGGAAACCAGGGTTCAGATCACCATTCAGCCATGGAAATCCACTGAGTGATCTTGGGCAAGTCACCCTCAGAAAGGAAAAGGCAACCCCCTTTTGAACAATTTATGCCAAGAAACCCCCATGGTAGGTTCACCTTAAGGTTGCCATATGTCAGAAGCAACTTGAAGGCTACCAACTTCTTTCTTTCAGTTAGTCTCAAAGGTGCTACAAGATCTCTCTACAAACTGATTCTATGTACTAACACGGCTATATCTTTGAATAAAACATTTGTTAGCAACCTAAAGCCTTTCATCTATTGCCACAGATAGGGAACTGATTCATCACTCTAGCTTTAATACTAGTGGGCGAGCTGGTGCCAGTAGGAGGCTTTTCTCTTCCATGAGTGGGAAGAATGGAAAAGAATCCACTTCTAGCAACATGTACTTAAAACCCTTCAGACAAAGAAGCTTCATTCTCAGGCCCTCCATTAACTGAGGTGTGCCTATAAACAAGCATACTTGTGGTAAACACTCAAGGCTTTTCTGCTCAAACTATAGAACTTTCATGTCTTCTGTGATCTGGTTCACATCAAATATCTTATCAATTGTAAACTTTAGTTATTGTTGACACTAACACATATGTCTTCTCCTGATCTTTTTTTTTAAAAAAAGACCAAATGTGAAGTGCATATCATATTTTATGAAAACACATTGTTAAAGAAACATGAAAGGTATACAGAATTCTAAGCATGGTTAGAATTTGTATATAACTGTATTTGTATATAACTGTATTAGACATCTTCAGCCTTCTAGCAAAATGATTAGCTACAGAGGTGTAGAGCTAGAGCTGCTTATAGATGTGATCTAATAATTTGTCATAGTTAATGCTGAGAGACAGCAAGCTCTTTTTAAAAAAATCATTGATTTTAAAGAGTCACTGTCAGTTTTAGGGCCAAAACAAACTGGCCCAAAGGGGTGGTGTGATGCTGCCCCTTTGAGTGCCAGATTGGGGCCATGACAACCGCACGCCACGGCCGTGATCCAGTTTTTTTCTGGTGCAAAAAGAAGCGGAAAATACCACTCCTTTTTGCACTGGAAAAGGGGTGCCCTTTCCGCTGCTTCCGCAACTTTTGTCTGCTCCTGCTGTTTGCAGCGGCTAAACATCATGCTGCTGGAGTGCTGAAAAGCTACCATCGTGTAAACAGCTGGGTGGCTTCACAGTGGCTTCCTGCCAGATTGGGGGCATGCATTGTGTGTACACCATGCTCTCCACTCTCCCATTGCTGCAGGAAGATGAAGAATACTAGTCAGCAAGAGTGTAGAGTTTGCAGTCTATCTTGAATTTTATCAGTTTCCATTTGCATTGATAAGAGGAAATTTTCATTAAGCACCCTGTCTTTTGCTTTCCAGTATGATGGCTTCCATTTGACCTGTACATATGATTTTTCTCTGCCACATGAGAAAGGAGTTGCAGTCCAGTATCTTTGTTGCAAAGCTAGTACATGCAATAGCGTTGAAATGTAATTTTACTTTTTTTGGTTTTCCTTTTAATAACTTTTCTGTATTCCTCCTCTTTTTCCAAACTGTCTGAATTCTTTGAGAAAATGTATGGGCATCTCTGCAATTTACTCCAGCACCTCTTATGAAGAAATCAGGATCCTTCTGGTTTTACAGTTTGGTAATAACATAAATTTAATCTTGTATCCTGCCTTCCTTCTTTCACAGGAAACATGCCTTAGGAGAGAGGTATCTGTTCTGACTTGCAAAACCAGTGTAGAAACACGTCTTGATGTGTAAAGTGTGGGTTCAGCTTGGAACAGGTCATGAATATTACAAAATTTTCCAAGACACACCTTCTGGGCCAAGGGAATTACACTCGTTCCTCCACATTTGCTAGGGTTAGGAGCACAGGATCCCCATTAATGTGGCAACATAGCAAATAACAAAAACACTATGTTTTTACCCGAGAGAACACTTCTGTAAGAATCTCTAGATCCTACAGTGCAATTCTGTGGTAAACATCTGCCAGAAATTGACCATAGAATTGTGCTGAAGGAGCTACAAATGCCTAGTGGAGTGTTCTCTCTAGGAATCTCTAGGTCCTTCAGTGTGACTTTTGCTTAAAGTTGACCATAGAGTTGCGATGGAGGACCTAGATATTCCTAGAGCGAACATATTAATAAAATCAGTGACTCATGAAATCTGCAAATGTGGAGGGACAAATATAGTTACAGTGCGGCTGCGTTATATGTGGCTTCCAGCATATGCTGGAAGCCACACTGGAAGGAAGGGAGCCATGCACTGGAACAAAACAATGGCGCACGCTCCCATGGTGTGCGCCCTGTGTGTTGCCACCGCACCACTGCGGGCATGAGCTCCATTCATTTGAATGGGGCTTGAGCATCCACGTTTTTTCCTTACGCGGGGGGGGGATGGATCTCCCGCGTAAGGGAAGGGACGATTGTATTTGACAAAAAGTGGGACCTTTAGAACCAACCTCTCCATCTTCTGCCATTTCTAGAATGTATTCTGCAGGATTAGAAGGATAACCCTGATATTCTTGTTATTGACAACTATAATGTCTGTTTTCTTTAGGAGTTCTAGTCGATGAGGGGGCAGTCATGATCTACCCACGACATAAATATTCCCTTATCATGGGACACTGCTAGGATAAGACAGAAGCTGTAAAACTTTACTTACTGTTTAGATGCCATCCCTTTTAGAGAAACTCTAGCTATCATTAAGTTATAGACCAAAATCAGAAAGGATTTCAACTTGGCAACAAAAAATACAATAATATCATCAAGTATACCTGTGATGTCATGGTATTACAAAGTTGGGGTTCCATTGTAGAGAAAACTCTGTCTTTTGCAGATTAATAATGTATTCTCTCATAAATGGAAGCAAGACCTGATTGGCTCTTAATAAATAAAGAGACTTGTATGGGAGGAATAGTATAATGTGGCCTGAAGCACTTTGGCACTTCAGGAAGAAGCTAGCAAACCAGCTCGTCTTGTGGATGTATTAGGAGTATTCAGCAGACAGGTACTGATATGACATTTTACATTTTTGTATTTCTAATATCCAAGGTTTACTGCAACTTTCTCTTTCACTTTGCTGTTTTGCTATAAATTCGGTCAGTGAGTGAACTTTTGCTTCTGAATATATGCTTAATTGGAGGTGAGCATTGACTGAGGTTGAATATAGGGATCATCTGAACCCCCTCCCCCATTGAAACTGCTGCCTTGGCTGCTGGTCCACTTCTGGGCAGAATTCAAAGTGTTGATTGTTAAAGCCCTAAATGGCTTCATTCCAGACTATCTGAAAGACCTTACCCCTTATATAAGCCAGGAAGAGGTCTAAAATGTACAGGGGAGGGCTCTCTTAGTCTTACCATCTTCACACGTGTGTTGATGAGGACTCGAGAGAGAGCCTTCTCTGCAGCTGCTCCCAGGCTGTGGAACTGCCTTCAATAAAATGTCTGGTTGGTTTAATTTTGGCAGGCTTTTGAATTTTAACTATATAGTTGCAGTGTGTGAAGTTGTGTGCGTGTGCTCTCTCTCTCTCTCTCTCTGTATATATATATAAATCTTTTATTGAAACTATGTTTTAAATATTTTAAAATGTTTTTAGTGTTTTAGCTGTTTTAAATAACGTTGATATTTAATTCCTTTTTATCTTCTGTAAAATAATGTTTTGGTTGGATGTTTTAGAAATTATTGCAAGCTACCTTGCATCTCATTTTAGGAGAAAGGTGGAATAGAATTGCAATAAATAAATAGATAAAGGTCTATTTTAAAGAGCAAGATAAACCACTCCCTCTCTAAAATGTTTTAATGGGATGCGGTGGCTCAAGTGTTAAGATGCTGACTCTGTTGATTGCAAGATCGGCAGGTTGGCAGTTCGGGGCTCGCATGCCGCATGATGGGGTGAGCTCCCATCACTAATCCCAGCTTCTGCCAACCTAGCCATTCGAAAGCATGCAAATGAAAGTAGATAAATAGGTACCACTCTGGTGGGAAGGTAAACAGCATTCTGTGCAATCATGCTGATCACATAATCATGGATTAGTCTCTGACAACTTTGGCTCTTCGGCTTAGTAATGGAGATGGTCACCGCCCCCTATGGTTGGACATGACTTGACAACCTTGTCAATGTGGAATACCTTTACTTCTAAAATGTTTTCTTTCTGACAAGTCAACTTTTTATCCAAATATTAATTTAGCTAGAATACAATAAACTTATATAGCAGGGCTCTTGCTGCAGTGTGGAGTGTGTTCTTGCAGTGTGGAGAAGCTAATACAAATGATAGAATATACAGTAGTTAGCTGGTCAGAAAATCCAGAATTTTGGAAGGAACTAAATATAGTTATTTGAAGCCTGATACACACGGCACGGAAGCGCCATCCTCAGGCCGAAACTAGGGCTGGGGAGCGCGCAGCAACTGCACACTCCCCAGCCCTAGTTCATATGGACGGTGCCATTTTGAAGGCACGCCATCCATATACAGCGTGGGACAATGGCTCCTTTTGGGTGTACACTTCATTCCCACGGCAACTAGACTGCCACAGGAATGAAGCCAGGTAGAGAGGGGCCAGGTGGCCCCTTTCTCCCATGGCTGTGCCTGTCAGGGTGTCTGGGGGCATGCTTCTCCATGACCTGGAAAAGCGTTGGATTTAGGCCGTAGGGGCTGTCGGTGAGGCTGCCCTGGCCCCAATCCGGTTTGGAAAGGGGTGTCACAGACCCGCCCCTTTTGGGCCGCCTGTATTGGGCCTGAGTTACATTGTTGAATTCACTACCTTTTAACAAGTACAGTGGGCCCTTAGTATCCACTCAGGTTTCATTCCAGGACCACCTGCCCATAGATAGCAAATTCCTTGGATGCTCAAGTCTCATTATATACAAGGGCTTAGTAAATTGCTTTTTGCAATTTATATATTTTTGGAATATTTTCAGCCATGGATAATTGAATCCATAGATAAAGGGTCTGTGGATATGGACAGCCAACTGTATTCTTGAAAATCCTACCGCATCAAGAATAGGGGTAGTAACAGAATTGTGGGGGAGATCCCCTTTTTGGAGACAAACTCTATATGATAAAACTGTATTATGAAACCTTTGAGCTTTTACAAGTAGTTTGTTTCCACCAGGCGCCTCAGTCCAATGTTCTATAAGACTTCAAAGATAAGCCTTGTACACAATTATTTGTCCTTGGAAGACCTGAAGTTCTTTTCATCCTTGCTAGTTATATTTTTACTTAATAGTCTTAGGTCAATAGACTGGCAGCTTTGTTTTGAACAATATGTAGGTTCCAAACAGCCTGCAAATGTCTAGCACATCATAAAGGGATTCCAAACTAGAGTTGTGAAGGCCTTGATGTTTTAAGGGGAATTTTTTTTCCCAGTGCCCTTTTACTGGAAAATATTGAAAAAAATGGAGTATGGAACATCTTATTTTAGTGTGATGCATAATTTTTTAAAAAATATTTTATTCATATATTTGTTGTTTGCTGTGGTTCACTGCCCTTGAGTTAACCCCAACTCATGGCAGCTCTATGGATGCAACATCTCCTAGGCCCTCCATCCGCCACTGCTTTCCTTTAGTCCTTTATATTTAAGCCCTTGACCTCCCAAATTAGCCTAGCCATCTGGTGTGTGGTCTTCCTCTTTATTTACTGCCCTTTACTCTTCCAACCATTGGATTGTGTTTCAAGTGAGTCATACCTTCTCATGTTATGACCAAAGTATAATAGCCTCAGTTTCGTCATCTTGGCTTCCAAGATCTGTTTGATCTGTTCAAGGAACCATTTGTTTGTCTTTTTGGTTGTCCACGGTATCTTCAACACTTTTCTCCAGCATTACATTTCAGATTAATTTATTTTCTTCTTATCTTCCTTCTTCACTGTTCAGCTCTCACAACTGTACATCGTGATGAGGAATATGTCACCTGAACGATTCTGACATTTGTGCTCAGTTGTATGTCTTTACTCTTTAGGATCTTATCTAGTTCTTTCATAGCTGCCCTTCCCATTCCTAGTCTTCTTATTTCTTGTTTGCAGTCACTATTCTGATCAGTGCTTGATACTAGGTATGGAAACTCTTTATCTATTTCAATTTTTTCATTGGGAAGGTTAAATTTATGTATTTCTTCCATGGTCATTATTTTTATTTTCTTTATATTCAGCATTCAGCTTGCCTTATCACTTTCATCGTTGACCTTCTTTAATAATTGTTCCAAGCTCACCTTATTTGTAAAAACTATGTAACAGATAGATTTTTATGTAGACATATGTATCATTTCTTTCATAATTGCAATTCCTCCTCTTGATTTCTCTTTTCTCAGTTCTTTTTTTGTGGAAATTAGGGTTTTATATCTTCTTGACCCCAGGGCAGTCTAGAAGAAGCAAAATAGTTTTCTTTGTTTTACCAATATTGATGGTTTCTGTTTTCATTCATTCATTCACTCATTCAGAGGTTTATACTCCACTCTTCTGCCAGAGCAGCTTACAAATTGTTAATTGCACAGTTCCCTGTCCTCAGGCTTACAGTCTAAAAAGACATGAAACAAAAGGAGAAGGGAATGTTAGTGGAGCAGTCTAGTGCTTCTGCTCTGAATCCAGGGCTGTGGCAGTTGTAATGGATGGAAGATCCTTATTACTTTATTCTGTAATGAGTGCTAACAATCAATTCTTCACTTTTTCTGAAAATGTCGGTCGGGGGGGGGGGGGGGGGTTACACCTGGAAAAGAGCAGGGGAATCCATTATTTTCCCCGTGACTTCAAAAATTCTGAAAATTGTACATCTCTGTTCCTCATGGTCACCAAAGGAATACAATTGTGGCCTTGTTATCTCTGTTCTGATGTAGCCACACCAGTCTAATCTGATGAAAGGCACTCCTTACTCAGGCAAGCTGGGCTTTGATAAAAAAAAAAAAAATTGGCATAAGAGTGACCCCAGACTGCAACTTTGTTCCTATAACAAAATTAAGCATATTTTAAACAGGTTGAACAACATCTGTCTGAACAGGTAATCCATCTACCCACAGCACCTCCATCTCATTCTGTTTTGACTTTCAGTTTATTAACCTTGTTCAGTTTTCAGTTTATTAGAAAACTCAGCATATTAATGACACTTAACCTCAAATCCCACATGCCTTCTTCCTAGTACTTGCCTGTAGATTGGGGTGAATAATGTTTTGCCTGCCATTTGTTGTTTATCATCTCTCACTATTAACTGTCCTGGGAAGGGCTGATGAGATAGAGTGCAGTGCAGTAACATCTGGAAGGCCACATGTTTTTTATTTCTGTGGTAGAGAATTCTGTGCTAGCTGAGGTTCAGGAAGTAGCAAAAAGGACTGTATAAAATCAATTTCTACTAGCAATAAATGCATTTTGTATTGGAGTGGATGTTTCAAGCTGAATGTTGACTTAACATATAATTAGATTGAAGGCTTATACTATAAAATCATCCTTTGACTGGTCCATATGATCTTTCCTAGATGGTCAGTGCTATTGTTAGCTGCATTTCTACACTTTAATGCAGTGATTCCCAATCTTTGGTCCTCCAGATCTTTTGGACTTCAGCTCCCAAAATTCCTAACTGTTGGCAAAGCTGGATGAGGCTTCTGGGAGTTGAAGTCTAAAAATTCTACAGCACCAAAGTTTGGGAACCAGTGCTTTAAAGCATCACTGAATGTTAATTGTATTTATTTATTGTTTATTAAAGTTTATTTATGGTGAGGCACATACTACCTCGTGGGATGTCGTGGCTTAATGGTTAAGATGCTAATTCTGAAGATCGGAAGGTTGATAGTTCGAAGCCTGAGTGCTGCATGATGAGATGAGCTCCTGTCACCAGTCCCAACTTCTGCCAACCTAGCAGTTCGAAAGCATGCAAATGCAAATAGATAAATAGGTACCACTTCAATGGGAAGGTAATAGCATTCGGTGCCGTCATGCTGGTCACATGAGTAGTTCTTGGACAACTGTGGTTCTTCGGCTTAGTAATGGAGATGAGTACCATCCCCTACAATCAGTTACGACTAGACCTTCATGTCAAGGGCTTACCTTTACCATTACTTTTTACATACTATCTCTGGGTTTATTATATTATCCATTTGTCTTTTTCTCCAGTTAACCATATCTGGATTTTAATAGCATATCTTAATTGAATAAAATATTGGTAATATGCAAAAACCATTAAAGTTTCTCATAACAAATGCAGAGTCCAGGATGTCTTGTAAACTGCAAATACAATAATATTTAGCAGATTTTAAAAGATGCTTTATTTGCCCCTGATTGCCTGCCTAGCCACCAAAGGAAAAACTTGGTGCTCTTGGTTCCATAGTTTGAAAATCCAGCTTAGGGACCATGCCAAAGTAGCTTGCGGTCAAGAGATACAGCATTGTCCCAAGTACAAGTGATATCACTAAACAATAATGATTTAACCTTTTTATGGACACCATGTTATGACCTAAATATAGGAAAATAGATAGTTCAATTGTATGTGTTTTGCCTTAATGATTTGTACCTGTTGATTCTAGTTTTGATTTCCAGATAGCCATGTTAGTTTTGTGTTAAAATGACCATTGGAGATTTGTATGATATAATAATTGTAGAGGTCATTTGCTGAGAAAGTTTTAAAATAATATTGAAGGTGAATGTGGAGGTGGATGTATGTTAGTAAGACAAAAGCTTTGTGTAATTGTACCAGTTTAACAAATCTCAAATGATGTTTTCTCAAATTGATTTTAGATCGTGTAGTCAATTTGCTTCTCAGTCTAGGGTGAATCATGATCTGGTAGCTTGCAGCTAATCTGAATACTTAAAGTATATGTGATTCTCAAGTGTATTTCTTTTTTATTAAACCACATTTGTACCACATTTGCTGTTATAGCTTTGGATTTCTGCAGTCTAAAATGCTGTAAATTTTAAAAATGATAGCTAGTTTCCTCAAGCTGTATATAGAGCATATATTCCTCTGTTTATGAACAGGTTTTAAAGGTGACATATTGCCCTCTCTTGTTGGTGAAGATAAAGCAGAACAAGATCCTTCAGTGTCATAACATTTGTATGATTTGTTTACACTAGAGGAAACCAACCTATTAGTTTCATTATGCATACTTAGTTACAACATACTGAAGTAGAAGTTAATAGAATATTTTTGCAAGGTTAATTTTGAAGCAAAGTTTTTCTTACAAGCACATGCTGAAGTTTTTCATTATAATGTTCTTTAGCAGAAAGAATCTGTATCTTACTTCATTTTGTCTT